>NW_015150506.1:214451-215747 GCF_000732505.1 Cyprinodon variegatus
AAACTAAATATCTGCTATTTAGAAATTCTGGTCTGAGTTTTTCACATTTGTGAAACGTCATGAAATCACTAGAAAAGTAGTGTCCAGATTGAGCAACAGTGGATTACCAAGCTAAACTGAGCCAAAAGGAACAAGGAATAGGCAGCTTCCTAGAAATGGAGTGGAGTAAAAGTTATACCCTAAATACTCTAAAGATAATAAAAAAAAAAGTACAATAATCAAGTAAATGTAATATTACATACCTCTAATTTTTACTAGCTGGTTTCCTGGTCTGATAAAAGTATAATTTCTGAAAATGAATAATTTTCATAAAGCATATGTAGATTACCTTAGTCCCACACTTGTGAACATTTTATGCTTTAGTTGTTTTAATTCTACCTCCCAGTCTAAAAAAAAAGCTAAATTTTTTGCTCTAACATGAACACAGACTGTTTATGAAATTATTTTCCTACATGTAACTGATGCTTATGATGCTAAAAGAGTTGAAATACTCTACAGCCACAAAACAACTTTCTTCTTCTTTTAAATTGTAAAATCAGTTAAAATGTGCAGCCTATTTGACGAACCGTCAGCCTCACACTATAAGCATTCCTTTACTTGTCAAAATCACTGAATATAACTTGACATTTGTTCAATACAGTTAACGTATATGTCTTTCTCCATCCGTCATATAAACCTACTTATTCATACAGGGTACTTTAAGGAAAAGTCCGGTCATATTTAGAATTCAAACCCCTTAAAGTACTTTTAATATGAAATTATTACATACTATTCGATAAATGATAAGTATTTTTAATTAAGAGTAATTTAAACTGAATGTGCTTAACTGTGTTTAACTATAGCTGTCGCAAATTTCAATATTGAAGTCCTCTGGAAATCAGGAGTGAGGTACTATATATGGGCAAAAATGGCTGGTCCCAGACTCAGTTATTATTATAATTATTATTTCTATTTTTTACTGATTAAATCTGAACTCATTAAATCAACGTAAACATATTAGTTCTAGGTATAAATCATGATCCATCGATTATTCCTTGCTGATTGGACTTTTCCTCAAAAGCAGGTGGAAAAGCTGGACAAAGCTGATAAGACCAGAGGTGTAAACTTTGACTTGATCATTTGATTCAAATCTTGACTTGTTTGTATCAGGAAAGACTTGTGACCTGACTCTGACTTGGGTGTCTTAACTTGAAATAACTGCTTTCATTGAATAAATAAAAATCCCTATTCAAGAAAAAAATGAAGAATTAAATATAATTCTATGATGTTTGTTTTCTCTTTGCATTAATGTTTCAG
>NW_015150506.1:217720-218794 GCF_000732505.1 Cyprinodon variegatus
TTTATAGCTGTTTAAGTAATTTTAGATCATTTGGTTTAGATGCAACAACGACTTCACACAAAATCCAATTTCCTGTTATTGTTGATATTGATATATTTTTTCTGTCTGGGAGCCTTAATATCCTACAATCTTCTAACACATTTTGACGTTTTAGCACAGGTATGGAAAACTTAAATGACATCATTAAACTATTGTGTTTTATTAGAAGTGATATTGTGTACTCGTGGTTTACGCCTCACAGCGGTGGGACCAGCTGACAGGCAGTCAAGCGTGTATGTTTGTAATTAGTTTCAAAGAGCCGCTGAAGTGGAGTGAAGTCATAACGATGATCTTGGCTTGCATTTCAACTAAAAAGTGGGGAGTCTTAACTTTCTTCCTCCGCCATCATTGCTGAAACCATAATGGCAGAACATAAAGCTAAAATGTGACTGTGTGTGAAGAGGTGTTATCATTCAGTGTCACGGCTGCGTGCCTCCTTACCAGCTTAACACCTGAAACTGTGGCTCAGATGTGTGAAACGCTCCGAAACTAAAGGTGGGTGTGATTACCAGTCAAATTAAACCTGAGATGTCAGTTACATGTGTCAGTGCTTCCACCCCTACACTTGGCAGGTTTTGTAGGGGAGTGACAAGCAGGCTGTTGATTATATTCCAGTGTGAAGGTGAATCACTGACACACAGCTACTGTTTATGATGCCATATTCATTGTTTGATTCTTCTTTGAAAAAAACTACTTTTTTTGTGCTCTGATGTTAAAACTGCCACCACTCTGGATTGTGTCATCATTAAATAGTCTACTGAGTTGTTATTCCAAGATCCTTTTTACTTCTTTTCTCATTTTCAACAACATTCCTTTCAGAGAAGCAGCTATTTTTGGTTTAGTAAACAGCAAAATTGGGAATTAGAACCTTACAGAAGTATTCAGCCCCATTGAACTGGGTCACATTACCATGCCTCATGATACCTCAAGATATTTAATTGATATTTTATGCAGCAAATATAGAGCAACTTTTAGAAGTGGTTTGAATTTGTATTTGCTGCCATTTATAACATTTAGGGCCGGATTTATCAAGAT
>NW_015150506.1:221899-229966 GCF_000732505.1 Cyprinodon variegatus
TCTCCTGGTCAGACCCTGCAATACAGTGACAGGGTGGAGTTAGAGTAAAAAAAATATGCACGTCCAGGAGAAGGTCAGCCAAAAGTTGGAGGGGATTTTGCTGGGAGTTGCAGGGAAGTTGGCTGCCATTCAGGTGGCTTTTGACTGGGAAGGGCGATTTTGAATGGCTGCTACTGTAGATCATATGCATGTACTATAACCTTCTGATCTGGTTAGGCTTGAATAATTTAAGTGCTCTGGATGGGCAAAGCTGAAAAAATGCAGCTCACATGATTTTCAGCTGTAAATACAGCTGTATGGATTCAGGAAAGCATGGCACACATGCACTCTACACTTTTCAGATTCCTATTTCTGCTTGTGACTCTAACATAGAGACATTTGAAAAAGATTCAGGAGGTATGAATAATTTTGCAAGGCAACAATCTGAAAATATGTGAAAGAAAAACCTTGCATTTCATTGAAGATTATTTCGAAATTTTGTTTCTCCTGCTTATACTGCGGTAAATATTCATTACGGCAGCCGTAGCAAACAGCATAAAGATGCGTTTCCATTCCCCTAATTTGTAATGGCTGTCCTGTTGTGATGGATTCCTAGAAACATAATTGAATACGACGCTGAGGTTACAGCCGACTGACACATGATGCTGCCTGATTATATGGAAAGCTTCAGACGAGAAGCTTTTCAAACTGAGTTCAGATCGTCAACATGCAAACGGTGGTGTTTTTGTTTTCCAACTTTTGGGATGTTTTTCATGTTTACAATTTAGAAATTTACATATAAATTGAACGGCATTCTCTCTTCAAGGCGCATGGAAGTGAGTTGTACCCAGCGAAGAATTTCCTTTAAACTCTCAGCGTTTCGAATCTTAATTCACAAGCAGGTGAGCTTGTTGCGGTCCATCAAAGTCTGATGGAATCGCTGAGCCATGAGCTGTCCACGCAGCAGAGAGTGCAGCTCCAGCCATTTGCTGCCTCCCCTCTTCCACTCGGGATGTGGCCTGTTTTCTCCACTAAGGGGCAGAATATCATCACTGATGCCTCCACCCTGAAAGGCAACATCTGGTAGCATGATCTGAGTGATCACTGAATAATTCCTCTGTGTAAATTGGGTAAGGAGGACCAATTTAAAAAAGATACAAACAATAAAAAAACACAACATTGATGTCAGTCTGTGCACAAATGTGGGTGGATGTCAAAAAAGCTTTAATTTCATGCAAACTTTCAAAACTCAGTAATATTTGATGAAATGTGGGTTTTAGCTGATTATCTAACTTTATAATTTTAATTAAAACAAACCAACCAAAGTTTGGACTTTTTGAGGTATCTGCAGCAGGTTTTTATTGTTCATGAAGTGCAAAGCGCCTGTCCTATTTCTGTTTGAGTTTGAGCTCAGCACTTTCCTCATTAATTTCCCCTTTTTATTCTCTGAGCCGGCTGTGATATTTGAGAGATTTGAGCGCATGGGGCACAGGTTAGCGCCAATTATGCTGACGCCGAGCTTTTACTGGCGCGCTCGAAGATGTCTAGAGTGTGGGATTAAACGCGGAGAAACTTACATAGATATTAACCTTCATTTCAGTCTCCTGTGCGAGCTGCCGAAGGTAAATCCTCCTCCAATCAGCTCCCATCAGGAGGGTTTTTTTTCCCCGTCCGATCGATGACCTTCGATGAGGAAGCAAGGCACCTCTTTCTGCTTCTGGTGCTTTTAAGGGATTTCTTTGCCCTTTTAGGGAGCTCTAACACTTTGTTTAACTACATCCAGACCCAGGTTTTTAGTCGTCTTTGTTATTTTCTTTTGACCAGCCATGTTTCCACTGCAGACATTTTTTTTTACCCTTTAATGCTGCCCATGGATAGCATAAGCTCTCTAGCATCAACTAATTCAAGGACGTCTTAGGAAGTAGCCGTATTTTTTCCATATTAAAGTTGGGACACAGCTCTTGTATTTAATATATAACTTTCAAATCTGTTTTCAGGTTTTTATCTCAGGTTATTTTGTTGGCATGATTACTAAAAATAAAAAAAATCCTGTTACTCTGCTGCTTATATAAAAAAGAAACTTGCATGACTAAATATATCCCTGTCATATTTATCGGATTATTGCTATGCACAGTAATTCAACTCTTTTAAGGTTTAAGTGATAATAAATCTCCTCACTTTCACTCTTGCAGCATGAGAGAAGTGGCCACTCCTGCTGCTTCCATCCCTCATATTGCCTCCATGTCTGCATTGATGCTGCAGGAAAAGCCAGCTTTCAGAACAATGACGCTTCCCTCCCTCATCCCTCAGAGAAAGGACATATTTGAGCCCCTTTGATTTGCCCTGATTTGTTTTGATGTGGCGAGTGAGTGCTTTTTAAAATCTCCTTAACTCCCCAGGCCCGGCTGGGCCGAGCCGTGCCTCCCACAGGGCTAATGACCGTATAGCCCGGCCTGTGCTGAATAATACAGACTCTCGCGAGGGGCGCGTCGGGAGGAGGGCCAAGGGGATAAGACGCCTTCGCTCCTACAGTACACCTCCATTGATAAGATTGCATTAATTGGTATGAATAGAGAGGGCTTTCTTGCTCTCCTTGTATACATTTGCCATTATACTCATTAGCTTCCTGTTGCCTCCCAGTGAGTTTCTCCTTCACATCCTCCGGGGTCTCCTGGGAGGCAATTTGCATCTCTCCATGGCGTCTCTCTGGGGTTATTGAGGAAATAATATTGCCTTTTCTTCTGTGGCCGCCCCTTTGATTCTTGCAGAGCAGGGGCTGATAGATTGCCACTCACATGTTAATGACAGCCACTGATACAGGCCCCTGGTGCAAGACCACTGATTGATCCAGGTTAGAAAAGGTACAATTGACAAGCAGCACTGGCTAATCATCTTACATGTGTCTATGACCGTATGCACGTGCATGAGCACAGACCTTGGAAAGTGACGGGGGAATCCCTCTGCTGTCAAGGCTCCAGCTGTCCACTTTTCTCGATAAAGTCAGGCTTTTGTTGCCCATCTGAATTCCTCGACACTTTCTGACAGCTGAGTTTTTTCCATCTAGTCTTCAGAAGCTTCTTTCTTTGTTTGCCATGCATGTTGTCTTTGACCTCTCTGTGATAACAGGCATGCTCGTATTTAAGCCACTCCCAGAACTCTGCAGCCAATGCTACGTGTTTGATACATTTTTATTTTTCTCTAAGTTCTGCCTCCTTGTTTAGTGGACAAACTGTTGGCATGTCAGAACGCTGGTAGAGTTTAATCTTTTTTTTTTTTTCTTCTTCCAGCTTTAATTACAGAGCAACGAAATGAACTCTCTGCTTTTAACCCCTCCCCTTGGGGAGCAGTGGGCTGCCATTGTGCGGAGCCTGGGGAGCAGCGTGTGGTTAAGGGTCTTTGCTCAGAGACCCAGAGTGGCAGTCTGTGGGAGTCGGGTTCAAACTCAGAACCTCAGGATTCCAAGCTCTTTACCCTAACCACTAGGCCCCCAATACTAATCAGTACTTTTGCAGAAACATTCAAGAGCAAACAGATTTAAAATGCGACCAATTTGTTAAATGCAAAAAATAACAAACTATGTTTAATTCACTTTTTTAAATAATTAAAATATTAAAAAACAGTTAATGACATAGTATTATTCTTTGCAAAAATATTCTAACAATATGGTTAACAAACTAAACTGCTGCTTTGAGGTCCCTTTCCAACAGGGGGCCCCCAAGAGCACATGACCTCACAGATAGAATATCATGTAAAACAAACATAATAGAAAGTAGATTACTTTCATCTACTTCTTAAATGGGTCCACAAATAGTTAACGTGTTGACCTAAACATTATTGTAGTTTGTGATATGTAAGAGAGCTACAGTAGCAGCCATTCAAAATGGCTCTTCCCAGTCAAACACCAGCAGAACGGCAGTCCACTTCCCTCCAACTCCCAATAAAATCCCCTCCAACTTCCAGCCACTTGCCTTCTCCTGGGCGTGCATATTTTTTTACTCTTACTTCACCCTTTCTCTGAATTACAGGGTCTAACATCTTAATGTCCACAAATCATGACAGAAATAATATTTTAGTACAAAGATTGATGTTTAAGGGAATCTTAGCGGGCCAGCCAAGTACCAGCCAACGGCCCATCAAGGAAAATGGGGAAAATTGAATTTTGAAAGGCTACAACTGTAACATCATTAGCAAGAGCTAATCAGGAGATAATAAAGGATTGTTTAAAGTGACAGGAAAACATATTTTAGTCGTTGTAAAACATCATTCTAATATATCTGAGAAAAGGGTTTGATCGTGGGTGTGCTTTGGTGGCGCAGTGGATAGCGCACATCACCCATGTATGGAGGCCTTGGTCCTCAACGCGGCCGACCCTGGTTCGAATCTGAATCCTGTGTTCCTTTGTCGCATGTCTCTTCCCCTGTCTCATACCCCCTTTCCTGTCAGCCTACTGTCCAAAAACCAGCCATTAGTGCCGTAAAAACAAACAAACAAAAAAAAGCGTTTGATCCTGATGCTAATCATAAAAAGCCTCAGTTAGAAAGCAAAGCTCTTTGTAGCATAGCTTTCCATCTGGGCTAGCATCTCCTAGCAGCAGCTGAACAAACACCAGCTTCCTTTGTCATCTCTCCATTTGGTCCTACTCCTCATCATTGATTTTTGTGAATTCTACATCGTCGCCAGTATTAATGTGCTCTGGTTCAAACCGCTTTGTCATTGGAAATAGATCTAAATAACCAAAGATTTAGGTAAGAAAAACCAAGTCTGTACTAAAAAGTCGTACATCAGAAACAAAATCAAAACGAAATCCTATAAATTAACCTGTCTACATATGTAAAATGATCATTTAAAAATGATTAACGTTTTGCCCCACTGATCCCTATTTATTCACTGGTTTGCTGATTGCATGAATACAGTGAATTCAGCGGCGGCCATGCTGGTACTCCCCACTTCCACCAAGATGTGCAGGAAAATGCCTACTTGTGTAGCATTTGACTGCAAAAACAAGCAGTTTGTCGGCTGTGGGAAGATGTTTCACAGGGATAATTTAGAGTCAGTGAATGTACTAAGCAAGAAAATCCATATATACACCAATGTATCCTATAGTACAGTATGTAGCGTAACATTAGTCTGGCTATCTGGGCTATCTGACTCGAAGACATTGACTGAGTAAGTCATTGACATTGTGTCTAACATTAGAAATTACCCAAAAAAAGTGCTTAATATATTAAGTTTATTCTAAGTTTATTCTAATAAACCTGTTAAACTTTTCCCTGGTCTCTCTGTTTGGTCTTCTGCATTTGGGGTCAGACCTTTAATTATGAAAGCTGGTGGATTAAAATACCAAGTTTGTCACAAAGGCACTGGGTAATTCAGAACAGAATGAAAATGATTTAGCAGATTATTCACCAAAACAAAACATCTAGTAGGAGAATTTAGCCATTTGCGTAAAGAAAACAAAAGTACATCTAATGACTGTTATTTGATGGCATATTTGAAGCCTACATTATATTTCTAGCTATAATAGACAGTGAAGTTTAACTCCATCTGCTTTTGTGACAAAGACAAATATCCCTAAAACTTGTTTGCCAGTTTTGGTTTCTGTAGCCAAGCTGAGTTTTTTTGAGTCAAACTGAGTTTTTGTCAACCTAAGTCTTAGCTTTGTTTTTTGTCTTTGCCTCTCGGCATGAAGTCATCCTGCAAACTGGATTTGTTCGGACCTCCTCTCTCTGGACGGATCAGCTTAGCTTCTAACTAAACTGGGGTTCCAAACAGGAAGTTTGGATCTACTTTCCTCAAGAGGTCGTTTGAGCTTCTCATCGAGCAAAGGTTTCATCTGCACCACAGCCCGTTCAAGTCCCGCAGGAAATCTGAGTGGCAGTCAGCTTCTCCGTTCACTCCAAACAGGAAGTTTGGATCCACTTTCCTCAAGAGGTCGTTTGAGCTTCACATCGAGCAAAGGTTTCATCTGCACCACTGCCCGTTCAAGTCCCGCAGGAAATCTGAGTGGCAGTCAGCTTCTCTGTTCACCTAGGAACAACCGCAGTCTGAGTAAACCCCGTCTGCCCAACACCAAACAAGACAATCACTGGAATCTTCCCACAGTGACTTGATTCCATAAAGGACACCTTTTCCTGGAGAAGTGAGTCTGCAACCTGTTCCTCCAATTCAGGAATCTAATTTCCCACTGAGCCTGAACTAACCGCAGTGTCTTCCCCTCACCTTCCAGTTCCGGTTGACAGTGTTCTTTCTATTCTAATAAACGTGTTAAACTTTTCCCTGGTCTCTCTGTTTGGTCTTCTGCATTTTGGGGTCAGACCTTTAATTATTAAAGCTGGTGGATTAAAATACCAAGTTTGTCACAAAAGCACTGGGTAATTCAGAACAGAAAGAAAATAATTTAGCAGATTATTCCCCAAAACAAAACATCTAGTAGGAGAATTTAGCCATTTGCGTAAAGAAAACAAAAGTACATCTAATGACTGTTATTTGATGGCACCTAAGATTCACTTCCTATATTTTAGAACTGGATCTCTGAGGTTATGGTTCCAGAGTACAGAGGCCTCCCTCTCTCCTCCTGACTCCTGCCACGGAGCGCTCAGATTAGCTTTTAAAGATAGATAATGAGAGATTTCATCCCAACAGCTGCTCTGCTTGACATGTCTCGAAATTTAAACTCACTGATGTCTGCTCGGTAATGTGGAGCCTGTCCTCAATTTGGAGAGCGGTTTGACATCGGCTCCCTTTCATCTCAATGGTCACATGTCTATGGCAAAGCAGCAAAGTTTGATATATATTTAATTTTCCTTTGCATATCGCTTGAAAGCATCTGAGCATGCCTGATCATAGCAGGAAGTTCTGTCTTGCTTGGTGTTTATCTACTTTCAGTTAGATGGCGATAATAACATTTATTAAAAGTCAACATCCTAACTGCCACTAAACAAGAATACCCACCGCCGCAGTGGCTGCATCCTCTCTGCATACTTATAGCAGATTAGAGGTTGTGTATATCAATTGCGCAGCTCATGCATATTGTTATGAGGGCGGAAAACGCGGGGAAATGGAAATGTGCCATTTCGAAGAGCCAAAAGCAGGCAAGTGGGCAGCGCTGGCGGTGATGTTTGGGGTTTGTTTTCCTCTCAGTGTTGGGAGATGAGAAGTCGTGTATCCAAACAGAGCAGAGACGATGTGTATGAGAGCCATCTGCTTGGCAGCTCTCCTGTGCCCACTGCCCTCCTCAACGTGAGAGCAGCCTCATTAAAACGGTCACATGCCTGAGAAATTTCTAACTGCTCTGTTTTCTCTCTTCTTCCTCCTTTTTTTAAAAAAAGGGAGCGGAGTTTAAAACTAACAAAGCCCTGGGAAATCCCCATCAGACGTCCCTCCCTTAATCCGTTTAATTTTGAAAGGTATTGTTTAAAGCTTTAAAGTTTATATCGTTTAATCCCCCTCCAACACTACGGGCAGCAAATGAGGCCGTGTCAGCAGCTTGAACAGATATAATCTACTCCACACAACAGAAAATCCTTCTTCAAGACGAGGTTGCATGGTTTTCCTGTGAACTCCCTGTTTGATGTTTCTACCTGCTATCGAACATGACTTCTGTCTTAACCCAACTGTCACTCGCTCCCTGTCCCCTTTTATCACTCCCAGTGTTCTCGCCTCACCTTTTTTCATCAGTAAATCTACCATCACAGCCGCTTCACTTCTTCCCTTTTTCAGGAGATGGGGGCCGAGGGGGGGAACCTGTTACGGACAGTTTCAAGAGGTTTTTTTTTTCCTCCAGTCTTCCTCACTGTGTTAAACTTCGGCCAAAGAAGAGATATAAGGATTTGGTGTTTTTTTTAGTGCCTGCCGTTCGTATCTATGTGTTAATCGTGTTAATTTAGTGTGCAGATCTCATTACTTTTAGTTACGGTGCAAATTTACGTCTGCTCTAACAAAATTGTAGACATGCAACACTTTCTAACCTCATTCCTGTATTAGCTGCTCAGATCCTCTGGTTTGTTATCCTCCCAACATAGAGGACTGATCACTCTGGAAACACAAAACAGCGCAGCAAACACATTCATAAAAATAAAGACATAAACA
>NW_015150506.1:231285-233045 GCF_000732505.1 Cyprinodon variegatus
AACAACATTACAAACAAACAATTCCCGCACGTCTCAATGCCTCATTAGCGCAGCACATACATTAAATTCACAACAGGGTTAAACGGAAGTTTACCGGCTGTCTGTTCAGTCCTTCGCTTCCTCAGTACAAACTTTGCACAGCTTCTTCCATTGCCCGAGTAAACGGCAGGCTTTTTATTTCATGCTGCGATCTTTTGCTCAAACTAGGAAGTTTGTCTCACCTTCTTTTAATAGACTGATTGATTGAACGCAGGTAAGCTGCTTGCTCACGCTCAAACAGCTGATGTAAACAAAGGGGGCGTTCGCCGCAACAAGTATGGTATCAGTATCGGTCTATTATTTATATATATATATATATTTTTTTTTTTTTTTAACATGCTGTCTTGATTCTGCACTTATTGCTTCTGCTTAAGTTTTTTTTGTTGAGGTTTTAGTTACACTTTGATTCATGTCTTTCTGTGTTTTCGAGTTTCTTGGTTTCATTTCTATTTTGTGTTATTTCAGTTTTTTTTTATTGTATTTGATTTCTTACGTATTTCTTGTTGACCCTCTGTTGCCCTCTTGTGGCAGTCTCTGTCTCCTAGCTCCCTTCTAGACTCCTCTGTCCACACCTGCTCCCAATCTGCTGATAAGCCTGGTCTATGTTCAATCACCCATTTATACACCTCCTGTTCAGTCACTGTTTGCTGGTTCCTTGTTGTTGTTCTGTTGCTCTGGCATTTCCTGGCTCCTCGTGTGTGTTTTTCCCTGATTTCCCCGAGTTTTTGGTTTCCAATATTTTGGATTTTTGCCTCAGTTGCCTGTGGAAACTTATCAATACTGCAAACCTATCTCTGCCTCCTGATCTTTGCATTTGGGTCCTCAAAAAACAACCTGACACATGCAGCATTTTTCCTGTGTTTGTCTGATTGCAGCACATTCATGCATTTGCTGCATGTCTGCAATATGCTAATCTCTAACTGTGATTGCAGCCTTTTTTCCTTTGCATTTATCTGTTTAATCATTACTATGACCAGATAGACAGTGAGAAAATTATATTTTTTTCTCCCACAACTGTAAATGCATTCCCCAATGTCGCTATGTGGAGTTAACATTAAAATAACCTTTTCAGGAGGATTTGCATAACATATTTTAACAAACCGAGAACTCGCTCGTCGTTCTTCTGTTTTCTATTTCTCAGATTTATGGCTCTGGAAGATATAATGTCTATCTCTTCCTCAAGGTCCTTATGTAGCAGAGATTAGGACACATCTGCTCCCCAAAACAGTATAAAAGCTCATATTTTTGCATTTTTTATTCCTAAAGAAAATATATAATTCAAATGAGAATCTGTTGGTTCTTATTATGCTTTCTGAAAAAAGAAAACAGTCAAAATTGGAAATATTTTCCTACAGTCCTGAATTGTGTTGGACTGAGACGCTGATTCCACTCTGTCTCAGTGTCCAACAAACCGAAACGATGTCCCGCATTTAACTGGGTCAGATCTTGAAAAGTAAAAAAAGATGATGGAAAGATGGAAAGCAAAGCTGCAATGAATCAAAGGACAAACGCTTCACATCATGACCTATCTGTGCACGATTCACTTAAAACAAAACAGAGCAGGCACAGAGTTTTAATATTTACAAAATGTTGTGGAAACTGTTTAAAGGAAAAGTCCAGTCAGCAAGGAATAATCAGTGGATCATTATTTATACCTAAAACTAAGACGTTCTTGGTGATTTAATGAATGTAGAGTTAATCAGTTAAAAAAAAAAAAAAAA
>NW_015150506.1:233925-236229 GCF_000732505.1 Cyprinodon variegatus
AGATAATGAAAGCCGTTTTCTTGTCATGACATGATGATCGGTGTGTGTTAAAACTGATTACATCTTTCAATACCACAACAGCGGGAGAGGATCTATAAGTCATGGCAGCCTGTGTGTAATTCTGTAGATAATCCTTTGTTTAACTTTTAGGTAACTAGACGATATTGTTGGTTTTATGATTTGCTTCCACTTCTAATTCATAAGCAATTAGACCTGTACTTCCGGCGCCGTAGCTTCTGGTGTTTTCTGAACAGCTCTGGTGTTCAGTTACGCCTGTAACAGCTATAAGATGCAATAACCCCCAGATTGAAGATTTTCATTGAAAAACATTCAGATTTGTTTCTACTGTATTCCATGCAATCCAATCATCAACCACAACCTGACAATGAGTGAAAAGAAATAGGAAACTAAAAAATTATTATTTGCGCACACATGGTACCTCGCCTGCAAAACTAGGGGCACCGCAGGCATGGATGGACGGGGAATCCAGGTCCGTTGGCCAGCCTGATTCATTACTCATACAGGTTAATGATCCCATTATCTCGAGAAATCAATAACTGTTTTCTCATGACTGCAAGATAATTATCTTGTCATCTCGAGAAAATAATTAATTGTTAACTAGAGATCTCAATAAGGCAAAGGAAAAAAAAAAAAAGTTGAGTACGACCGCTCAGCTTCCGTAGTTTTGAGATTAGGTTTGCTGTTTCTCAAGATATTTTAAATTCTTTTTGCCGTATTTCATTTTTTACATTTTTATTTTTCAAACTGTATTTTTTAACAAAACGGGTTTTATATTTTCAAGTTTTTGAATTTCATCTCATGTAATGACATTTTCCAGATCACATTCTCTCCACCTCTGAGGGCGGGCTTTCCTCTGGAGCGAGGAGCAGAGATACATTTCTATTTGGACCAAGATCGAGTGTTTCTGTTGGGCTTAAAGTGAAATCGATATGCAGCTTGAAAACAATGCACTTCATAAAACTCGATCACAAAAAGAGAAATTTGCAAAACAAGATTGAGATAAAATCTGAGAAAACAGCAGACCGTTTTTATGATTCAAATGCAAAATTTCACTTCTTATTTGCTTTTTTCAGATATCAAATAAAAATCTCTTAAAATTTCCATTTACAAAATGTGTCCTTTGCTTGTAACAATAAGGGCTAAAATTCCCTCCATACTAGCCTGTGTTTCATATGAAGTAGAATGCCACAAAAATGTTTTTATTTCATGGTGAGAAATTGCTGAAAATGAGTGCTGGAGGTAAATTTGATGAGTCTTTTATATCTGTTAAATGCACATTGTATTATTCCTGTCGTTCCATCACCATTTACATTTTCTTCTTCTTCTAAGAACATAATATTCTTGGGATCATGCCACCTCTGGTACTTGTATTTCCCATTGTTATTTTTATAACCTTGCCTTCATTGCTCCAATATGTGTTTCCACTCAAGCAGTAAATTATATTGTTTAGCTATCAAAGACCTTATGTAATTACATTTGTGCAATTCAACATGACATGGCTGATAGTGTCGGCGCAAGGCGCTGGCATACATAATCACAGGCGAAATCCCATTAGGCAGAGGAGAGACCATTATTATGGAAATGACCTTTGGGTGACAAGGATTCAGAGGGATAAAAGACAACGTAATCCTGACACCACGCTCTCTTCCTTCTCCTCCTGTGCAAATTTTAAGACTATTTAGGTGTTTTTATGAATCTGTAATTGTGTTGTGGAGCGTTCCTTTTTTCAGTCGGTCACTTTGAAGAATGAGATTGTGAACGTTTGCTAATTTAAACCCAGTTCTTCAGTTGTTTGATGCTGTGGGGGACTGCAGAGCTGTCGTTGTAGAAGAAGAAAGCTGTTTTATTTTCCACAGTGGCTCTTCATTGAAAGAGCGCCCTCACCTTGGGATTACTGTAGTGTTTGTTTAAGGCGTGCTTTGATACTCTTACACTAAAGAGGCAGCTTCCTAAATTCACATTGTGTCAAATAAATCAATAGATCCCATTAACTGAGGAAGTTGTGTGGAGCGGTACTTAAGGGACAGCGGGCCCCCCTTGTTTATGATTTTCTCCTGCAAAGTTGATGGCAGAGTACGATCAGGTTGGCTCTTGATCCATACAGGCGGCTTCAGAGGTTTAAATGGGTTTACCCATATGTCCCAGTTGATTGTTAGACTTGTCTGCAATCTTCTTTCATACAGAGTTTGAACGGCTGTAAAAAGTCCAACCCTCAGAGTATTAAGGCCTACATTTACATCTGTATTTAAGTAATTAAGCACCAAAAAGGCTCATTCTTTGGGT
>NW_015150506.1:239088-242717 GCF_000732505.1 Cyprinodon variegatus
TCAAGTACGGAAAGTGAGTACTTTTGCCATCTCTGTAAATATGGATCCTTAAAAGAAAGCATAATACTGATGATGAAGGGGAAATGTGAAATGTATAAATCATCTTTTAATGCTAGAGGAATGTAATTTCTTTGGTTGTTTTTATTGTCTAAGTAAATGCATAAGCCTTCATAAATCTCATTTTCCCAAGAATAAAAAGGTAGCCGTGTCTTGGGAAGGATACTGGGCAGGGTTAGTAAAAGCTTGTAGCAGATTGATCTGTGCATACAGCTTAGTTGTATTAAAGCTCATAATCCCTGTAAATATCTTCAGGCAAGGCAAAGTCAGCCTTTTAACTTCAACTAAACGAGGTAAATAGAGGCAAATACATTCCTAAAAATTTGCTTTTCTGTTCAAGCCCTCCTCGTTATGTATAGACAAAGGTTGTGTGAGTTGTCTGCCAGCGAACCTTTTGCACGTTTTCCACTGAGATATTTTGATGGTTTTTGCCACCCTGCTGTTTGGGAGTAACTGTGACGTTTGCTTTAAATGTGGAGCGTCTGTTCTCCCTTCAAACCTCCGACACCACAACAGATGGGGAGAATATGGAGCTCAGGAGGCTTTACCTCTAAGGTGGTAACAGTGAAGCCACTCATTAACACTGAATTTACCACTTCGTTAGCAAGGCAGGTTCCCGTAGAGAGAGACCAGCCCATGATATAAATCCACTGAGCATACGTTTAGGCTAAATCAGCCTTGGACAGCTAGGGTAATTGGGTATAAGAGATTATGTACACTTTACAGTTATCATCCTGTTTAAATACTCCAAAGCACTGATTGAATAGGTTTGAATGGTGAAAAAAGGTCGGTACACCTTTAAATCCCTGCTCCTAAATGAATCTACATGTGTGCACAGGGGAGTATGCTTTCTTTGTGGGGGTTTGTGTTTGTGTTTTAGACACATTGTGTTCCTGCCAATTTGTCAGGATTGAAGCAACAACCGTCTCACGCTGGGATCTGGGTTGGCACCATCACGGAGTGATAAGACGCAATATGATCTCATTGGAGGTGTACTTTGTTCCCATGGAAATTGGTCAATTTTAGCAGACGACTGAGAACATTCGGTGGAGAATCAGGGAGGTTGTGTCCCAGAGGTATGCTCACATAATTAAGCATCCTCACCAGGGTATTCAAGGCTAACACCAGGGTTTTCTGTGAATAGAGGGTGTTGGAAAATCATAATGCAGCACAAAATAATATCTTTCTCATTTTATGGAGCAAAGAGAATAGACCACAGAACAGCTGTTTTTTTTTGCTTTTTTATGGTTTCTCTGGTCAGCAATATAAAAATAATTTTGGAAGGGTGGAAAATATTAATCCTTAAAGTTATTTAAACTTTTAAATACAAATATTTTTAAATGCACTATTCAAAATGGCTAAAGTCTGGCATAAGCGGTTTTTGTTTTTATTATAAAAAGTACAAAATATTGACAAAAAATTAAATTAAACAGAAAAATTACTAATAAATTTAAGAAATTAAATATATACAGAAAACCAAGGAACAGTATTAATTAAAGATATAATGAACAGAATTTCCAAAAAAAAAAGAACAAATATGGATTTTTAAGAATTGCAATAAAGAAACAGATCAAATCAAAGAGGTCAGTCAAAAACAAAGATTTCCAAAATAAACTTCCAACCAAATTATTGAAAGTATAGCCAAAAGAAATTAAATCACTCAAAATTAATGATCAATTCATTGTCAATTGTGTGAAAGAACTTCCTGAAACAAAAGCATTTTCAAAGTCAGTGGCAGAAAGAAACTTATATAACATAAACAAATCTCGATTAACTAAACTTTTAAATAACTTAATAATATTGACCTTTCTTTTCTCAAAATGCATTATGTTTCTAGCCAACCATATTGCCATCCTGGCATGACTTAACAAAAAATTAACTAAACTTTTATTTTTGAAATTTACAGCAATAACCGTGCCAAATAACAAAAGTATTCTCCAGTCTAAGTGTAGTACATTTGTGCTTCAGTGTTGAGCAATTAAATAAAAAAACAAACAAACAAATAAAGTCATTCAAACAAATAGAGTCAACAAAAAATATGGGTCACAGTTTCATCTGTTATTCTGCAAGAATCACAATTCCTACTGATAGATTTATCGAATTGGTGAATAACAACATTGGTAAACAACTTATTATGTCTTATGTGGAAATCTAAGTGTTTGCACTGTAAATTATTATGTTTAATGTTTAGGGTGCTCCAAATATTGACCTTTCCTAGTGTAGGAAGCCTAATCCTCCATTTAGCAACCGCTACGGGACACACTGAGATCTCTTGCAAGAGGATATGATAAAAAGTCTGTTTTAGCATCAGCTAGAGTCAATCTGTTCCCTCTGCTTTTCAAAGACCATTTCTGGTCTTTGAAAAGCTGTTAAACTCATTTGCAGTTACCAGAATGGAGTGAATTTTGTTCCATTATTGTTATAAAGAGATTTTTTTGTAAATGGAAATAATAGTAAAACAAAAAATCTAGAAATGAAACTTTGGACAACCTAATACATTTTTTTTTTTTGTTTTCTCAGGTTTTATTTTTTTATTTTTTTTAATATGTTTTTTAAAGATTTTATTTTTTCTAATTTTAGGAGCAGGTTGTCTTCGGAGGGAGGAGCGAAGATGTATTTCTCTTGTTCTGCATAGACATTAGCAACAATCTAATAATAATAATAATAATAATAATAACAACAAAAACAACAACAACAATAATAATAATGATAATAATAATTTGCTTTGAAGTGAAGTAAAGGGAATCTGTAAAAAAAACAATAAAAAGCATAATAGAAAAAAATTTGAAAAGCAAAAGTTTGAAAAAATAAAATCCCAAAAGAAAATGTAATCTCAAAACCTTTTCTTGATTAAGTTTCATTTCTGAACTTATTTATTTATTTTTTTTTATTCCAAATGACGAAGCAAGAGTTTTTCTTGCAAAAATTATGGAACAAAATTTACTCCATAATCAGCAAGGCTGTTTTGGGGTTTTTATCAATTCATGTTTCAACTCAAATAAAACATATGATGAGTCTTTAGAGTTTAGTTTAAAAGTGTTCCTATGCTGAAAATGTGCAAAAATATAATGAATCATTAAATAAAACTTTAAAAACACGACAAATTATTAATGCAGGTGTTCACAAAAATGCACAGTTTTTAACAGGCGCTCTATAAAAAAAAACCCTAACAACTTGTTTCCACAAATTGAACATCCTGGTCTGAAGTTAAAAAAGCTTTTATAGACTGATAGGGAAGCAAGTTACACGAAGGTCAGTCTTTGGGAAATATGTTTAGAAAGTAGATTTAGATCCATTTCCCACTTAGACTGATAAGATTGTTTATAAGAAATAAAACTAAGACGGTTTAAAATGCCAAACAGTAGGAAGTTGATGTTCCATCTGCAAGGATCCAGACTCGTGTGTTTAAAGGAGATGATGTCCTTTACTATGCGTTCCATACTGAATGCTAATGCTAAAGCTAACTGTGACAAAGTTTGAAGTCAAAGTAACATTTATAATTTAATTTTTTGTTTTTTTTTAATGGATTCCAATTAATCTACTGTTTAATCTCCATCTTCAGAGACTGATGC
>NW_015150506.1:244391-246619 GCF_000732505.1 Cyprinodon variegatus
TAACTATAGAGATAGCTCAGGATAACCTGAGCCACTCTAACTATAAGCTTTAACAAAAAGAAAACTTAGCAATACTGATTTAGATCTACATAAAAAAAAGGAAAATTAGGAGCAAATAGTTGGTAAAAAAAAAAGACAAAAAATGTGTTGTTTTTTTGTTTTGCAATGAAAAAATTCAAGCATTTTCTTTAAGATGCAGGACTATACAGCTGGCATGGACAATATTTGAAGGTTCGGGTTGTTTTTAGTATTTCAGAAGAACTCTGTATGCCTGACCCAAATGCACAAAAGGACAAAGATGTGAAATCTGTGTCTGAACACCCGATTCTTACTTGGGAGCCATTACATCGTCACACTTCTTCCCCGAAGAACAATGCAGCAGGTCTGTCCTCAGATGAACACGAAAACCCTTTAAATGGAACCCAGCCGAATCCATTTGTATACAGCAGTGTCCCTGCTGTTCCCCACGCAGGCGATTCATTGCCTTCAGGAGCACTTGTTAATGGACCTGGTTCACACCCTTCCTCAGAGGTACACTGTGTCCTGAACAAAGGCTCTGTTTTAAACCGCCGTGTCCTGGATGCCACGTGGCAAGTGGGGAAGGACAGGAGCCCCTGAGGTGTCGCCGCCACCCAGTGAGCTTCAATCAGACGCTTGGAAGAACACAGCGGGGCCCGCCGTAGAAACACTGGCCGCGCAGCCAGGTGTCAACACGCCACTGTCTCACCCGCTACGGAATGAGTCTAAACTGGCCTGTTGGGCGCTGTCAGGTGACAGGAAGGAGCAGAGGCACATTAGCCAACCGTTGACAAAAACAGACAATAAAAACAAGATCTCAACGGGATGTAGAACGGTCCACGGATGTTTATGATAAAGCTCAAGTAATCAAATGGGATTCAGCGTGAATGCGGCTGTTTCCCAGTGACATAAGGCTGGAGACCAAAGTGATGCACCAAACAGGCAGGAGGTGCAGTAAACATACAAAAAGAAAGAAAAAAGGCATTTCAGGCTGAGAGGAAAAGGTTAACAACAACCACAGATTTTTCTGCGGTGGTAATGCTGCTGAAACTGTTGACACAGGCAACAAAGATGCATCTCTGGGTTTTCAGGCTGATATGAAATATGTAGAAATGCCATTCAAAGACCTTTCCAGGAACAAAGCTTTAGTCTCCCAGCAGCGTATTTATAGCACAGCACAGGAAGGCTTGTAATGAGGGAAATGACCCTGAAGATGAAAACAATGCCTCTCCAAAAGTGGAACAGTTGGAGAGCAACTTGTGCGAGATCTCCTTTTTCTTTTTATGCAGAACATGCAATGTTAATTTCAAGGAAAATGGGTAATTTCCATAGTCATATGATGTATCATTTAGGCTAGCATAATCAGGTGAACAGTGGAAATCCTGCACGGCCCTTTTGTATGCAGGCGGTGTGGGCGTTTGCTCTGTGATAGCAATTCCCCGATGAGGAAAATCATTATTCAGAGAGACAGGCGGGAAGAAGTTATATTAAAGGCCTGGATTTGAGGATGAGGCTGCTGCAGAACGGTGCCCCTGCTTTGCATTTGGCTGTAACTGCCTCAAACATCTTGACCAGCTCACTAAACCACACATAAATCTGCTACTCTGCCTGCACACAGCCTAGTGGTAACAGTACCGAGGCTACAGAGACTTTAAGCACATCGAATGTCTCGCACACCTGAATGCATCGGCCTTGATTCAGCAGAATGACTCACAAACAGAGCGGACCGTGTTCAGCTCTTACTTGAAATCGATTTTTCCAGCAGAGGACAAGAAACACAACAGACTCATCAAGACAAAGTTGGAAGCACTAAAATACAATGATAAAAGTAGGCATACTGTTTTGTTTTTATAGCAAACATAGGAAAAAAGGTTGTTTGGATTTAGTCCCTTTTCTTATAATCCACCTAATTATAATCAAGTGCAACCAGTTGTTTTCAGATGGGCCATAGTTAGAATCAGTCTTGAGATGGTTTATTTATATATTTATTTATTTATGAACAAACAGCATCATGATGATGAAGAGAAAAAGGAGGATATTTACTTAAGAAGAAACCAGGAGGCCAATGGTAACTCTGGAGGAGCTGCAATATGGAGGGAATTTTGTTTCATTATTGTTGAAAGAAAATATGTTTGTGTTTTGCAACTTATTCAATGTGCATCCCACTAGTGGTGGTAAAAATGTTATTTAATCAGTTAAAATTCAGACTA
>NW_015150506.1:248483-249651 GCF_000732505.1 Cyprinodon variegatus
TTGTAAAACAGTTCTGAAAAAGAAAATACAAACAATTGCAAATATAAAATCTGTGAAAAAAAAGTCAAATAATAAATAAAATTGAAAATATACAATTTTAACATATAAAATCTATAAACAATTAAAAAGGGGAAATATATAAAACCTGCAAATCAAAAATAAAAATGACATGTTATAACGAAATGGGAAAAAAATTAATAATGGAAATCACCAAATCTGAGGAAAACACCAAGGGCTTTAGTTCAAAACCTTTTTCTGATTGTTTTCATTTCACTTTAGTTATAATACACAGTATTTAGTGTTGGTATGTAAACAAATTCTGAATATATTATATTCAATGATAGTATAGTATTTTGACCTAATCAAGTTTAAATGTATGAAAATCTTGGAAGAAACTATCATAAAAAAAAAAAGTTCAGACTAGATTTTAAGCAATTGTTTGAATATGAGATTTTAGAAGTGAAAACTTTTTTTTTTATTGTTCTATTAAATGTTGAACATGTGGAGCTTAACGATTCACACACACACACAAAAAAAAACAGAAACATCAGCTTCAGAGCATTGCCAAAACATCATGTTTTTATATTTGTGTAGAGATGACAAACATGGAAAATTACTACAAGCAGCAGAAAAAAATAGATATGCCAAGTGATCTCACCTGTATGGAAGAAAAAGATGCTGAAAACAATCACTGCAAGGCTTTTGGCTCCTTAAAGATGACTCTTCTGTAGTTGTACATTTCTTTTCTACCTTTAACTAGAAAGCTTAAAGTAAACCTTTCAGGTAAACAAAACTGACCCACCAAGCTGAAGTTTACAAGTTCAAGCAGTGTAAAATTCAGGCACAGCAAAGAAACAAAAAGTTGAGTTGCATAAGACGATGAGATCTACTGTGAATAGTGGTGAAGTGTCAGGCCTTTGCCATTGGGAAGTAGTAAGGAAATGTTGAGAGAACTGTGCATTAGTGGAGGTAGAGAAAGGCTAGGAGGGGAGCGTTCTGTTCAGTCATTTCAGCAGCAAAGCCGCAGGCAGCTTCTGGGAAAGAAGAAGAAACCCTTCGGGTATTTCTGAAAGATACAGAGTTTTTTAGTCAAACATAGAGGCTCAAACATGGAGCAGTAAAGATAATGTTGCATTGAAGCAACAGTGTTTGTTGATGTCCAAAACTC
>NW_015150506.1:250636-253830 GCF_000732505.1 Cyprinodon variegatus
CAAAAAAGTACTCCAGAGTGTTGTTCAGCATGGGGGTGAGTAGAAAATGAAGGCTAATCATGTTTTGGGTGTACTATTCCTTTAACCTCAAACTTGTTCAAACTTCTTGGTCAACCTCAAAGGGATCTATGAGTAGTCCTAATAATAGACTTTTTATGTGAAAATCCAGTAAGCTGTTTAGTTTTATTATAGTTAAATAAAATATCATCAGATGGATGTCACCATCATTGTTTTGGTTTGATCTTTGAGTTTTCATTGGTCTTGTTTTCATTCTTGTGCTCTAGTTATTTTTGATAGTATTTTAGTTCTTAGATATTTCCTGTTTGCCATCTTCTGTTGCCTCTGTTCACCCCTGCTCCCAATCTGCTAATTAGCCTGGTCTTTTTCTCTCTCCCAAATATTCTCCTCCTGTTCAGCCACTCATTGGTTAGTCGTCATTACTTTGTCCCCTGCTTGTTGTGAGTTGTCAGCATTTTTTTTGATTTTTTGTGGATTTATGTTTATGGATTTTTGCATCGGTTGAACTTTTGTAATTAAACCTTCAATTAACCACCTCAAGTTTTTGTGTCTGCATTTGGGTCCTGTCAAACCTCCACCCCCACTTTGACAGTCTCCATATTGTGTACACTGCAGTGCAGTCTGGGTAAAGGACATATCCTAAGTCCTACAGCGTTAGCTCCATCCTCAGCAATGAGTAAACCTTTTCAGTTTGAACCGCAGGGTATTGAAAATGATGAACATTTAACAATCCCCAAACTAAGGAAGAGGGGAGAAGCTGGTGTTTGTGTGGCTGTGGGTAGGAGCCAGATGGAGATCTAAAATACATCCTATTTAGGTAGGGTCACCAGATTTGGGTTTCTGAAAAGGAGGAGACTTTTTTCTGAAACAATGACTTGACCGAACCGGGCATTCAAACCGAGCCATCAGTTCCGGGGCTTGTCTGGTTCCAGAGCCAATGGGGGACGGAGCAACAGAACCCGACCTGGTGACGGTGTCCAGGCTTACGTCACCGGATCGGGTTTTGTCGCTCCATCCTCTGCTGGCTCCCTCCCCCCATCCGCCGGAGTGCCCGGAAAAGCCCCAGAGCTCACGGCTCGGTTCTGCTGCACTGTAGTCGACCAAAAGCCTGGGCAAGTTTGAAATTCCCCCTGGACATTTTTTAGGTATGAAAAGTAGTGTTAGGTATCCAGTTTGTGTGTTTCTTGTCTTTCCACCACCAGGTGCTGCCCTGTCCTCGTTGGGCCTCCCTGCACACCTGCGGCTCGTTGGTTCATTACTGGAGGAGTATTTGAGCTGTGGGCTGTCACTACCTAGACGTCAGAGTGTTTGCCAGTTTTGGGTACTCTAGCCAAGCTAAGATTAGCTGAGTCTAACCTGAGCCTTGTTTCTCTGAGTCCTATGTTGTTTTTGTCTTTGTTCTTTGGCAGGAAGTCTTCCTGTGTAACTGGATACCTGGACCTTCTCCCCCTGGAAGGATTTACTGAGTTTACACTGAGTAGGGGAAAACCTCCACATGATATGTTCAAGTTCTCATCGGAAATCCAAGTGACAGTCCACTCCATTACTCCTCCAGGTCCAACGTATGTCTACCTGTCCAACCAGTTCCCTCTCCTCTGGATAATCCCACACAGACTGGATTCTAGGATTGACAAGAGCCCCCTCAAACGTGAGTCCCATTCCAGCATAATTCGAGCCGCAGTCTCATTTCCCACGGTCCCTGAACTGATCTCTGTGATCTCCCCTTCAGACTTTTCAGTTCCGGTTCACCAGTTCTCTGAGTTCAACCTCCGTTCACATTGCTACAAATAAACCTGTTAAACTTTTCTACGTGTTCTCTGAGTGGTTTCTCTGCATGTGGGTCAGATTCCTTAAACCGATCATGATAAGTAGGATATGTCTGGGAAAAAGAGGATGTCTAGTCACCCTAATTTAGGCAAAACTCTTAAACCTGGATTATTTAATCTGAAATGGGTCTCTTATCCTGTAAAGCTGGGCATACACTGTACATTTTTTTTGCCCTTTTCGGGCAGATTCTCTAATTGTGCAAGAATTTTTTTTGATCAGGCCGAGTTTTGTAGTATACAGGGGGTAACGAGGGGCGATTAGCGTCTCACGACCAGCTCTCGATCAGGAATCGTAAAGTTTAGAAGAAAATCAAGCATTTTTTAAAATCAGTTGGGCCTCCTGAGGTGTTCGTGGACAAATTCTGCTGTTGAAGCAGAGCTACGAGCTGATTTACCAGAACCTCGAGCACCGTGCAAACAAGGGAGTAATAGTTTTTCTTCCTCTTCCAGATTGACGAGTCCGAACTGCGGCATCTCTCGGAACTGAGTCCGATGTGTGGTTTTTGGACTTGCAGTGTAAGCAGAGCGTCGGGTCGCACAGTGTGAGAACATGCATCATGAGCTGTGACCTTTTAAAACCTGCAGTTTCATCGTACAGTTTAAGCTGTAGCTGCGTGCAACGATTTTAAATGTCGCACAGTGTATGCCCGGCTTTACTTTCTCTACAAAGGCTCCGTAAACTACTGCACCTTATTCTGATGACGAAACCACCTCTGCAGCTCTGTAATTATTGCTAACTGCTGTTTCTTGATTTGACAGCCTGTGTGTTTGTTGTTGTGAATAGAACAACTTGAACATCTGTTAATAGCTGACATCTGAGGCCGCCATTTTGAGGGATTTTATTTACGGTTTGGGATTAAAGAAGGATGAATAGATCTGCACATGACACTCTAAATGTTCATTTATATTTTCTTTTCATTTCACAGCTGAATACCACCTTGTGTTGGTCTATTCCATATTACTCCTACTCCAAAATCACTGATGATTAAGACCTGTTTAAGACCTTATTATTCTCAGCAATAAATGTTCAGGTAAGCAAAGAGATAGAAGCCCTTGAAACAAAATCCGCCAAATGTAAACAAACTTTGCTGCCTGTAGCAGCAAAAGCCCCTTGATACACTGCAAAAACCATCTAGAAATAAGTACATATGTCTTAAATCAAGTGTATTTACCCTTAATCTGAGCAGGTAAATAAGATGATCTGCCAATGGAATGAGTATTTTTACTCTTAAAATAAGGTAACTAGATAATATGCACTTGAACGAAGACAATGCAATTTTTTTTTCTTATTTTAAATGTAAATTGTCTTGTTCCATTGTCGAAATGTAACGCTTACCTCCTAATTTCAAG
>NW_015150506.1:254222-254937 GCF_000732505.1 Cyprinodon variegatus
CTTATCTAGATTTCAATTTTTTCCAGTGTAATATTTCAGGGCAGGCTAAAGACATAAACACTCCTACCGTTTAAGGATAACTGTTTTAAACACGATGAAGGGAACAAAGCCACATTTCTAAAGTTGCCTCTCTAGATTTTTTAAGTGAAGTTTAGTCTGTTTAAGCTTTGTTTGCATCCATACATGCCTGCTTTTAATACCCAGAGACCAACAATTAATTATTGAACTCCTATTTTTATGCTATAGCCCAGAACACGTCCAATGTACTCTGCAGGGGGCAGGGAGTAGCGCACTAATTTGATGGATGGAAAAAAGCCCAGACATGTTTTATTGTGGGTAGATGTTGCAAATGTGCTTTTGAAGTTTCTGTTTGAAAAAATCATGAGGTCCTCTTGATGTTCAGTTTGACGCCCATCATCCAGGTTTGCACAATTTTGTTTAATGTCTGTCCAAATCAAACTTTCAGTCAGGTACTTTGAAATATGCAGGAACGATTTCAAATCGAATTGCTGATTGAGTTTGAGGGATCTCTCTCCATCTCAAACATGGGATTCTGCTAGTTTCCCATCGATCGTGTCAGTTGCTGCTTTCTCCTTTCAAAAAGTATCTTAACAGTTACCAGGAGTAAATCTATGAAGTGAATTTCGTTCCATTATCGTTGAAGGCATCCATCTACCATCTTCTCCAGTGTATCCATCAGGGTCCCAGTAGGGCT
>NW_015150506.1:258832-259933 GCF_000732505.1 Cyprinodon variegatus
ATATATATATATATATATATATATATATATATATATTCATATATATATGGCCAAATTCTATATTTAACAGCCTTATTTTCATAATGCAATGGATATAATATTTACCAGAAATCCAGGTATCCACTCACCTGGAAAGCAAAAATCCTTCTCATATATGTTGTACAGGCAAGTGGGCAGGAAAGATGCTGCACTGGATGCACAGAATGCATTTTCCCAGGAAACTCAGCATCCCCCAAAAGTCAAAACAACATTTCTTTGAAAACCCTTTTTTTTGGTTTTAAGAACTTTTTCAAAATTTGTTTTCTGGATTGCTGTTTTTTTCTAACCTCCATTTATAACTATAGGTTATTTATAACAATAATGGTTTGATCTGTATCATTCACTATATACATGAATCCTTATATTGAAATGACTGACATCCCACTTTAGACAGCAACAGAAAGTTTAATGTAAAGTAAATGTAAAATCTGAATGTTCCTTAGACATTATTGGTAGCTTTTTATGTTAGTTAGCAATAAGGAAATAATACAGTTGTAGACATCCTTTGGGAGAACTACTTAACCAGCCCAGGTATCAGTGTTTTTTTTTTTTTTTTTTAACAGACAGCACTTCACAGCAGCCTCATTGCCACTTTTCTATCATAGAGGAGAAAGATCTGTGATTTTCTTTCCCCGTTGTGTCGATGTGAATGTGGTTTATGATTCCTCTGTGGTTTTTCAAGGTGGTGTATTGTATGTGAAAATAGCCCCCCATAAGACATAAGATTGTGTTAAACTTTACCGGTAACACTTTCCAAACAGGAGAGTGCAAATCAGATGCCTCGACTGAGGCGAGGTGGAGGTAGACTTAAAAGCACGCTGGGAGTAACAGCTTTGATTGCTAATAAAATTAATTCATGAATTCAAAGACTTCTTCCACAAAGCTTTGAAAAAAAAAACAGCATTTCAATATGAAAATAGACCCTCCAATAAAAAAACGTTTAATCAAAGTTTCTCCTCCAGAAAGCTTCAGTTACAACTTAAAAACAGACTAATCTGGCTTTAAATGACTTTTACAAAGAGGGAATTATTTAAATTTTTTTTATAATTTTTTAACTAGATC
>NW_015150506.1:261859-263336 GCF_000732505.1 Cyprinodon variegatus
TGCATCTGCAGCTGTTAAAACCACAGTTTGAACATTTAATATGTGCCGATTCAGCACCATGACGCCTCCAGAATGTCACCCATGAGTTCATGTTCCTTCTTTATGCGCTCTTTTTTTTAATGCTCCTGTAGATTCTCTCCGACTTGCTTCTGGATCTGTTTCCGTGTGTTATTGTCAACTTGTGTCATTTTAAGGGTGGAACCAACCTGAGAAAATAAACCGCCTGTGATTGGCTACTTTTCAGGAAATACTGCCTCTTGAAGAATGCCGTTTTCTTCCTGTTTGTTCCCGTTAACAATAGCAAAGGATTTTATCATGAACTGTTGGTTCTGATGTTATTTACAGTAGAGGAACTCCATGCACACCTACGTATGTGCAGTAGATGCTCTCTGAAAAAAAACACATTAATTCTTGAAACATACTGTATAAACCACTTCACTACAATGGGCCAAAATAGCTGTTGTGAAACCACAGCAGTTGTTCAGCATCAGATGATTGTTCTGACTGAATGGTTGCTTTTTCCTTTCATCCAAGTCTCACGAGGGCCCCTGGTAAACAGAGGTGGAAAGAGTAGGATTGTAATTGGGTAAAAGTATATTTACTTTGCCTAAATTTTACTCAGAGTAAAAGTAAAATTACCCATCTCAAAATTTACTCAAGTAAAAGTACAAAATTACATCATTTAAAATGTCATTTGAGTAAAAGTTACTTAGTTACTTTGAGTTATTTAATGCAAAAAAGGATGAGTCATGAATCGAATTGAGCACAAGGTGTTTTAATCGATTTCAAGGCGTATTTCAGTGACATCCACACTGCTAAAGATCAGCTGGGCTAAAGAACATACTTCCTCACAGCACAAGGACAGTCACAACCTGAACCATAAAGTGCAAACAATTTTCATTTTTTATTTTTTTTTACTCAGTAACGTGAGGGGGTTTTAAATGTAGCGAAGTAAAATTACTTAGGTTAAAATTTAGTCGAGTAAAAGTAAAAATTACATATTTCAAAAACTACTCAGAAAATTACAAATTACTCATAAAAATTACAGTAACTTACAGTAACTTTCGTTACTTTCCACCCCTGCTGGTAAATCAGCAATGCTGGCCCCTGCTCCAGTACAGCTAATTTACTTTGATAGTTGATTAACAGGCTTTTACTGAACTGCAATCCTCAGAATCAGCTTTACTAAAGCAGAGAAACCTCTGAAACCTGCAGGACATCGGCCCTCGAGGACCGACTTTGGGGATGCCTGCTCTAGGGGCTAACCGCTGCCTCTCCCCTGCTCTGTCTGACCGCTGTAGATACCAGATCTGCTCGGTGCCCTGCCCCTTCTTATGACATTAACATATGGCAACTCCACTCGGACAAACTGTATTGCAACCGTTTCTTAAAGGAATAGTACACCCAAAACATGATTAGCCTTCATTTTCTACTCACCCCCATGCTGAACAACACTCTGGAGTACTTTTTTGATATC
>NW_015150506.1:264176-267234 GCF_000732505.1 Cyprinodon variegatus
ATTTTACATTTCATGGCGATCTAAAGTAGCCAAAAGTAGAAAATCATTGTCAGTCTATAAAGACTGAGCTCTCATTTAACAAGGTGACACAAAAAGTCTCAGCTTATTTTTATTCTTTTTATTAAGATCTGAGGACAGGGGACAAACCGGATATCTAAAAATGGCTTTTGTAGAGATATCAATATCTTCATGCTTTTATTCGATGTTTACTGCTAAAAAATGAGGGAGAGCAGAAATATATATTTTTATATTTGACATATATTTTCTTCTTCTTTTGGGGTCAGTCAAGGGCCCTTAGGATCGGATCTTCCTAACTCCCCCCCCCATATGGTGCCCCTGGTTCCACCAGCAGAGACACAGACAGCTATGGAGAATAGCCGTAGCACGGCGATCAGATTCTAACTCAGCTGAGATACGAACTGATAGATGATAAAAAAAAATAGAACAAATCCCTAAAATAAATTTATAACAGCTGGATTCCTGATAGATTCAGGGGAATGCAGTTTAACACTGACTGCTGTTTATCATGTACCACATCTGCTAATCTGCACCACAAGTGGCGGCGCCAACAACCTCAAGCATCACACCCATTTTCTTAGCTGAAAAGCCAATTTCATAATTAATGTAAAGGAAAGTGTGTGTGATTAACAGAGCACAGATGCAACTCTTAGCAGCAGCTGGAGTTAGCGCTTTCAGTTGTCTGAAGGTGTCTCACGTGATAATGAATCATTCGCTTCCCGGCAACTCAATGTCACTTTGTTATCTGCACCCAAATTTGCTGAAATTCTTGGAGGTGAGGTGTGGATTTTTTAGCATCCTTTCCAGACCTGTTACAGCGATTTAAAGGTTATGTACTACTTTAGACTTTAGTTGTTTTTTTCCCCCATCCCAAACAGCCGGGGTATTTGTTGTATTTAATGCTTGATAGCCACTTCTGGGTTCCCCTACTTACCAGTGGCAGAGGGGGCTAACCCTGCAGTTTATCTTGGGCAGTATTTAAAGCAGCGATCAAAGCTGTACAAACCAATTGTCATCATGTTTCTCCAGAGGGAATTTCCAAGTACATTAATGCTCCTTCTTTGGGAAATAATTGTGCCTCTCTGTGACTTCATTAGGTCTCCTGGCTGTTTCAAAAGATGTTCTCTCTGGAGGTTGAAAGCCACAACGCTGGCAGACAGCATCCCATGGGGCTGAATGAATAAAAAAGAGGAGAGATTATAATGAGATTGAGTTAGCCATGACCAGATTCAGGCTTTTCATTATTCTACTGGCTGGAGAGAGAGAGAAGGAGAGAAGGAGGGAGGCGGGGGGGAACAAGGCTGACAGAAAGATATGTGTCTTTGAAGGACCTGCACTCACCATCTGCCATGTTTCGTCCAATAGTAGCCAGCCAATGCATGCTTATCATCGCCAAGGGTATCAAAGAGGCCTCTTCTCTGGAGATTTCTCCATTAAAGCAGTGAGCACTAACCCCTGTGCACACACCAGCAGAGGGGAAAACCTGCATTTAATTCAGGGCTAACCACTTCTGCCAATTAGACTAATCAGAATGAAGGGCAGCGCAGCACACACACACATTACTGGCAAAACTATTCATACCCCTGCTGACTTTTTCACATTTGGTCACATTAGAAACACAGAACTCAACCTGTTTTGTTTCTTTGGGGAATTGATGTGAAAGAGCAACACAAATTAGTACATATTTTGTGAAACAGAAGTAAAATTAGGCTTTTCCTAAAACAGTTTTTGTTAAATACATTAGTCTAACAATTATATATATATATATAAATAATAAAAAAAAAAATTAAGCAGTTGTATAGTCTTATTTCTCACAGGTTTATTCAAGTATTCTCCTTCATTTAACTCCAACAATTTTCTACTTTTAACTTTCAAATTGTGACCAACTTCTCTTTGCCATCCAGACAAAAAGGTTCTTACAACATGATGCTGCCACCACCATGCTTTACAATAACATATGGTGGTACAGTAATAGATTGGGTGTTCAGGATGTTTTTTCTTCACTTTGCTTCTCTGATTAAATGCAGGCTGGATTTTTTTTATGTTTTACCTATAGGGCCAAAGCATATACTTTTTATGTACCTGGCAAACAGAAAATATGCAACCTTCTAATAACTTTGCATCTGTATTTATATAGAAGTTAAATTACATGAAGGTCATAATACCAAATAGGTGAACTCTGCTCCAGTTCTGCATTTTATTCAGGTTTTATCTGAGGGTAAAAGCAGGAGCGGAGCTAAGGGGTGGCTAAGGGTGGACATGACTCAAACATCAACTTTACCATTAAGCTATATACTTCGCAACAAACTTATTAATTGTGCCATTAAATAGTAAAAGATATATAAAAACAGGAATTAAAATATCAAAATAATTTGAATTTTATAACAACTTTGTTAATAGGATTGAATGAAAAATTATGTGTATTTCAGTAAGAGGCCAGTATGTTCTGTTATCGTTTTTCTTTCTCAGGTTACAGGCAGAAGTGTTCAAGAACCCTTAATCTAGGAGTCTTCTATGCCAGGGGTGTCAAAATGGTTCCAGAAAGGTCCGTGTTGCTGCAGGTTTTCTTCTTTTCACACCAGACTCCAGTCACCTCATCAAGGGATTCCGATCTGAACATGATGACATGATATGAATAGATTCTGGTGCGCTATTGTTTGGTTGGAAAGAAAACCTGCAGCCATACGGCCCTTTCTGGAACCAGTTTGACGCCTGTTTTCTATGTCATTATATGTAAAGATCAACTGCTCAACCTAATTAATGTATGTATTAAACAGAACATAAATGATTCATTTAGAACAGTGGTTCCTGAACTGGGGGTCGGGGCCCCTCGGGGGTCAGGAGACACCAAGAATGGGCCCGTTAGATGGTTTTTACAATCATTATGATGATATGTGGGACCACAGTGGCGTCAGATGCAGGAGTTGCCCTGCAGCTTGAGAGTTGTTGGTTCAAGCCCAGGCTCTGGCAACTGTCTTCCTTTAGCCTCGTGAGTCCATCCTGATCTCGCGAGCTTTCAAGGTTTCACTCGCAGATCAGT
>NW_015150506.1:268423-269436 GCF_000732505.1 Cyprinodon variegatus
TTTATCTATTTATAAAAATGGCCAAAACACATTCACACCGTATTTTATCCACATGCCTTTCAAATAGGGCTTTAAAATTTGTTTCAAAATATTTTTTTTCACAAATACTTTTTGTTAAAATTCCCCCTGAGGTGGGTGACTCTGCGGGAGTAATGCAACAGCAGGTAATCATTTTTAGCCCCACCCCCTTTTGGCCGGTGGAAACTAGAGAATCAGACCTTTCCAACGAGGGGTCAAAGGTAATTGTGCAACCATTTCAGTTTAATTAACCGACATGCGTTACATAAGCTTGCTCTGTTATTCTTATTTTCCTATTCAGTTTTGTGATATTATTGGTAAATTTTAATGAAACAACGACTGAATCTTAGGAGCGAAGGCTTTGCTTTATGCAGAAGGTCTCCAATAATGTAAATCAGCATATTTATCTGACCTGATTGCCTTTTATGAGTGGAAAAAATGAATTTTTGTATAATTTGGCCACTTTTGACATTGTGCCAAAATCACATTTCCACCGTGTAAATAGGGATAAAGGGATCTGTATAAATACAGGCATAACATTGTTAAATGCAAAAAACAAAACTAGAGCTTCTTGTCATGTAGCAAGGACAGATGGACCCAGTATTCAAGGAGAGACAGTCAAACGTTTATTAAATAAAACAAAACTAAAGTGGAGCTGTGGCTCGCGGAAACTGCAGGCGGGGGGGCGGGGCACCGTCCAATCTCAGACACTCTGTAGTGGGAGAAACACAGGTAAGTGACCACGATCATCTGACTGAAGATTATCTGTGTTGGTCACTTACCTGGTTTAACAGTCCAGACCAAGAGTGTCCCCAAGTGCTGCAGTCCCAGAGGTGATGCTGGAAGCCGATCCTGGTCAGGGATCCATAACAGACAGGAACAGACACAACAGGCAGGAACAGAAACAGGTGGCAGGATCCAGACTTCCAGGCATCCACAGGCTCCCAGGAGGGTTCAGAGTCTGACTGGGACCAGAAGCATGACCAGGTGGTCAC
>NW_015150506.1:269600-271752 GCF_000732505.1 Cyprinodon variegatus
TGAGAGGAATAAATTGTAATTGAGGCAGGGAGGGAAAACGGCAGGTGAGAGGAATGACTAATTAGGGAGGAGCAAACAGGCCTTTTGTTACGTTTTATACACTTTGTCTATGAAAAAACCCAAATTAAACACATTGATGTTTATGTCTGTGTCGTGACAAAATGTGAAGACATTCCAAAGGGTGTGAATACTTTCTCAGAACAACGTCATGAAATTCACACGTGAACTAGAACTGTGAGAAACTACGAAATCTTCTGCTGGATCTTTCTATTCAGCCAGCCTTTTATTTCTCCCAGTTCAGTTTGTGGAGTAGCAGCGATTCAAAAGGTCGGCTGCGCTGATGGTGACCTGTTCTCTGGCCAGTTATTGAAAAGTGTCACGCATTGTTTGAGAGAGGAAAAAAAAAAAAGGAGGGGAAAAGTAGAAGAAAAATCAATAGGTTTCCATTATACGGGTGGGCAGTGTCACTGGCCTGTCAATGATCCTGTTACAGCTGCAGTACAAGGGTGACACAGGGCCCACACTCAATGGCTGCTGACAAGAAGAAAACATGCTGACAGACACCGGGAACAAGTTGGAACACAGATTTGCACTTCAAGCAGAGGTCCGAGGAGGTATCGTGCAAGGCCGCTGTGCTGCATGGGGGGGTGTACAGGGTTGGAGCCTCCCTCTACTGTCTGACTGTCTCGCTCTCAACCACAAATGCTTTTATCCTCCCATAAATTATTCACCTCTGGATACACCAAAGGAAAATGGCTTGCACTGATTGTGGCCGTGGGCAGATTGATAAACCTCTGGCCCAGCCACCAGCAGCCACTCTGTGAGAGACGCTATATAAACTGGCTGATTGTGCATAGAAGCATGTTTTCTTCTATCATTAAACCATCATGTAGACTTTTTTCTACACCAAATCACCGTGTCTGCAAACAATACATCATTTCCAAAGTTGGTATTGACTTCCTGACATATTTTATATAGTAGCAAAGAAAAGTGCTTACCTCAGTCAGTCCAGATGGCCAGTCAGAAATTAAGGAAGACATCAAGTGTCTCTTGAAAGAACATGAATCGATATATTTTGACAAGGATCAAATGCGCTTCAGATGAACCTTTTGGCCTTTCCAAAACAGCCCTTCTCCCCTTGTCAAATCTCTTTATTCCTGTTTGTGAGCCTGTAATGATCTGAAGTCCTCACGGTTGTTTGGATGCAGCTTAGCTCTACCATGGGAATGATTTCTAGTGTTATGAAATGTTTGCGCAGTGATAAAAACCATCTGTTAGACCTCAAATCAATTAAAACCTAAAATATATATTTTATTTGGTTAGATTTCCATCATTATGTCTGTGTAGGCCATGAGTTTTTGTGGGTTTAACACCTAAAAGTCAAAAAGCTAATTAGAGAAAAAGAGCTTTAACTTTTAGAACTTAGTTACCTATATTTGCTAAATGCTTACCCTTTTCCCAGTGTTTTTCATTCTGTTTAATAATTTCATTTAGTGAAATTAAATAATTTCAAACATTTAATTAATCTGCTCAACCATCTGGTCACCTGACGGGTCTCAGCAGTAAAATCAGGCCACTGAGACTACCAAGAATCTAAGTCAAGTTCATTTGAAATTTGCATTAATTTATTTAAAATGTTATTTCCATTATTAGGTATTATCTTTAAAATGTCATTCCCTGACTCCCTACAACCACACCCAGCTTTTCTGTTCATGCTCCGATCATGAAATGTTCCTACATTGTTTCCTTCATGATGCTGTCTGTTTGTTCTATGTGTTAAATGCAACAAAATATTTATCCCATATGCAAAACTTTTATTAAACGTTGTAAAACTGTTTCAACAGGTTGGCATGTAATCTGTTTCAGATTTTCATATAATCTGCAAATCATAACTGTTGTAAAAACAGTTATGATTTGTCATTCATTTGGACCTACTGCTGCAGTTCTTCTGTAGGAAGGCCGTAGGTCAGCGTTAGCATTGGTGCTAAAGTTAAACATCATCAAACAGGAAACAATTGTAAATTATCGAACAACTGCATCTATGAGCTTTGCTTTAGAGATGCAATTAATATTAATATTAATAGTGATTTAGTGATATAAATCACACTTAATGTGTGATTTATATTGTGTATATTTTTTCTGTGTAGTATTT
>NW_015150506.1:272796-274276 GCF_000732505.1 Cyprinodon variegatus
AGTTGCGCTTTCCTTAATGTAGTTGCGCTTTTAGATTTGTAGTTGCAGTTTGCACTTCAGGGCCACCGTAGCTATGGCTGTGGCATGAAGTACAGCCAGCAGTGACCTGAGACTGACTAAAAAAAATTTTTTTATTTTTTTAATCACATTTGTGGTTATTACAATAGTAACAAAAAATATTGCAATAAGAATTTAAATCCATATCACCCAGCCCTACTGGCCCCCAAACAGCCGATTGAATCATCTGCTTTTAAATTACTATCTAAATATGTACAGGGGTTATTTAACAAAACAAAGTCAGAAATGACGAACATTTGGTCAGGATAAAATCTAAAAACTAATAAAAATCTGAGTTATATCATTTTCCGTAGCTGAATCTTATTAGAATTGAAAAAGTCAAAGGTCTCATTTGGTTTAAGCACATTATTTTTGAAAGAGTTGAGGGACTCTCGCACTTCAGATCACTCATCTGCTCAACATGTCATTCAGACGTTCTATATTCACAGCAGGGTGGAAAATCGCTAATATTACAGCACAACATATTCTCATTATCGTATGAAATCGTACGAAAAGTTATGCACAGTATTTCGTACGTTTTTGACGTTTTTCCTCAAAAAAANAGATGCGCATGCGCAAGGATATCTTGTCTCGAGGCAAGACGTAAAAATACGACGAAATACGACAAAAAAAATGTCCAAAACGTACGAAATAATGAGAATACACTGTACACCAATATTTAAATCGGGTGCTAAAACTGACATGTCCAACTATCGGCCTATTTTATACTTCCCATTATATGAAAAGTTGCATAGAAGTGGGTTGTCAGAATGTTAACCATTTGAATAACATCCTACCTTCATTAGACCCATTAGAGTTTGGATTTCAGACGCTAACAGGAAGTAAAGAGTACGCTTGACAAGAGTCCCTGTGTTTATCCTGTCTGCTTAGACCTGATTGACTCAGTTTAACATCTCTAATCAAGAACTGCAATGGTTTAAACCTTTCCTGTCCAGTAGGAGAAAATATGTGATAGTGGATAATGTTAAATCACCCTGTTTGGACACTACAGTAGGCGTTCCACATCGGTCTATCCATGGGCCTGTTTAATTCTCCCAAACTCATGCATAAACCTCTGCTCAAACTTAATGCAGATGATGCAATAATCTACACCAAAGCTTATAACACTGAACAAGCTGCAGCTTATCTTACAACAGCTTTATCATCTCTGAAAGCCTGACACGAGCTTTCATGCCTCATGTTGAACACCAACAAAATCCATCTGTAAAAGGTCATATTGAACCAACCAGTTCAAGTGGTTTTCTTAATGGAGTTGAACTTGACCTTGGCACAAAGTACAGATATCTTGGAGAGGTCTTAAACCCAAAGGCTACATAAAGAAAGTTGCACACATTCTATACATCTAATATGAAAAATGTCAAGCACATCAGAAATAATTTACCTGAGGTACTTAGAGATTCAC
>NW_015150506.1:275558-276792 GCF_000732505.1 Cyprinodon variegatus
ATTTATATGCATGAAACAAGTGGAGCAATATGGTAATTGCCATACTGCTACACTTGTGAAAGTAAAATCTGTTGGGCTCCTTTTGGCATCAAGACAATTATTCTTATTGCCACATTGCCAGACAGGACACTGTAGGAAAAAAAAGAAAAAAAAAAAGAAATAATTTACCTATGGAGGATGCCAAAATGTATTTTTATTTCATCATCATCTTTCATATTGACAAATTAATATAAAATATATATATATATATATATATGCAGGCCCTAAAAAGACCCAAAAAAAAGTGTCCCACCAATTCAGCAAAATTCTGGAAAAAACATAAATCAATGGGCTTTCCAGACATGATTATTCTAAAAATCTCTGCCTCATTAATGAGGTGTTAAACTCCTTGGCTCCTCCACCGCTGAAATAATTCATTAAAGCTATTAATAATACACAAAGGATAACACAAGCATCAACAAGAGGTGATCTCTAAACTCCCTGCAGGCGCATCACCTTCAGCCAAACAGGTCTGTCTGTTCAAGGTGGAAACCTTTGGAACAGCCTTCCTCTAACGCTCAGAGGGTCTTCCACTTATAACTCATTTAAAGAACCGTTGAAATAAATGGCTGTGAAGCAATCAAATCTGTACAGATTGTTGGATTCATATTGCACATTTAATTGTATGAGATTTCTTTTTGCTGAATCTTTATTGTAAAAATGTATGTTGATATTTTAACTGGTTTCATTGTGACTCCTCTTAGACTTGTAACGTGTGTCGTGGTGTCAAAGCCATGCATAATGATCCCTTTTTTAATATAAAGGTTTGTTCATTTTATTGCTTTAAAACTGTGCACCCTCTGTAACTCCTGCCTGCAGGACAATGGATGGAAATAAGTCTTTAGCTACAATCCTGCATGTTTACATTCATGTGTTTTTTTATGTGTGTCCATTAACCTGAACTGTCCCAATCACATAAATAGATTTAAAGGATAAAACTTAGAAAAAATAAATAAACTGTGGCAGACAACAAACAAAATATATTTAAAATAAGTGTTTTGAAAAAAATGCAGGTTTTAGTTGGTTACAGTGATCTTCTACACACAGTTTAAAGACTTTTAAAGCCTAAAAATAACTTTCACATCAATTCTTATAGTAGGGCAGAGAGATTAACCATTTATTAACATTTCCTGTATAAAAATGGAGCTTCATTATATTTTAAATCACTTTACAATGTCTTTAAAATCTGTTTCTA
>NW_015150506.1:277906-281655 GCF_000732505.1 Cyprinodon variegatus
CTTTTCTTTTCTAAACCAGGCCCTGGGACATATGTTACATCACCCCTCCTCACATTTATATCTATATTTTCAATTAGACTTACATCTGTGCGCATTTTCCCCTCTTATGCGAGCAATTCATTCCACGATGACTGGGGAATTCAGGTTAATATGTTGACAAGGTTTAACAACAGCGGGTCATGTTGCACAACACGCATGGCTGCCTCCGTTCGCCGCAGCAGCTGACAGGTCCTAATCATGCGCTGCCCTAAAGGCACTGGGGCAGCGCAGGCTTTTAATCACTGAATCATACACACCAGCAGCGAGGCTTCAAATTGAGATGTAATTAAAGTCAAAGTTGCAATAATTGTTTCGGCTAATTGGGCAGACAAGAGCGTTATGGCGCGTTTCACAGCGTCTGCTCTGACTGGGGGAGGATGCGCATGAATCCGCGGAAGGAACTGCATTATTTCATCATATTCATTTCTTTGGCTTTTTTAATTTATTTATTAAAAATCATAATAAAAAAAATGTATGCATCGAATTTGCTTCATGCATCACATGGATTCAAATAACGTGGAGCTGAAGGAAGCTGCAAAAGGAGTCGTCCTTGATGGCGATGCTGCACTTCTCTGCAGCATCATTATTTTCTATTAATTGCTCCGCCAAGCAAACGCCTGCAGGAGGATCCGAGCTGCAGAAGGTGTGACTGGTCTGGGAGCAGCTGCCCTGCATCCCGCCGGGCTCAGTCTGACCCCTTTTTTTATTTATTTGTTTCCCCTCCCTCCTTTATCTTCCTCCTCTTTTTGCATCACTAAACCGAGACTCAAACTGTAAAGAAATACGACTCTGGTTTGGATTACGATGAGAAATGTATCAGTAACACAAGAGAAAGTCAGAAATAATCCAGATGATTAATCTAATCCTTTACATCTGAGGCAAAACTCATAATATGTGCGCCTTAAATTCAAGAAGAAAGGCACAGGATGGAGATTATTCCCCAGTAATCAACAACCTGGACTCCAAACATGTCTGTTGATTTTTCTTTAAACTGTTTTCTAACCACTTTGGCCCCAGAACCCCGGTTTTTAATGCTGAACCTGTTTTGCAGTTCAATCAATGAACAGCAGGGGGCGGTGCTTGTTTTAAAAGGGAGCCGCAGAGGTTAGTCAAATTGAAAACAAGAGTAATCAGTAAGATAACATTAGATAATTGCAGGAAATCGAGGAGCAATTTACCAAAATAAAACTCGTGTTTTATTATTGGATAGGCTAAATCATTTTACTGCTGGTTTTATTGTTAATATAATTGTTTTTGTGGGGTTCATGTTTTTTAAGGCTACTTAATAAAAATATGCATTTTTCTGCAGGTATTTTATTTTAGTTTATTTTTTGCATGGAAATAAATAAAACAAATAAATTGAAAATCTCTGCATTTTTTTGCATTTAGTCGGAGAAATGGAATTAAAACCACGGATGCACCCAGTTACGCATTGTAAATGTAAAAAAACAAAACAAAAAAACATATATTTATATAGCTAGGTATATGTAAGGCGACAAATGAATATACAGAGCAAATGACAAAACATGAGGAGGAATAAGTGACAGATGAAAAGAAGGAGGATGTGCTGCTAACAGGCAAAACGCGGCGGTACAAAGGCGCGCGCACCTTTGAGAGCAGGAGTTTGTTTTATTGCTCTTCTCCATCCTGCATCTGCTGTCTGTCTGCAGAGGAAGGTGGGGGGGGGGGATCAGCGAACATGCCCTGTTTAAGAAACAAACATGCAGATTAGATGAGATCCTGACAACACGCACGGATCCCACTACATGTCCCACACCTCAGCTCTCAAAAATGAGGAAACAAAGGCAGCATTAGAAAAAAAATCATATAAAAAGCCTCCTCTCAGCGCGCGGTTGACAACATTTACCGTCATCCTACAAACAGTAAATGTAAATAATGAGACTGCATCTGCAAATAAAGAGTGGAAGCCAAAACAGTCCGCTCAGGACCCCAAAAGAGCTGCACTAAAAAAAAAACATTTCTGAAATAAACATTAAATATGATGAAAGTGGATTTGATCCTTTTCATTTCCTGCAAAAATAGTTTAATAATAAAACTCCAATCTGCACTCTGACGCAAAATGTGTTTGGTCATGTAAAAAAAAATAATAAAATAAGGAGTTTTAAATTGAAAGAGGAGCGACGGGCCTCACGTGTGATGAGGAACCTTTTTTTCCTTTTATATGCAGGAAGTTGTCACCTGTTATGGAGCCTGCATGGGCCGCATGTCAGCATCAGTGGAACATATATTGACTTTCCAGGATGCTGCTGCAGGCATGGGGCTTCCATCCTCACCTGCTTATTGAAATTCCAAATCAGGGTTAGGATGCCTGTCAACACAGAAAATCAGCACATTTCTGCAAGAGATCCAAATGCACAAAAAACTTAGACAAAAAAAATAAAAAATCAAATAATAAAAAAAAAACACACAAGCAGAGCTGTCTTTCTATCTGATCATATAGGTGCATTTTGCATTTAGGCAACAACAAGCTTCTTATTTAACCAAACACCTTAATATACTTATACTTAATACATGACAATTATATCACATTTTAACTGTTATATTGTTTATTAGTGCATAAGGAAAGGTCACTGTGCCATTACTTAAAATAAATTGTTTTATTTTCCAAATTATTTCTATTTAGAAGAGAGGTAAGACATAGTATACACACAAGGAAAAAGTAAACCCGACCCTACTAGTGTTTGTCTTTAGTTGCAGCTTTCATGTATTTTGCCTTATAGAGGAATTGAATTAGAAGATTACTTTTTCCTATTTTTAAATTAAAGTTAATTATAAACTAAAACAATAAGTTAAATTTAATGGAAATCATTTCAAAAACACCAGAACTGATAGAATAGAAAATCCCTTTATTGTCCAGCAATGGGGAAATAGTGTAAAAATAGGGTATAGTTGTAAAACACAACTTTCATAGAGCTTTATTAATTTATATCTGATATAAACCAGCTCAAGTCAGAATATAAACTTTGCGTTTGTGGGGAAAAATTATTTTTTTAAGCCTAATTTCCTGCATATCTTTGATAGTTGCAATTTAGCTTTTTTTATTGTGTAATATTGCATTTTGAAGACGTTTTGCTTCCCATCCAGGAAGTTTTTTTAATTCAAAATGTCAGAAACAGCATTGAGTTTGAGGAGTGGACCAAAGCAAAGCTTTGTTTTTGTTTAGAAACATGCAAAATAAACCTGACGAGCGGGTCCGCCCCTCTGGAATGGGGGTCGTTTTGTTTCTTTGTTAGCCTGTAATGCCCCATACCTGTCTATGTCTCTGAAACGGGGGTCGTTAAAGGGAATTGTTGGCCTGGCTGAAGAGGCGGGGTCTTCTGTTCCCCTGTAATGGGGTGGGGGCTGCGATGATAGCGGGAATGAATCAGCTCTATTGTTGCATTGTAGGTTTTTGAGAGCTGAAATCTGAGTCCACCCACTCTTTTTAAGGTTGTTAAGGATTTATCTAGTTATATATTTTTAAAAAAGCATTTGACATAAAGCTGCATTTTTTTGTTTTTGAAAAGTGTTCCAATAAAATAAAGTTCATGATTTCAAATGGACTTTCTATTGGTGTGAAACGGCAACATTTAAACACTAAACAGGAATTAAAATGTGTCCATTGCCAGTGTCTATAGATGGAGGTTATGGTATACACAGTAAACCGGCAGAGATGGGAAAAGAACTCACTTTCCGTACTTGAGTAAAAG
>NW_015150506.1:282187-285582 GCF_000732505.1 Cyprinodon variegatus
GCTTAAAAGATAAATAAGCAACTTCAAAATAATTTTGCTGAAAGCTTGTTAAAATCTGCAGTGGTTTGTAAATTGTTCAGGCAGTTTTCTTTTAAAAAACAGATAAAAGTTCCACATTTTCTTTCGATGTAATAATATTATGGGACTTTTTTACAGGCTCCCCCTCAAATACACAGCATGTTTTCATCTGAGTAATTAAAAGAGCAATTCATGTTTTATGTCTTATTAAAACAAAAATAATCCACAACTAAATTAATTATATGAGGAACAATCTAACCAGTGGCGCCACCACAGAGTAAATTGTTGTAGCATCAGTTTAGCATTTCATCCCATTATGCACAGCCAGCAATATAACATTAAAAATAGGAGGAATAGGTGTTTACTTAAGTCTTTATGATTTCTACAGTAGATTCAAACCCTGAAATTATGGCTTTTAGTTTCAGTGTTCCACCCCAAGACTTTAACGGCCCCATCTTTCCACCCCTATGAAACATTTCTGGAGGTGCCACTGGATCTGACTGTGACATGGCTGCTAAAATATTGTTTTTTTTTGTCGTCTCTGTTGTTTAAACCTCAGCCACCACAATACTATTCAATTCAATTATGTTTATTTATATAGCGCCAATTTAAAACACGTCATCTCAAGGCATGTTACAGTTCAACCAGATCATCCAGTCAGATTGATTCAAAGTCTTCTATCTAAGGAAAACCAGTTGATTGCATCGACTCATTGACTTAAATGCAATCTTTCCCACTAAGCATGCTTGTAGCGACAGTGGAGAGGAAAAACTCCCTATTAACAGGAAGAAACCTCCAGCAGAATCAGGCTCAGTGTGAGCGGACGTCTGCTGAGGCCGACTGGGGTTCAAGGAGACAGAAGCAGACATAGAAAAGCTCCCATGTCAGAGAATGAAAGAGAGCACATCCAGCCAGTCACAGTCAGAGAAACAGGACTAAACAATGAAAAAATAAATTAAAAGATTTGTAGCACATGGAGCAGATAACAACATAATAACAAATGAAAACAGATGTATTTAGGGATAAGTGGGCCCCGATTCAAAGCTTTTTTTCCAAGTTAAATATTCTCTGCAACAGAAAAAGAAAGAAAATGAAAAGTAAAGGAAAAAAGGAGAGAAAAGAAAAGGATAATATGGACACAGGCAGTACCATAGACCTGTAACTATATTGCACACCTTTTAATACGTATCACTGGATTGTGAATTTATACTAATGTATGACGTGATTTGGGCTGTAGTAGTTGGATTGAATAAAAAGCAAAAATAAAATAAAATAAAAAACTATTACCTTTTTTGCATTATTTCCCGATAACCTGAATGACAGCTTGAAATTTGTCAAAAGCGTAGCTCTTCACTGGAAAAACGATCTAGAAATAAGTAAAAATTTCTTAAATTAAGTGTATTTACCCTTAATTTGAGTAGGTAAATGAGATAGTTTGCCAATGGAATCAGTATTTTTACTCTTAAAATAAGATAATTAGATAGTATTCACGTAAAATAAGACAATGCAATTGTGTTTTCTTATTTTAAATCTAAATTGTCTTGTTCTATTGGCAAGATGTCTCTTTTATCTCCTCAATTCAAGAACAAATGCACTTATTTTAAGAAAAAACGACTTATCAAGATTTAGATTTTTTGCAGTTGACCGATTTCCCTCCTTCTATACTGTTCCAGGTCTGAGCCTGATGGGCTGCTGTTCATCACATCTCCCCAGCAGCCTCATTATTCCACTCTTCTCCTCTATCCAAGGTTGATCTAATCACCAGATCAACAACGGGATGACTGGTAAGAACAAATAAAGGAGGCGCAATGAACAAATGATTAGTATGCTGTGAAAAGTACAATACGTTACTTATTTAGCATTTAGATAACTATCCGTCCTGAGGAGCAAGCTTCAAAGTTGAACTCAGTTTAGGCGAGGGGGATTAATTCTCTCCGCTGCATGCTTCATTGAATCTCTCATTACCAAACTTTGTCTGTATTGATGTTAGATTTGATTGAAGATTAGAGCATTTAGCAAATCTTGCTTTTCCGCATGTATCAGGCCTCTTTTTTTTTTTTTCCCCACTACACCCGCTGGTCAATACCCTCACTTTTATCCAGTGTCTGCTTCATTTAAACTTAATCAACTCCATCAATGAACTGGAACAGCCAAACGTCCCGTAGAACAATAGCTTTTGTCGGATAATGCTTTGGTCTTATTCCCAACCGGGTGGCGATAAACCTGAAATTACACTATGATGAACTATTTCAATCAATATGATAATGGAAATTGGCTTGGCTGACTCTTTGCAGAGCTTAAGGAAGCAGGCTAAAGCCTATGTGACATTAATACATGCTCTCTCCCTGCTGCTGAACCCCCCCCCTGCCTCACTTTATTGTTCCTTTTTTTCAGTGACATTGACGACACCATATTGCAGCGCCTGGTAGTTTAATGATCTACCTGCACCAGGGAATGCTTGTTCTGAAATGGGTGCACATGCAGACGCTCTCGCACATTGTTTTCCAGCTAAATTATAGGCTTTATACTTTGTTCCATATAGTGTCTTTGCAGGATGTAGATCCATCACTGATGGCATCGTAGTAAAGCTGCTACAAACGCGACTTTTGCTGCTCATCTGGACATTTTGTCCTTGTGTTCCATGCCGTGCCTCTTATGGGCTACACTCCATCATATTTATACTGCCGCCAAAAGACCAATTTCACAAGCCTTAGCAAGGCAAACGAGTGCCTCCCATCTGTTGCACGCTAATAAATATGCCACCTTCTGGGAAAACGTGGAAGTTATCATGATGATCAACTGCCAAGAGACGCGGCTTACCATAAGCATGTTTATTCAGAAAGTTCCTCCTTCAGCAGTAATTGACAAATTTATTTCCCTATCAATTATTCGTGTGACAAACGTCTTTTAAAACACACAAACTAGTTTGTTTTTGTTTGTTTTTTGATAGCAAAAAGCCTTGCATCCTGAAAAGGGTTTCGTTTAGCAAGCTGATTGCACTAAAAATGTAAAAAAATTAAATTTTAACAAATTGAAAAAAAAATATCACATTGTTTGAGCCTGATTGGGTGCAAAAAACTTTTCAGGAGTTTATATTTGCCATGGACTCTATGGAGCGTACCATTATTGATGCAAGCAAAGAAGAGGTTCTGTAAATGGAAATTTGAAATAAATGCACCTGAGAGATGAAACTTTACGAACTTTTATTTTTGACCGAGCTTTTCAAATGTCCATTTCTGGATTGCATTTTGTTTTTTTAAAGTTCCATTTACAGGTTTTTTTTCTTCTCTTTTTTTTTTCTTGAATTTTTATCTTTTAAACAATTTGTCAGGTTTATTCAATGATGATTATAAAGTTAATGTATGTGCATATGGAAC
>NW_015150506.1:286922-288632 GCF_000732505.1 Cyprinodon variegatus
AACGTGGTTCACTGAATACGTTCATATTTTCACTGAACGGATCAGTTTTGAGAACAATGAGGAGCTCATGTTGGCGTTTAATTGAAAACGACACTTTTCATTGGATAATGTCAGGTTATCAAGACTTATTACGGCAAACAGCCTTACAGAGCAGCTTGTCTACTGCTAGTATCTGCTGGTATTTTTGATGCCAGTTTAGCAGAGCGCTTGGTAGAGTCTGATCAACTAACAAAGGAGGACTGGGACAGAAAAAAACTTAAAACTTAAAAAACATGCAAATTGTTTTTTAAGCCAAAAGAGGAGGAGCTAAAAAGTAGGTTAATGCATGCAGAGTCAAATTTTTTATTTGAGTGTACCCTGATCCCTTGGGCTCCGAAAATTGTAAATCTAAAGTCTGAAACCACATATTTAATTTTATTATCATCACCTTTATGTAACTGATAGCATTTGTCGATTATCTTGTCCTGTAACTTTAACTTGTGCCAAGTTTCTTTATAAGCCACTGTCAGCTCACAAACTGACACCTTCGAATATGTTGCTTGCCTTTGTTTCCATGTTTTAGTCTCGATACAAAAGATGATTTGAAAGGACAGATGAGCACAACAGACGCAGCACCTTGAACATCAAAGCGCCAATGCCGCAGTATTGTAACAGTGTGCTTGTGTTTCTGCTGGAAGCCTGAAAAAAAAAACAAACGCTCACATACAAGGCGGCACAGAACATGTGAATGTGCACGCACGTCTTCATGCCTTGCTGACAGAAAAGCATCCGAGACAGCCCAGAAATCTAAAACTTTACAGGCCGTCTTTTTTTTTTTTTCTCCTTCTTCGTCTGTCTTTGTTTCACTCTTTTAGGTGAACAGGGGCCTGAGTGATAGACTCCCAACCTTTCATCTCACCCAGCGAGTGTAAATAGCTGTCATGTTTGATTGGCGTTCTGACGTGCACAAGTGATTCCCTGGAACAGAGGAATGAAATTCAGCGACGGCCCAATGAATGCAGCTTTAGCTGTCTTCAAACCTAAGAGGTAATGAATGAGTGATTATAGCAGGGTCTGCCTTCTACATTTGAGATTTCTTTCTGTAAAACTGCTGAGGAATTTGCGTTTTGCTCATGAAAGGTTTTATTTCACAAAATAAAATACAGCGGACTGACTCTAAAATGGTCATATTTCATTATTAAACCCCTTTAAAATGTTTAATATGTATTTTCATAATAATAATCAGATATTCTCTGGACAAATCACCGATGCTCTTCCCCTGCAAACCAACAATAACAAACAGGTTTACATTAAACAAACAATGAATTGATGATATAATGATTCAAACTTTTTTTTGCTCAACATTTATTTCACTCATGCATAAACACTGCTAATATTTCTGTTGGTTAAATGTACTCTAGAAATCATTCATGTTGTTAACCCCGTAATGCCAAATGTATCATATCGTCGCTGTCGGACGGAAACCTCGTATGTCCAAAACCATAAAGTTTACAGGAAATTGTAAAAACGCTGTGTTTTTTAGAAAACTAAACATTTTGTTATCAGAGTTGGTATTATATCTTTACTCACTGCTCTATATTTAAATGTATCACTTTTTGAATACTGCTTCCCCCAAGTTATATTTAAGTGGATGTATGAGGTTTTTGACTTGCGACTTGTGGAGATGCGAGTTCCATCAGTACCAATGCCGCCGCCGGGAAGGTTGATAAC
>NW_015150506.1:289289-290222 GCF_000732505.1 Cyprinodon variegatus
AATATTTTAGTACAAAGATTGATGTTTAAAAAGGAATTGTATGGGACCAGCCAAGGGCTCATCAAGGAGAATTTTGAATGGCTACTACTGTACGGTGTAATGAAAAAAAAACATAAAAATGTTTAAAGAAAAGTCCAGCTGGAGAATCAAAGAAAAAAAAAAGTGTTGCCCAACTTTCTATGGTTGGCTAAGAAATGACAAGATAAAAAGTTAAAAAATATAAGTAAGCTGGGAGTGAGGAAGAGCTGTGTCTGTGCAGGAAGAGAGGTGGAAGTGCAGTGATAATAAACATGTGGATGAACAAAAGAACAGCATTAACTCCTAGATCCATCCATAGTATATCTGGTATACCAGTGTAAATTCTAAGTCATCCGGGACATGACAACCATAAAACAGGCCTAAATTAGAGCCAAACTGATTTTTGCTTAGTTTTGACAAGTGTCACCTATCGACTCTCCCTAGAGTAACCTGTAGGTGGAGCGCTGATGCTTTTAAGCAACATGGAGGCCAATGGTCCTAAGCACACTCAAAGTCAGGTACAAAACAAGACCGACTCATTGTTCTTCTGGGTTTTTGAAGTCCTTTAATGATCGAAATGTTCAGATTTGGTCAGAGAAGAAAGAACGAGTGAAAGTGGTGTGAAGGAAGCCATCTTAAAAGGGAATTTGCATGGAGTTTGCATTTTCTCCCCTTGCATGCATTGGATCTGACTGTTAGGTTAATTGGCTTCTCTAAATTGTCCTTAGGTGCGTGTGCATTGTTGTGCGTCTTTGTGTGTCTCTGTGTTGCCCTTCGACAAACTGGCGACCTGTCCAGGGAGTTCCCTACCTCTCACCCATGGACTGCCGGTGTCATGAACTGAGACAGATGGACCCAGTATCCAAGGTGAGACAGTCAGTAGGAAAGTTCAAAAACGTTTATTTAAATAAAACT
>NW_015150506.1:292800-295510 GCF_000732505.1 Cyprinodon variegatus
AAATTCGTTGCCAACGCTTTTAAAAGTCGATTTTTATCGATTTTATCGATTCGTTGTTGCAGCCCTACTCTACACCTTTTGAAGGGTGCTGGTGTTCATGGGAGTTTGCCCAACTGACCACCTCCCTGGAGAACATTTTGACCGTGTCCCTTGTGATGCCCTGTGGGATGAGCTTCAGGAGTACAGAGAACTAGGTTCCCTATATAGGCAGAGCAAGAGTTTGGTTTGCATTGCCGGATGAGTCAGACCTGTTCCTGCTGCATGTTGGACTCTGGCAGAGCTGCTAATAGAACCTTTAAAGACATCATTTCCTGGCTCCGTCAAGGGCCAGAGATGGTCTGGTTGTGGGACCAGCATATTTGTTCTCTGCTTTTTGAGGATTTTGTCTACCACTACCAGTTCACCTGGTAGTGAGGTTGTCCTCAGGTTGTTTCCTGTTAGACACAAATATGAATACATTTTAGTGAAACACAAAGCAATGTTTTATGCTGTACCCCCAACCCCCTACCACCCCTGTTGGATTCAGACGTGTTACTGTACTTTGAACATATCATGAACTGCATACAGTGATGGCTTGTTGCCTTGACACATTTCTTTATTTGGCCTCAGAATCGCAGTGCTGATGCATTTTACAATGACTTTTTTTGCTTTGATTTTAATACACTACGCACTCGAATGGGCTGGAACTGGCAAGAAGTAAAAAACGATTTAACCAAAGAGAATATATGCATCAAATGAAAAGCAGATGAAAAAAATATACAATTATGTTCCTGATTGCCTCTGTTATTTTTTTTCTGGTAGCCCTTGCCAGCTATCGGTGGAACCTGGCCCAAATCGGCCGCTTCCAGGAGCGGGCGAAGCCCCAGAAAACATCACATTCTAACGGTGCCTTCTCCCGCTGCATTCGATTCCTCAGATCCAGGGCCAGCGTCCTCCCCTCGTTCCCCTCTCCTCTTTGCTATGCTCACGCCTTCTCTGTGTCCTAGATAATGGAGCTTCTGTCTGCCAAAGGGTCTGCGGCTGCCCGGGAGTAATGACCTGAGGGGGTACTTTGTGACAACCAGGGTATAATAATGCCTCCAGCCACAGACAAAGCAGACCCAGGGGGTCAATTTTTAAATACTTTTATGTTTTTCACTGAGGGTGAGAGTCATTTATTTTTATTGTAGGCTTCAGGAGACACAAACACAACAGAAACAATGCTTTTTTTTTGTTTGTTTGTTAAGTAATGGGATGTTCCATGCCCCAAATGTTTAGTTAAAGAATATGCACCAGCTTGGTGCTTCCACTGTCTGATGAAATGTATTTCATTTTTTTCCAAAGAGCTTTTGCGCACATGGCTGTAGGCCTCACTGTCTTCGATCAAAACGGTATTATTGAGGTTCGCAAGGGAGTAAAGAATCACCTGTGAATGAAAGGCCTTTTCTAATGGGTTAATTGTACCAGACGCAGAAGGGCTTGCCCCATTGAACAGTGGAGGATTGTAGAACACCAGATGGTTGAAATCATGTCAAGCAATATGTTGCCTGCTTTGCCCTAAAGGCCCAGAGTTTGTCTGTCAGCAGTTAAATGCCTTCCTTCTATCCTCCCCATAACACTCAACAATCAATTTACCTCCTCGGGGTCCATGAACCCAAAGATTTGACCTTGCAGACTAGAGCTTACTTCCCCCTCATCTTTCACACCTAAAGTGTTTGTATTAGAGCAAAAATAGTTAGACTGTTTTTCTAGGGTATTGCTGCAGCCCAATTCATCTGACAAAAGCATAATCCTGGCTTCAATTTATCCTGGAAATCTCTAGTCATCACCGATTCGTAAGACAATGCATCATAGTTAGTGAGACACCTCTAGTCCTCTGGTTGTCTGCAGAATTAATTAAGATATATAGGAAGGAAACGACTATGAGCTTAATATTTTCATACATCTTTTACATAGACTGCTGCATCTCAGGGTCTCATTAGAAAAAAACAAAGAAATCAGAAGGTTCATCATGTGTTTGTCTGTTTTTCATCCCTTACCTATCCTCCCTTATGACCTTCTGCCACAATTACTCAATGCACAAAAATAGGAAAGAATCAATGCTCCTAATTGGTGAAATGCATTAAATCTGGACATAAACAGACAATACTAGCTTGGAATGAAGATCTTAGAAATGGATCTATTTAAAGCTCAGTGGCAGGCTGTTCAAGAAAATAACTCAAATAACTTTGGTAAAAAGGATTGATTGAGCTTTATAGCAGTAAGACTTGTCTGACATTTATTCCTTTTAGGTACTTTTCCACTTTTTGTTCTAAAGTCTGGAGTCTCTTCTATTTATTTATACTGTAGGTTAGTGTTGTATAGTAAGAAAGTAAAAATACTTCATTACTGTACTTAAGTATATTTTGAAGTACTTTATACTTTCCAAGAGTATACATTTTTTTGAGAACTTTCACTTTTACTTCACTGCATTTGCGAGCTTTATTGCATACTTTTACTCCGATACATTTTCAATGTTTGGTTTAGTTACTGCTTCTTCATCAACACCAATAGGATACGCCTGTTTTGCAAAGCCAGTCTAAATTTATCCTACACTTGGTTGTTTATATAAGCATTTAAAGAAAATTACAAGGTCGGCTTTCTATCACCTGAAGAACATTTCCAGGATTAAAGGACTAATGTCTCAGCATGATCTGGAAAAACTAATCCATGCGTTTATTTTTAGTCGAAT
>NW_015150506.1:297181-299601 GCF_000732505.1 Cyprinodon variegatus
TCAGGCTCAGTGGAAAATTTGATTCTAGGTCTTGAAAAGAAGAATTAGTTTGCTGACTCACGTTTCCAGAAAAGTGGTTAACTCATTGACTCCAGTCTGTTTGCAGTTGTTCCAGCGTTTGTTTCATTCGGTGGAGGGCGGACAGGGTTTACCCAGAATGCGGTTGTTTGTAGGCGAACGGAGAAACTGACTGCCACTTGGATTTCCTGCGGTACTTGAACGGGTTGATGTGGAGATGAAGCCCTTGCTCAGTGTGAAGCTCAAACGATCCCTTGGAGGAAAGTAGATCCAAACCTCCAGTTTGAATCCCCAGCTCAGTTTGAAGCTCAGATGATCCTTCCAGGGAGAGAAGGTCCGAAACATCCAGTTTGCAGGATGACTTCCAGTCGAGAGGCAAAGACAAAATAACTCGGTTAGGACTCAGGTTGACAAAACTCATTTTGACTCAGTAAAAACTCAGCTTGGGTAGAGTACCCAAAACTGGCAAACACTCTGGCGTCGAGGTAGTGGTATTTAAGCAGCTTAAAAGCACTCCGTTAACAATGTAACCCTCCGCAGGTGTGTGAGGAGGCGGACCAGAACCAGGCGCCTCCTGGTGGAGGAAGGGAGACAAACACAAAAACAAAAACCACACAGACTGGAATCCTAACAGTTTCCAGTTTGCTGAAATGCCAGAAGGGTCACGCTATGATGTAAATGGAGAGGGTACCATCAACATAAAGAAAATAAAAGGTGAAAAAGAAAAAGGAAGTGAATTTGCAATTAGGAAAGTTGTTTATAATTGTATTTATGAATTGTGGCTTTAAAATATATGAAAAAATAGGATTTAAAAAACATTTTAAAATTACAGTATTTACTATTAATACATACAATCTAGAAATCCTTTTTTAATAGTTCAGTTAGAAATGTACAATTAAAACATGCCTTTTAAATTGGATTCTTATCGTATGATTAAAATGTTCACTTTGAAATGGCTGTTTTCCTCTTTCAGTGATTATTTCTTGTTACATCATTCATTGCTTCAAAATGAAAGTTTTGTACTTATAGTCAATATGCAACAACTACTGGTCTTTTTGTCTCAAAATCACACCCACATTAAATAACCAAACTCTATGAGTTACTCAAAATCAATCCCTGGAGAGCGATCTTACAGTTGACCCCATAAAGGATGGGGAGGATGGGAGCCAGGAACAGGAGCTATGAGGTACAATTTGGGGTAGGCCTATTCTGATCAAGCCAAAGTATGACCATAAAAGGTCATAATTAACCAACAGAGCAGTGTCCCTAGGGTTGCATTCGGCTGATTTAAATTAAATACAACCTTAGGCATTAAAATTGCCTCTGCTCGGGTCGGCATGGTGATGGAACACCAGAGTTGGGTTGACGTGCTAAATTACTTGATGCCATTGCACGCAATATAATGATCGTCAACACATTGCACCATTTGCTTCTGATCTAACACGCAGAAACAACTGTTTACATTCGATAAACATGGAGCAGCTCTGATGAGAGGGATTCAGACATAATCTCCATTGTTTACTTTCCTGATTCCCGTCGCACTGGTGACATCATCAACGCTCACCCAGCATGATTCCGTCATCAGACACGCAGTGGTGGGGGACAGTGGCCACACAGCTTGCCAGCAGGGGTTAGACTCGGCTTTTCGTTCAAAAGTGAAAAGAGCCAAAAGCTGATTGTTAACCTGATTTTGAAAAACCCGGGTTTTCAGTCGGAGAGAGGCTTAAATCGGCTGTTTGCAGAATGTGTGGTCATAAATCTTACCTATTCAACAAGGGTTTAATAAAGATTTCAAATATTACTTTATCATCCTGAACTTTATTTCATTTTTCAATTTACTTTATATCTAACTTGCAGTTCTGTTTAATGAGCAAACAACTTTTACAATAATCTGGCATTTTTGAAAATGCTAAGTTGTGTTTCAGCTAAGCTCTGCGTAGATCCCTACAGGCAGCTGGGGATGCAATCTCTGCTTCAACGTCAATCTTGTTTACATGGTGCTTCCAAGTCTGCAGCCTCCCACAATAAGGACACCGTCTGCCTTTACAGCGGTTTTATGACAGAGCAGACCTTCCCAGGGGTTAAAGCACAGCAGCAGATTAAACGTTTACTTTTTCAGCTGGCCACAAACCGACCTGTTGGATAAAAAAAAAAAGAAATTTGTGATAACTCAATTTTGAAAGCTTCAATATCACAGCTTTTTTATGAGATCCAAGCCGTAGCCATGTCTGTTTTAGAGACTACACTGCAAAAATGATCCAGAAATCAGTAAAAATCTCTTAAATAAGGTGTATTCACCCTTAATTTGAGCAGGTAAATTAGATAGTTTGCCAATGGAATGAGTAATTTTACTCTTAAAATAAGATAATTAGATAATATGCACTTGAAATAAGACAATGCAA
>NW_015150506.1:303269-305639 GCF_000732505.1 Cyprinodon variegatus
ATTAGTGTGTAAGCTTCAAGGAAATAACTACAAAATGGCGGCGCCAGTACTGGATTCTTTTCTTTCTATTTTATTTTATTTTTTGGAATCGATCCTAGTTTTTTTTTAGTTACTATTGGTTTGCTCCCGCTCCCGTTAATGTTTAATTCTGTACCGTCCCAATCACGTGACCCGTGGGATTCCCGAAAAAATGTCAGTCTCTAACCTAAATAATGAAATTAATTCTAGCTAAGAAAAGCAGACTAGTTTTAAGCCTTTAAATGAACTGGTTTCAAGTACATTTGCCTTGTTTTTAAGCCTGTTGGATGCTTGTTTTGAGCAATAATTGGTTAGAGGACATTTAATTCTAAGCAATAATGACTAATAAATGAGAATAAATTGCTTAAAATAAGAGAAAAAATCTTAACAAGTAAAAGAAGAAATAGATTTTTCCACTATTTAAGTTTTTTTGGATGCTTACGACTTGGATATTATGCACTGGAAAAACGATCTAGAAATAAGTAAAACATTTCTTAAATTTAGTGTATTTATCCCTAATTTGGGTAGGTAAATGAGATAGTTTGCCAATGGAATGAGTATTTTTACTCTTAAAATAAGATAATTAGATAAAATGCACTTGAAATAAGACAATGTAATTTTGTTTTCTAATCTTAAGTGTAAATTGTCTCATTCCATTGGCAAAATTTATCTTCACCTCAATCCAAGAAAAAATGAATTATTTTAAGAAAAAACTTCTTATCTAGCTTTCAATTTTTTCCAGTGTGTTCCTGTTTTAAGAAATCTTACCAAGTCTCATTTGCTTGCTGCACTGGCAGATTATTTTGCTCAAAATAAGCAATTATTCACTTAAAACACTATATATTTTTCTTATTTTTTAGAAGGCATTTTTTTTGTTGTGTTGCCAATGGAGCAATACAATTTACATTCAAAATAAGAAAAAACAATTGCATTGTCTTATTTCAAGTGCATATTATCTAATTATCTTATAGTCAACTCATTCCATTGGCAAATCATCTTATTAACGTGCTCAAATTAGGGGTAAATACACTTAATTTAAGACGTGTTTTACTTATTTCTAGATCGTTTTTGCAGTTTTCTACCACTCATCAAATATTTTGTTTTGGATTAGAAGATAACTTTAGGATAAAATAGTCTAAATATTGTTTATTTAATGTTTTTCTTTGTTAATTATCCTTAACTACTTGAGGTCGAAGGTTCAATTTAATTTTTCCTTTTTTTCCAAATCAGGATTATAGTCTTCACATAAGCAGATCTAGAACATTCAAATCAGTGTATTTGATTCCAGGTAATTACACAACAAATGTTAATGTATCGATACCCAACAAATGAATGTAAACTTGGTTATTTTTAAAATAAGTTTTCCTGCTTTGGGCTCCTTGTATAATAAATGTCACAAAGAAATTGTTTTCCTTTGCCTTCCATGGTTTGTGTTTTTTAACTGCTCAGTTAACCAGTAAAACTGAGTGCAGTTTGTGCTGGTAGATTTTTCTTTAGCTGAGGGGAAGACAGAGCGGTTGAGGGTGTATACACGTGGGGGAAGAGCAGCAGTAATAGAACTCAGCTGGAGTAGCTTACTTCAGGGAATGCTTCAGGAGCAGGAACGCTGCCAAAAGAGCGAGGAAACATACTTCACTTTATTGATTTTGTCGATCGTCTTAAATGAGGGGCACTCTAGGCCAAGGGCTCACCTCTGCATTGTCTTGTGTGTGTTTTGTGGTGTAGAAAGGACAACATGCAGCACTTAGAGACTCTGTAAGTCCAAAATTAGGAGTTTTATCTGTTTTGGTTGTGAATATTTCCACTTAGGTCTTTGTATTAATTGAGTGCCACCAAGGATAGACAAAGTCGTCTGTCAGAAGGACTGATGTTAAATTAATTCAGATTCACTGACTTTAAAAAAGAACATTTGGGTAAATAATTTAGTTTAAATGTCTTCATAAACAAACAAAATTATTCCCACAGGTTGAAAAATACACACACACTGCCCCCCATATTTATTCAGATTTCCTTAGCTAATTACAGAGAATGGATCTTAGCATAACTACATATAGGTGGAGGAAAATACTGATGTTTAATCCCAGAAACCAAAAGATGTTGATTCAATATTGAACTAGGGTCAAAAAGATACATTTTTGGTTCAGTTTAACGACTGATGGTGTATCAACCAATTAACAATTTTCCAATTCTAGCCAATTAACCTATATTGCAAAGATGTAAATGGATGAATGAATCATTAACCCTATAATGCCAAATGTATCGTATTTGATACATACGGTTTCTGAAATGTTTTGCGCAGAGATGGCAAAAGTACTCACTTTCCGTACTTGAGTAAAAGTACAGATACTTGTG
>NW_015150506.1:307930-315383 GCF_000732505.1 Cyprinodon variegatus
TCCTTTAATCCTGGAAATGTTCTTCAGGTGATAGAAAGCCGACTTTGTAATTGTCTTTAAATGCTTTTGGAGGTTCAAGTCATGTTTAAAGGAAAGTTATTAAAGCTCAAAGAACAAATACATCAGTATTAATTATGTGATGAAGGTTTAGGCCTGTTCTGTTCCATAAGCTCCAGTAATTATCCATCCTGGTAGAATGAGCAGGAGATCTTCTGCCGATGTATGGCTCTGCTGTAAATGAGCTCATTGTTTCCACCACATATGTTCTTAAACTGAGCAGCTACCTCTACAGAGGACACAACCCACCCCCTTCCCAGATCATGACCTCTAGCTTTACACCAGAGATATAGCTTCATTGTGACTTATTCATCAACTGTGACTTTGTTATAAATGGCTTTTTAAGGCAAATATTGATTAAGTCAAGTGCGACATAACCCGGCTTAAAGCAAATGTCCATAAGCAATTACGGCCGATAGTCTCTTTTCCATTTTTGCTTTGGCTGACATGCTCATTTGTTTCATATTCCCATACGTCCTGTCAGGTGCGATCGCCTTCATTTACACCATGGTCATTGTCAATAGTTGCTCAGTAACCTGTGGGCATCTGGGTTTTTTTCTTTGGTTTTTGCAGTTTTTCCAGCCCTAAATCTGCTGTACGGTTGTATATTTGATATCAGACTTAGGATTTTAATCTGACGAAAGCACACAAGAAGTTTTCTTGAAATAATCTTGTATTTAAACAATCCTTCTGAAATTTCTTTTGGATTAATTTCTAATAATTGTTAGGAGAAAAACTAATTAAATAGAGCTCAATTTGGACCAATTTTACAAACAAGCCTGGGAAAGGCTTACGGTCACTTCTTCACATTGAGGGGAGTCAGTTGAGGTGACTCTGACCTCTTTTTCAGATTTCCACTAGACGCTTCCCTAGAGAGGTGTTCTACTGTAGGTACGTCCCACCAGGAGGAGGACCTGGACGGATTATGTCTCAGATTGGTTAAACTAGGAAAACCAGCTGAATGCATCCAATAATTCACTTTGCAAGAATCGCTCATCCTTGATGAGCATGTGGCTACAGTAAATATTGGCCTACATTTTGTTGCTGACTCTTCAGCAATCCGTCATGCAGTGATAGTGGGGAGGAAAATCTCCTTTTTAACAGGACAGAACCACCAGCAGAACCAGGCTCAGTGTCAGCGGCCATCTGCCAAATCCAAACACATCAGCCTCTGACCTCATAGATAGACCCCCTAACAATATATATAACTAAACTCTAGATTTATTTATAAACATCAGAGATGGGAAGTAACTAAGTACAAATACTTTGTTACTGTACTCAAATAGATTTTTCTGATATTTTTACTTTACTACTTATTTTTATGGCGACTTTTTAATTCTACTCCTTACATTTTTACACAAATATCTGTACTTTCTACTCCTTACATTTTAAAAAATTGGCTCGTTACTTTAGTTTTGAATCATTTCAATGGAGTTACCGTTATTATTTTTCACGTCATCAATACCAAATTCAATCTAATTGGATGGGAATCTACGTTGCATTTGACGCACCACTACAAGATGAATCGACAGATTCGGCGGTATTCATTGGCGGCAAATCATTGCAGCTTGGTGGCGGTGGAGTTAGCATAGTAGCATGGACGACGAGATGATTGAAAATGAACACAACGGAGATCTAGTCCTATTGGCAGACATCCATTTAAAATGTAGGCAACGGCATGAAAAAAGTGGTTTCTACTTTTACTTTTATACTTGAAGTAAATTTACAAGCCTGTACTTTGTTACTTTTACTTGAGTAAAGAAGTTTAATCAGTACTTCCACTTTTACCAGAGTATTTTTTAACACAAGTATCTGTACTTTTACTCAAGTATGGAAAGTGAGTACTTTTGCCATCTCTGATAAACATAAATAACAATATTTGTTTTCCTTTTTCGGTAAATTTAGATTTTAAAAGAATCCATATACCATCGCTGGTATATGGAAGGCCATATGTGTCAAGTTGTGTGGAGATTTTGAGGACCCAAATGCAGATTGGATTATTCAGTAAAAGTCCAAAGGGAACAGAGGCAAAAATCCGAAATACAAAAACACTGAAGAGCAATAACATCAGGAAAAATACTTTGAGAGAAGCTAGAGACTAGAAGGCAACAAAACACACCTACAACACACAAGAAACCAGCACTGAATGAAGGTTCAGGTGCTCTTCTAAGCCCAGCACTACGACTATAAAGATTACTTTCACCTGTGCAGGCTACCAAAGTTCTCCACAAAGATCTTCTACAGTAGAGATGCACGACTCGCACTAACCCACACACAGGAACCCTGACGATATGGTGGAATATGGAGGGTTTCCTTTACAAAAATCAAAGTAATTGCACGCTGTCACACGCCTGTCAGGAGGCCAAGCTGTCTTGGAGGCGGGACCCAAACTGGTTGAAAGAAAAACATGCTTTGAAGAGTTTTCAGCAGACAAAACTTTAATTTTCTTCTTGTGCAGGACATCAACCAAACCAGAACAATGGCAGACATGTTTCTTAAAAAGAGGAGGAACTAAATTGGAAGTAACCATTTTTAAAAGGCTGTTCAGCTTCACAATAAGAAGAAAAGAAAAATTTGGTTTAAACAACTACTTATAACTTAAGAAATAATTTTACCAATAAATACAGAAACAAATATTTTAATTCAATCCAAACAAATACTCAAACTCAATAAAGAAAACACCAAACATCAGATCAACCTCCCCCCCTCTTCAATTATCCAATGGTACAGTCCTGTACACACCTGCTTGGGAGAGTGAAACAGCAGAGGTGAGTATTTCACTATATTTTAACTCCTTAATCCATGAATTTCTCTTTTATGAATAGTTAAACAAAAACAAAAATATTGTAAAGTGAAATCAATTTACCTTTTTAACCAAAGAACCACAACCCAAACAAATCCACTTCACCCAAAACAACAAAAATAAACCAGTGTAGAAAACCAGATCCTGTGTTTAGCTGCTATGGCTCATTGTTACACACACATTAATGAGAAGAACTTGACATATTTTCAATTTGTATATTTGAAATTTCTTAAAATTGAAATGTATTTTTCCAAACATTAACAGCAGCTATAATTTTTCTTCCATTTTGCAATTTTATTCTATTAATCACTAAAAATTCAATCAAAATCTATTTATTTTCTAGTTATAAATTGTAAAAAGTTAAACATTTCAAGTGGCATGACTGGATTTGTAAAGTGCAGAGAATCAAGGATATTTATCTAAATATTTTACACTTAAATATATCTTTTATTTGTAATTAGCTGGTTAAAAAGTAGGTATGTCCTTTGGAAATGCACCTTGAGTTTAAGTTTAACACACGGCTGCATGTTTTTTTATAGGTGAGGTGATTGTTTCTTCTGAAGCTCTTTGTTATCCTGTATGATTATCTTCTCTGCAACAAAAAAACAATTTAGCTCCACTGAGGGAATTGAGTATGGTTTTACACAATGCATTTCCTTGTTCTCATTGTGCAAATCATCCTCATCTGTGCCTTTGTTAGTAACTGCAGAGTAATTCTTATATTTTGCCCTTCCTTTTTTTGTTTTTATTACCCTAAATCCCAGAGAAACCACAGGGCAGGACGGGTAAGTCCCAGCTTGCTCTGTGCTTCCTTATCCTTTAATAAAGTGTAATCAAACATGGGTTTAAGTGGAAAATAAATATCCAGCCCTAATAAGCTGCTCAGCCGGATCATGTAAATGCAAATTTTCAAGCTGGTTCCCATCCGTTCCACCGAGGGGAGAACAAGCTGCAGCGATCGCCTCCTCCGTCCTGCGATTGTAAATCAAGGAAAATAATGGCGGGATAATGACCGGTTTGCGGTCCCAAGCAGATTGAATGATAACAAACCACGCATGTTCCACGCAGCTTTTCATTTAACATCCTATCATGGGGAAAGCAGGCGAACAGCTTGGTGTGCCTCATTAAAAGGAGGCTGTCCATGCCTTGTAAATTTGGCAGAGCAAAGGGGGCGGAAATTTCTCTGGACAAACTTCCTGATAGGAGAGGACAGGGTTTTATCCCCCATCCGCATGGGCCTCCTGCAGCAGTTCAGGGAGGCGGGAGATCTAAAGGGCGAACGGCGAGCTGTTGACTGCATTGCAGTTGTCTGCTTTCTAATCTAAGGGAGATAGAGCGTGAAGGTACCCGCTTAGACAAGCGCTAAATAATAGACATATAACTGGTGTGGTTTCTCTTGTTTGGGAAGATGCTGATTTAGCTGCTAATTGGTGACAGAAACTGTCAAACGGGTGGCAGACAGTGACGGTGGCGGCTTCTGTCAGGATTAGGTGAGAGGGAGGGAAAAAAAAGTACGCTTCTCTCTTCTGATGACGGCAAAGACGGCGTGACGGCGGTCCCCTCCCCTTCTCTTGTCTGATATTTACCCAAAACACATTAAACAGATAAAGGGAAAGAAACGAAACAATAAGCTCAGGATTATGGACCCCCCCCTTTCTCATCTCATCTAGTCCCTTTTTTCTCTCCTCTAAGCTGTCTCTGTGATTGATTAACGTGTTTGTTTGAAGAAAAGGAATGTTTGCTTGCATAAAAAAAACACATGGGTGCAGGCGTTAGCACTCGTGCGCACGAGGACAATGAAGTGGCTGCAGGAGGAAAGAGACGGCGGAGGAGACTGACTGACTGACTGACTGATCTCTCGAGGGCATCTTCCTCTAACCCTGCCTTGACTCTCCTCCCTTTTTCTCTAGAGCATTAAGATGAACAGTAATTAGGCTTTGATACTCTGGCAAATGAACAGTAATTAGAGTGTGCTACTGTGGATCCTCTGCCTGAGCTGCTCATTGAATATTCACACCACTATTGAACGTTAAGATTAGCTCGCCTCTGTCGTGCACAAACAGTGTGGCATGGCAACGGCCCTCTGCAGATGGCGTTGGGGGGGGATGGTGGAGAGCGTATGTGTGTGTGGAGACAGGTTCGTCCAAGCCTAGCGGACCCTCAGAGGGGATTTTCTGGTTATTAGATCCTTGCCAGATCATGGGCCAATTATAAAGAAAACTGTCAGTCAAGGTAAAGTGGCTATGTGATTAGCAGAAAAGGACAAAATCAGGTGAGGAGTGTGAATCTTTCTGGAGGCAGCTTTGATTTGCTAATAAGAGGGAAAGGGGAAAAAGGGAGCAGGGCCGGGTCCCCAGCTGTAGTCCTTTTGGTTTTCACCATGACCTTCTTAGCACCTGGCGGTCTAATCGGCGCTGCGGAGGAGACGTAAAGAATGGGCCTCCAGGGGTTTAGCCACTAAAAACAAGAGAAGATTCCACAAACTCTTAACTAGAGGGACACAAGTAATCCAAGAGTTCCTGGAGCACAGCGAGGGTGGAGGAGGGGGGCAAATGGTGCTTAATTGCCTTAAAAGTTTTTGACGACTTTCTGCACGTAAAATCAAATAAATAAATAAATAAATAAGACGGAGCTGGTTCAGATGTGTCACCGAGGGAGGGAGGAGTGGAAGGATAAGAGGAGGGAGGGAGGGAGCATCCTCGGCGTTCCTGACTCTGTGAGCTCGTCTACCTAATTTCCTAAAGAACGACAGTGTAGCCCAATTTAGAGGCTGGTGACCAGGGCTGACATTGAGGGGCGTGGTGGGGTCCCTTCACTCCCCCCCCCCCACAGCTCTCTCTCCAAACCTTGGTTTCTGGCTAGGGAGACAAGCAGCACAGTGCCAGCTCTATAATGAAGCACTGTAGACAGCAGGCCTGACAGCTCTGGCAGGTGATGCATGGGGCCCATGCTAATTCTTCAGCAAACCAGTGATGGATCCTGAAATCTTGACCACACATCCCATTAGCCTCTGTCTGTGACAGGAGAATACAGATATTAAAAAAAAATCCCAGAGAAGTTGAGAGAACAGGGTTCAGTTGGGGGGGGAGGTTGAGACATAGACAGCCTTTACGCAAACCTGCAAGTCCGCTGCAATATTTTCAGCTCCAAAGTTATTGATGACTTAACCTCTGGGGGGGGTGCGGGTTATGGGTGATGGATACTGTGCATCTCCAGCATGGAACAGCAGAGGATAACAAGGTAGACAGTGAATCACCTGCCCCACAGCTGATAAAAATAGAAAATGACATCTTGTACAGCATACATGCTGCATTATCCCTCAGCAAATTCTACATAGAGGCGTGAGCTGAGCTCTCCTGTAAATAGATTAGCTCTTTGATACGGCTTTTCTATAGTCTCAGCTGTTCTGCACATCCTCGCTGCCCTGGCTTTTGCATCTCAGCACTAAGAACGAAGGGGACTGTTTATTAGGCTGTCCTCTGCTGCTGCACCCCCCCCTCCAGAATACAAGAAATAAAAAAATAAAACCCAGAGAAAGGCAAAGGAGTGCTCAGCTATCAAGCACTCAGGTGTGTTTACCATATATCTTTTATCTTCTTGTGCAGGATGGAGCTAATATTTATGACAAGTTTTCTGTGAGATATAAATGACCCAGCCTCGGTACAAATAGGAAAAAGCGAGCAGAATCACAGCCAGGGCCCCGTGAATCCTTCCCCATTTCTCGTGGGTTGACAAATAGCACTGAGGAAGTTTCAGGGGGAAACTGAGAGGTTACTGTGACAGACAAGGAGCACAATTATCACACCATGATGAAAGAGCCGCGGTGAGCGCGCGTCGCACCGTTAATTACCGTCCTTTTTCCACCAGCCTCTAATGTGAGGAAAAACACGCGATGACAAGTGTGTAAAAGAGCAAGCACTAAATTACTGTCAGGAAAAATAAACGGAGGATCGCGCGGCCCGCGCGGTGATTTACGGGGGCAATTAGTCACCGCCCCACGGAGATGCTGAGGACAGCAGTGCGGCGGGAGTGTGTCAGGGGGGAGAGAGTGTGAGACACGCTGCTACACTTTCAGCTACAAGAAACAGGATGAGTAGCAGACCCATGTTCCACTAGTTTTTCTTTGGCTGAGTGACCTTTGCCCTTTGGACGGCCTTCGTCGTATTCGGTTTGAAGACAGAATAAAACATTGAAAGAAGGCATAAATCTATGTTTAATACATAGATTGGGCCCTCTATAACTACTAAAGCACGCTTAAGTTCTACAGTGGTGATCTCCATTAGCAGCGAGGGCCTTCAAGGCCTTCATTTATGGCCTAAACTTCCTCTCAGTAGTTGCATTTCATACGTTTCTGTTATTAAAATGCAAAAGTTGTGATATTAACCCCTTGACACCCATTGTTGCAAACTGACATCCAAATATATATATATATATATATATATATATATATTAGGGGTGTGCAAAATAATCGTCATGATGATGCATCGTGATTCTAATTTTTGTGATCTACTGCATCGATATTTGATGCCAAGTATCGATTATTAATTTAAAAAAATAATAATAATAAAAAAGTGTAATACAACTTCCAGTCCA
>NW_015150506.1:317873-319543 GCF_000732505.1 Cyprinodon variegatus
TTTCACTCCATAATATGATTATTTACTGCCTAATACGACAGACGGAAGAGATCAAGCAAATAACAGCATGACAGACATCCGACTTCAAACCAGTGTCATGTTGTTGTATGTATGTGAAACATAATAGCATGAAAGGAATAACATCAGTCGACAGTATGGAGCTGATTTAGGTCACTGTTACGCATTTTAAACTCAAGCAGCACAAGTGTAAGACAAGCTACAGCATTGTCTGTCATTACATCAGCAGAAGCAGCCTTTTTGTCTCAAGTGGAATATGTAAGCATACTTGAAATGCTAAACGTCTAAAATGAGCAGCCTTCTTTCCCATCAAACATCAGACGGGGCTCTAATTGTTTCTAAACGTGACACAAGTTAAGATACTTCAGTTTAAAGCCGGCGCCATCACTTCTGGGAAAGTGACGCTTGATTCCTTGTCTCGTCCTGTCTGGGAGAGCAGCTTCTGATGCAGGAAGGCCGCATTCGAATCGTCACATGTCCCTCACGTTTCATGAGCGGGGGGGCTTCTTTTATCAAGTATTAAAACACCTGCCGTACTCTTAAAGAAGCAAAACCCACTGGGAATAAGTACGCACAACTGGAGAGCCACTGATTTGTAATGGCTGATGACAGACTGTGTCACGTCATCTTTGTTAATTTCATTCATTTAGGTGCGTTGATCGGGGCCAAGATGAAGCAGGTTTGTTGAAAGAGAGAAACTGTCAGAACTGATCGTTGTCAGCAGGAGAAATCTGAAACCTAGAAGCTGCTTTAATGTGTGATATCATAAAGTAACGACAGAAGATTGATCTAGATGTCCGTCACAGCCCAACAAACACCAATGCTACTTTAAAGACGCATAATGTAGAGTTGCTGAGCTTCTGAGGGTTCCACCCCAGCCCCCATTATGCTTGATGCTACCATGACAGAACGTGTTGCAGGATATTGGCGTTTTAATCTGCCTTGTCATGCTTGTATACATATTTAGACTGAGCGTTTGCACATCTATTGGAGGACAATAATAACACTGCCAGGAAGCTGAGCGTGACATGAAGTGTGTTCATGGGTAAGGGGGTGGCTGGGCGGCGGAGGCGGCGTGGGGGGGGGTTACATTCTCCTGGCTATACAAATCCAGCAGGGGCTAGTGAGTGGGTTTGCTAGGTTGAGCCACGTTTCCAGGTCAGTGGCCTTGAGCATGCTTGGTTTCATCTGCCTTGCCCATTCTTATTGGCAAAGGTGCCATAAGACAAGGTTGCAAGGGCCCATAAGTGGTGAGGAGGAAGCGGTGGAGAAGCTAACCAGGGGAGGACCATATGCACGTCCAGTGGAGCGCTTCCCTCAGGCTGTATTTCGCTCTCCTTCCACAGTCCTCCCTTCGCTGCATCATGCACTTCTTTGCCAGGGCTATTTAGGTGCCAGGACATCAGACTTCCTCAAGCTGTCAGCCTTGAACCCCCCCACTCCTTCCCTACAATAATATTAGACAAACTAGAAGAGGAAGAAAACAAATGCATGATGGGAGTGAACGGAGATGAGGAATAAAAACTCTGACCTTTACAATGGGGGGTATTGAGTGAATTTTGTCTCATTATTGTTACAAGCAACAATATGTTTTGTATATGGAATTAAATAATTTATTTATAAAAAAGATTTCAGAGTTACGTCACTGTTTT
>NW_015150506.1:320205-324666 GCF_000732505.1 Cyprinodon variegatus
TAGTTTTACGAATTGCATTCCTTTCAAATATGTTTTACAGATCATGATCTCCCCATTGCAAGTCCAACACCGCTCCGTGACATCACTGCAGGAAGATGTCAGGAGTAAGGTGTTACTATATTTGAACAAAAATGGCCGCTCCCGGACTCAGTGATCCCAACAAAAATTATTATTTTAATTTTTGGCTAATTAATGCTAAATTTATTAAATCTCTGCAAACATCTTAATTCTAGGTATAAATAAAGATCCATTGATTATTCCTTGCTGACCGGACTTCTCCTTTAAGATCAGGACAAATTTTTAACTGCAAAAAATATTGCCCATATAACCACGTGTTAAGGTATTCTTATCTAACCAAAATGTCTTTTTGATCTTGCATCATTTGGCTTGGTAAGTATTTCCTTAAAATATTATAGATCAAACAGAATCAGCTCAATCTCAAAACAAGATAATAAAAAAGACTTGACCCAAGATGGAGACTTTTTACAGTGTACGCTTTCATCAACAAGGTTATAAATAAAAATACCAATGCTATGCTGTTAAATCAAAAGCAAACCTGCTGTTGTGCTCATCAGTAACAGACTATCAGCTGCAAACCTGCACCTTAAACCTTTAGAACCAGAGTACACCTGTGTGTGCAGTATGACTGGTACCGTTAAAAAATGGATGAGCTTAAAGCCGTGAGGATGTAACCAGATCTAGAGATGTGTGAATGATCCACCAGTACAGAACTCATGGATCCCCAGGAGGTGGAACGTATCGAGGAAAGCTGCTGATTTGGGAACAGATCAGACATTCAACTCGAAAAAGCATTTTTTTTTTTTTTTACTTTCTGTATAATGTCCTGCTTTTCCAGCAGTATGAAATAGACTTTATTCTTCTTAATATTGGCATCAATTTTTTTTAAAAAAAGTATAGAAGACGTGAAGCCCAACTAAAACTTAAGATTCTAAGGTTTCAAATGCAAACAGTATAACTTTATATAACTTTAAATGGGTCAACATCAAGGTTGAGTGGAGGTTTTGAGGACCCAAAAGCAGAGATGAGGAGGCAGAGAGGAGTTTTGTTGATTTAATTAAACTTCCAAGGCAACAGAGGCAAAATTCCAAAAAATACAAAATATTGAGAACCAAAAAAAATCCAGTAACATCAGGGTGAGCACACATGGGGAGCAAGGAGACGACGAAGCAACTAAACAACAAGAAACCAGCACTGAAGAACTGCAGAGGTGGTGTATATATGGGGAACAGAACAAAGGATGGGCTAATGAGCTGATAGGGAGCAGGTGTGAATAGAACCAACTAGACGGAAGCCAAGGGGAAAGTAAATGGGCACAAGGGGGCAACAGAGAGTCACTAAAGAAATACAAAACTGACAGAAAACAACCACAAAGACACAGAATTATAAGTAAACCAAAAATAAACCAAAACAGAGTGGTTTACAGTTGTTACGTTGTTTTTTGCAGCGCTGCAAAAAGCAGCTGCAGTAAAGTAAAGCTACTCTAAACAAATTAGACCTTCTTTCCCTCATAATGGAACCTAAAGAATAATGTATTACAATCAGATTATATTGTAAACTTAAGAAAGATAAAATTAACTCTTAAAACAAGTTGATTAATCCAAAAATTTTACATTTTATTTTTTTATCTTAGTAAGAACCACATAATTTGTTGTGTAACCCTTAAATTCTGTCACTTTTAACTTTATGGTTAGTTTCTTTTTTCCTTTTTCCTCATATATATATATATATATTTTTTTTTGCTAAGCTTAGTTATTTTTTACAAATGCCTAAATTCAGGTAGAGATACAGCAATAAAGTTTTTTTTTTAATGCTAAAGCTGATTATTTTGACATCAGTCTAACTGAACCTTGGTACAACTGCCCATATTTTTGTTTCAATTCCTGGAGCATATTTGGCCTTTTCTTCTTTTATTTACATGATAAAAATGACACAATGATAACAAATGTTACAAAAGTATCGGTTTAAACGTTTATTAAAAAATCAAAGAAATTATTAATGATGGATAGAAAACGGATAAAATGGACTAATGCGTTAATGAATTAGGAAATGAATTCAGAAATCGGCCGAATCCAGTAACAAATAACAGCTCGCTAATTTATTGGTCTAGCTCTGATTTTAGGATACATTAAACAAACATAAATGATTTTCTGTCCTAAATGTTGAGTTTATCTTCGACGCACCTCGAACGTTAAACCAAATTACTATTTTGAACCTCAGAAGTTAATGAAAAAAGCTTATTTCCATTATCCATAAACTCACTGTAGGAATTTAAATGTGTTATTTTATTAATGTAAAGTTAGTTATCATCCAATTAATTCACCCTCATATTGCACCATCTTTTTTTCCCCTTGTTTATCAGAGGAAACTATTTAAAAATGTATCAGGGCTTATCTTTTAAAAAAGGAGGTATTAGTGTTAGAATTTCCATGTTTTCCCTCTTTCCTATTCTTTCTGGTTTTTAAATAGCTCCTGGTGTTTTCTTTAAAACGGTCTTTGAAATTAACTCACTAACTGGCTCTGGAATAACAGACAACCAGGAACAAAAGGAGTTTAAAAAAAAACAGGACCTATGAATCAATATGGGCAATGGGGGAAGGCCAAATGTAATAAATAATACAATAACAAGCCTAACTAATGAGCTGCTGCGACGGTGCGGTTCACAGAGGAGTCCCTTTGTAAGAATCCCTGCTAATAATCCTGGGGAGCCGCCGGATGATGAAGTGTTGCCATAAGGCAACACCTGTGCAATTAAAGCGGCGGATTCTTTTGCACGTAACATTAATTTCAGCCCTTTATAAAGGCCCGATGAGCACACTAATAATCTAGTCTACTTGACTCCATGTCTGGCTGAAACAGAGCATCTAATTAGGTAAAGGTAATTAATTAGAGATAAACGGAGCTAATCAGAAGCCGTTAGCACTCCCACTTTCTTGGCATTAAGACACAGAGGCTCCTGCACCGCGGTCTCATTGGCTGCCCTGTCATGTGCCCCGTGGACATGAAAAAGATCTATTTTAACTAGAAGCTGTGTGATATCACAGCCTGCTCCCTTAACATCAAGGATCATCGACGTAAATTAACTCTCTAGTTTACTAATTAGCTGGTAAATTTTGTTTGGTGATTTTCATGAGGGTTAGCATATAGCTGAGCTATAAACTCTGTTAATCAGTTTCAATTAATAATTTATGAACAATTAAAAAATGAAAAGGGAAAATCCAGGACAAACATTCAGACTATACGGAATTTAAATGTTGTTTTGCCTTCTGGATTATCATCAGATCGTTAATCTTAGGGGTAAAGGAGATCCTTTAACACCAGATCTGATCATGATTTTAATTTATAATGTAACTAATATTTCTAATTCTATGATATTTTTAAATAAAGTTAGCTTATAACGGAAAATACTGTTGATGAGACATAAGAAAGGCAACGTTTCCATCAATCAATGGCTAAATATGTTGAATGAAGTGTAAAGAAGCCCTACGGTCTAAATGTTCTACATATATTTAAATATTAAATAAATGACTGGAATAGATCAAATAATGCAACCAATGCTGACTCTCCATGTCTTTGTTTAAGATTAAAGGACTGCTGCTATAAGGTTTAACTGTCAACATTTATTTTGCCTAAAAACAAGGACAGGTAAATCCTAAAAATAAGATTTCCATAGTATTCCATTGTTAGGAGGCGAGGCTGCGATGCAAAACTTTCTTGGTCAAATAAATCTTAGGATACTAAAATGTGCATACTGAGGTATAATTAGGTATAATTAGGTATAATTCTATTCTATTCTTTAATTAGTTTAAGGTTGTGGTCCAACTGTTTTATTGTCTTTACTTCCTGCTTTTATCATGTTTTTTTGTGCTTTTATTCAGCTTTTTGTTGTCCAACTGTTTTATTTGTTTAAAAAAACTGTTTTTGCTTTTATTCTGCTTTTATTTTTTCTTCTATTTTATTATCCAATTCATGTCAAGCACTTTGAATTGTCAATATACTGAATTGTGCTATGCAATTAAACTTACCTCCACAGGGCAGCAGCATGCATGAAGCACAGTGGTCGACGCGGTGCAAACCAAAAGATCCTACAAACTCAAAGATTAGACTAGCAAAACAAAATCTGGCTATCATTCAAACACAAACAGGCGAGGAAGAAATGCTGCAAGTAGAAGAATAACTGAGAGTCAAGAAAAGCTGACAACAAGCGGCACACGATGGAGGTAATTCAGAACACTAGGAAGACAATCAGCAACTTGTATGGGACTAGACCCTTAATAAAGGCATGAACAGAACCCCATAGTGAAGGTTTATAAACCTTTTCATAGACGTGTGTCTATAAAAAGGAGAATATAGATGCAATTTCTCTCCACACCACAAGGAGCGCTGTGTTGGAGATGAAGTGAATATGTGAAAAGCAGAAAATATCATTCCTAAAATGTATTT
>NW_015150506.1:325013-335949 GCF_000732505.1 Cyprinodon variegatus
ACATTGACATGTGAGGGAGTCCAACTCAAAACATCTCATTCTCAGCTTAAAAGTATTCAATATATATATATATATATATATATATATATATATATTGAATACTGTATGCTCACAGTCGAAATGCACCTTCGAATAACATGTGTTGTGAATCCATTATTTCTACCTAGGAGAACCTGCAAAACAAAAGTATTCAATATATATATATATATATATATATATATATATATATTGAATACTGTATGATCTTAATTGGAAAGTACCTTGAGATAACATGTGTTGTGAATTGGTGCTTTATAAATAAACTGAATTGAATTGAAATTATATAAAATATATATATATATATATATATACATATGTTAAAAAAGTGTCTTCTATACCAAAATATTTCATTTTTATTCATGCCATTGATTTGTGTTTTTTTATTTTATTCTATAACTGAAAAAAACAGAATTTTAGCAATATTCTCTTTCCGATTATTTTAAATATAATCTTAGATGTTATGAGGCAACAGTTATTCATTGTTTTTCATTTCAACAAGTACTTTCTTACTTTTGCTTGAGTAATATATTAGATTAGATATATAGATATATATTAGATTTCTACTTTTACTTAAGTAATTTTTTTTTTTACATTGCTGCTGCTCTTGAGTTAATGTTTTTTTGGTTCTCTACTCACCTCTGCTAAAAAAAAAAAAAAATTTTCTCCAAGTATAATATAAACACATCATAAAGATCTATGTTTTCTAAATCTATAACTTAAGCCTTTTTACAATTTATTCCATACAACATGGAAGTTTCTTTAAAGTCTCCAGCAGCTTGAAAGTTTGATCCTTTAAGATAAACTGATCTTAGAGATGTCAGTATTTATTTTTCAATTATCTAATGTACCTTTCTTACATACAGTTCAAAATGTATTCAAATAGTTTTATATATCTAATCTTAACATGTAATGTTTTGTAACTGTTACCAGGTTAAATAAAGGTTTAATAATATAAATATACACTAGAATAGATGCAACAGGTGGCTTATCTGTACTCAATGTACTCACTTATTGTAGAACAAACTCCTGATATAAAAATATCTGAATCCTCAAAAAAAAAAAAAGGTAAATCTGTCTTAACTGTTGTTTTACGTCCCTCTTTTGCGTTTTCTTCACTAGTTTTTATGGTGCCATCTTCACCTGCTTCTTGGAGCATTTTCTGGGTTTGTAGGGCAGCGGATCCAAATACCTGCAGTGAAAGTAAAACTGAAACAAATGGCAGCAAAGTTTGGATGAGAAGGGATTTGATGGGTATATCAACACGTTTGGATCATTTAAAACTTCATTTAATTATTGCACTGTCAAAAAGTATTTTAAATAAAAATATATTAAATAAATAAACTTAAAACAAACATTAAGGAGAATCTCTATTCTTGTTTTCCTGTGTTGTCTTGAACATACCATGTACTGCATCTCATCTCATGAGCTGCTTTTATTATCACACCCCTAGCTGTCAGACGCTGCAAATATATGAAAATGTTCAATACAAACACCTAATCTAAATTTAGGTAGTTGTCAGTTAAGTTGTAAAATAAATTTGTAAGCAATCATAAGAGCAAACCATGCATCCTTAAAATAAAATCTTTTTTAGAAAGCATGCATATCCAAGATCAGCTGCCAGCATTTTCAGACCTGAGTGCAAACGTGTGATGGCTGCAGTTACAATATCTAACAAGAACTCACATTAGAGATACATGAAGCTGATTTTGCCTCATCTACCCAACCCCTATGCTTCCTGAGCCCCAGACAGCAAACATCCAACTTCCTAACATCTTTGTTGTTAATTTTCGTTTGAAAGGTGAGGAGAGAGGGGAGCGGGGGGGCCTCTGTTAACACGGATGCAACAGCACCATGAAGAGCCCCTGTTTCCACTCATGTACCTATCATGTCCAATTTTTTCCCCAACAGATATTCCACTCTGCAACTATCTGCAAACGCTGTTTGGAAATTTAATGGTTATTGTAATGAATGTTGACTTAGCGGATCAGAAAAGCAGGAGGGAAGGAGACGCGAGACAGCCGGAGAAGAGGTTTGTTTAGATGCTCCGGTGTCGTTGGGTTTCACAAGGAGAAATGATTTGAAGGGGGGGGGGGTATGATTATTATTTTTTTTCTTCTTCTTCTGCTTTCTCTCGTACACAGGGGAGTCGTCTGCTACAACAAGGCAGGGCGCTCCCCTGACTCGCATCATTAGAAGGTTTTTTACAAGCGACAAGCAGGCTATTTGGCTGTCATTGGGATTGTTTGAAGAGAATATGTTTCTGCACCGTACTCCAGGGAGTCCCGGATCAGGAGAAGAAGAAGAGGAGTAAAAAAAAAAAAAAAAAAGATCACCCCTGAGCACTTGACATTGCTGTTATGCATTTGTCAATATTAAGGCTGGTAGGTTGGGCCACTGTGTGTAAATTGTGAATATGGCGTATTCACCAGCCTCCGATTTGAGTTGACCTTTGACCTGCAATGCCACTCAGTCCCTAAGCTTGTTTCTGCTAATTGCTACACACAAAATCACCAGAGCTGCTCAATTATTCAGAGGTAGCAAAAGAAAAAAAGAAAAAATCCTAAATAGATGTTTGGACCCCCATTGGCTTTCGCCGCATAGTTTATGCTAATAAGCTAAGCAGTGTCTTCCTGTGTTCACTCTCTATGCTCTAGTCCAGTTAGACCAAGCAACTTCCTCTGGTTTAGAGGCCAACAAATTCAACTAACCACTAATTTCAAGTATTTCTTATATTACTGTAGCTTTTTTAAAGGGATCCAAGTATGATTAGTTGCAGCAATAGACTTTATTTGAGACTTATTTTTGCATAAATGGCATCACAGTAAACATATTGTAAACTGTTCATTTTTTCTAAATTTAAATAAAATATTGCCTCACAAATGCAGCCATTTTGTTTATGCTGCAATTCATGCTGCGTAAATGATGTATGCTAGGTCATCTAGCGTTAGCTCTGTCCAGCCAAAACAGCAACGACTAATGTGCAATCTTTTGAAGAATCTTCATTACCTTTATTTGTCCTCTCCCGGACAAATAAAAAAATGTCGGACGGGGGGAATTTCGCACGTGCCGGCTACCGTTCATTCTTCCTGTCCTCTGAACTGCTACTAGTTTTCCTCACCTGCCTGGAAGATGTCTAGTGCTGCTACCACAGAGGATCTCGCTCTCCAAATGGAATTGAACGATTCAGATTAGCTAGAATGAATAGAAGAGGTAGAGCGTAGCCGCCTGTGGCCCGGGCTGCCTGTCACATCTCCGGTCCGGCACACGGATGACATCATACACACTCTGCTTTGTTTTTAAAAGATATAAATATAAAAAATATATAACCGCTGATGTCTGGGTGACAGTGATTCGCTTACATGTTATGAATGCTGGCGTACCATAAAGAATAAATTATGGAAAGTTTAGTTTGTTGCCCATAGGAAGACGTTACTTGGATATAACCTAAACGGAATATCTTCAGAACGGCTCCAAATGACACAAAACTAATATGGGTGAGTAGAACATGATGTAATAACGTAAAATCAAGCGGCCAATGTAAAAAAAAAAAATGGTGTTCCCCTTTAAGTTACCTGGAAAATACATGATATCTAATCAAACATGCAAGTGCTTTTAAATGCAGAATGCCGCTCGCACTGAGCCTGGTTTTGATGGAGGTTTTTTCGCTGTTAAAAGGGAGTTTTTCCTCTCCACTGTCGCTACAAACATGCTTAATGAGAGGGATTGCTGAAGAGTCAATGAGTCGCTGCAATCAGCTGGTTTTCCTTAGATAGAAAACTTTGAATCAATCTGACTGAATGATCTGGTGAACTGGAAAGTGCCTTGAGATGACATGTGTTGTGAATTGGCGCTATAGAAATAAACTGAATTGATTTAAAGCTAATGTAAAAGTGGTGGATGTGAGACTGCACATTAACTGGACCTGATGGACTCCTTCATTCTGCTCACGGCAGATAATTCTACCTTTACTGGTCAACGGGCAGAGGCTGGGTGAAGCATTTACAGTTGCAATGAGGCAAAGAGACAACATAGAGGTTCTCATTACATCATTTTCCTACAGGATGAGACTAGTGATTCTGTTAGGATGGAGGATGACAGCCACATCCTTGCCACTATAAAAAGACAGAAATGTGTAACGGTTTGCTTTCAACAACAGCCTCCAGAATGACTTTTCAGAAAGACGCCAAAACCAGATTTGTGTCGGTTTGTGCAATCCTGGCCTGTTACTCTTCTGCTGTTCACTACAGGCGAGGCAGGGGTCACATCTGATTCCCCACTGGAGATGAGATGGCGAGAGGATGGCAGCAGTGTGAGGCGGGGTTGCAGCACTCTGCTGTGTCCAAAAGCATCTGCATCAGTGATGCTGATTGCGAGGCACCCGCTGGCGCTGTTTAGATAGTTTGACTACATCAAGCTCCCTTCCAGACGGCTCTTACTGGTGCGATTAGGAGGAGGCTGAAGATGAAAGGTACTCGGTGTATTTTTAAAATTGTTGATTTTCCATGTAATGATAGCTTGTGCAATTAAGCACTTGCTGCAGGCTCTGTATGTCCTTCTGAAAAAAAATCTCACATATTTTGGGTGTGTGTAAGAGAGAGAGTGAGAATAACTCTATAAGCCTCTTTTGTGCTGAAATTAGCAGGTTAAAGCGGGTCTTTTAAACACAGGTTGACCGACTAACAATCTGCATTTCGCTTCCTTTGGCAACAAAAGCTGAGTCTTGTCCCTGCTGTCAGCTGTGTGGCCTATGTCCCCCCCGAAATCAGGAAAGACAGAAATCAGGAAAGTAAACAACGGAGAGCAACATGTAAGGAATCCAGGGTGTAGTCATTGTGCTTAGTCGTTTTGCTCTTTTATTTTCCGAATCCCTTTTACCAGAGGGGCGCCATGTTTATTGAATATAAACAAAGTTGTTTCAGCTCGTTAGATTGGAATGCCAGGCACCGTGTGTTAAAGTCCGTACGTTACACTCAATGGTATCACGTAAATTAGCTGGTTAACCGGTGTTCCCACAGCATGCCGATCAGAGCAGAGCTGTTTGATGGTGATTTTAACCCGAGTCATATGACCCAGGTCGACACAGGTCAGTGAACTGTTCCCACTGCCACTAAAAGCTGATTGTTCCCAGGTTTTAATGGGTTTTTTAAACCAGTGGGAACAGGGAGTATGGGCATATGTGTGCCCATGTCTGCCTCTACCCTCATTTATATCATAATGGTACTTTTTAGACTAAGCAGATTATACTGCATGGAACTAGTTATGCTACAGTGTGTTACACAATCACTTAGACATTTTGTCATTTTACATCCATAATCTTCAATGTTATTTAGGGGGTATATAACAACATAACAAAACATAAAAATAATTTGTTTTGTTTATATCGACACTGATATCAGTCCCTGTATCAAAAGAACTTTACACATATATTGTGATGTATAATTTTGGCCATATTTTCTAACCCTTTCAGTAAGAAAATATAAAAGGCCCTAGAAAACTGTTTTATATGGTATTTAAATGAGTACTTTTTAAGTCAAGGTAACATTATTTCTATCAGAGTTATGACATTTCATAGGCTCTAGATGTGCAGCATAAAATGTCCATATACAGGCAATGGTGGCATCATCATCTTGAGGGCCCTTTTTCCCATGTGACTGTTTTCTACTTTCTAAAGATGAAATTAGTAGCTGTAAAATTATTCAAAGGGTACTGTATCTGTACCTTGGCAGTGCAGGGTCGAGGTACCGTGAGGGAAAACTACACAAATGTCCTCACCTACATACATTTTTAGTTTCCGTAGAGCTTCAGCCATTCGCTACAGTTGTGTAGAGTAGCAGTCATTCAAAACGGCCCTTCCCAGTCAAACGCCACCCCAGGTGGCAGCCCACTTCCCTGCAACTCCCAGCAGAATCCCCTTCAACTTCCAGCCACTGTAGTAACCCAATCTTTTGCCATGGTGTGCATATTTTCTGACTCAGATTTTCTCATGATTTTATGAAGAGCTCGGACCGACATGCAGAAAACCTATTCAGAGAGACCAGGGGAAAGTTTAACAGGTTTATTGAGAAGATTGTGATGAATCCAGTGTAGCTCTCAACCGGAACTGGAAAGTGAGGGGAAGACACTGCAGTTAGTTCAGCCTCATTGGGAAATTTCATTCTCGTACTTCAAGCGGAGAAATAGATTGCAGACTCATGTTTCCAGAGAATGGTTGACTCTTTGACTCCAGTTGGTGTGGGAATGTTTCAGTTTTTGTCTCGTTCGATGGAGGGCGGACAGGGTTTACCCAGAATACGGTTGTATGTTGGTGAACGGAGAAGCTGACTGCCACTTTGATTTCCTGCGGTACTTGAACGGGTTGTGGTGTAGATGAATCCCCTGCTCAGAGAGAAGCCCCAGACGTTCCTTGGGGAAATGGATTGATCAGAATCACACCCTTGAATCCTCTGCTCAGCTTTATTCTCAGAAGATCCTTCCAGGGGAGAGAAGGTCCAAAACATCCAGTTGCAGGAAGACTTCCTGCCGGGAGGCAAAGACAAAACAACGAGTTTAAAACTCAGGTAGAGAAAAACTCAGTTTGACTCAGCAAAACTCAGTTTGACTAGAGTACCCACAACTGGCAAACACTCTGGCGTCGAGGTAGTGGCAGTCAGCAGCTTAAGAGCACTCCGTTAACGAGGTAACCCTCCGCAGGTGTGTGAGGAGGCGAACCAGGACCAGGCGCAGCCTGGTGGAGGAAGGAAGACAAACAAACACACAAAACACAAACCAAACAGACAGGAGTCTTAACATGATTCCACCCTTCCAGTGAATTACAGGGTCTGACCAGGAGATAACGCTTCTCTTTAGATCTTAATGTCCACAAATCATGACAGAAAGAATATTTTAAAACAACGATTGATGTTTAAAAAGTAACTGTAGGGGACCAGCTAAGGGCCCATCAACGAAAGTGGGGAAAATGTGAATGGATACTACTGTACCTTTAGTTTTTTGTAGTTTTTTCCTGAAAGACTGTACTGCCAATTTGACCAGCGTCATGCTTGTACGCTGTTCAATGACGTCCATACGGATCCTTTCCTAAACTTGGTACAGTTCAAATTGACCCCACAAAAGGTGAAGGTATAGGAGCTAGGAACAGTAGGTAGGACCTTTAACTTTATGAATTCAAATTGAGCCAAGGCAGGAAATAGACGAGAAAAGAAAAAACGGAAAGGGACAGGAAGAGAGGGACAAACGGTAAAACAAATAATGCGTGTGTATTCTTTTAAAATGTCTATATCTGTGCAATTAACTTTTTCTTTTGTGTGCAAAATACTCTCCCCAAACTTCTTGATAAGATTACTAGAAATAACATTATAGAAATAAAATGACACAACATCTACAAAGGAAGCTGCCTATCTTAAAAGTTTAAACAAGCTGTAGAGGAGCAGCGTCAAAGCAAGGACCGAAGTCATCATGTCAGCTACTGAAATGAACTCACACGACAGCAAACGTTTCCTCTTGGGTTGAGACATAAGCCAGCAGTTTTCTTTGTTACACCATATATGGGTTTCGCTGCGTCCACATTGACACATCTAGCGTTTTTTGCAGGATTTACGCGCGCCTGGCGAGGGAGAGAACCTGTAGGGGGTGAAATTGTCATGAGGGCTAAATTTGCCATGAGAGTAATTGTGCCATTCCATGACAGTCACTGCTGCTAAATGTAATCAGTTTAAATAATGTCAGCGACATCTTGTGAAGTATTCGGTGGACGGAAAGCCTCTATATGTAGGGCAGGCTTCTTGGTGTGTGATCCTGGCTGTCTGCGTGTTATCTTCTCTTTCATTAGAGATGAACAGCCTCGGGTCAGATGGGTGGTGGAAGAGTGTGTGTGTGTGGGGGGGGGGCAGTGGGTAAGGGGGGGGGGCAGGCTTTGCTTGAAATGGTAAATAGATTTGTAAAAATGGGATCCAGCGTTGCCTAGAAGACGAAAGTGACTGATTAGCTTAATATTCGTTGTACTTTGCAACAACTGGCTGAACGTTGTGAACGTTTATTGCTAGTGCCAGGCACTTTCAGCATGCATTTCATCACACCCGGCACTGTGAAATCTCTTATAATTTCAAAAAAAAAGGCTGCATGGTAGAGGAAGGGGGTAAAAAAAGAGAAAGACCATGTTATCGGCGGACGCCTGATGTGCCTTCTTCACCTTCAGGCATGGTGCTGGAAAATCCAGCGTGAACTTTCGACACTTAAATGCTAAAATGCGACTGATTTGAGATGATAATAGGTGTCCTAATAGAAGCTGATCCTTTGAAATGGCTTGGAGTCCTATAGCAAGGAGCTGTAATGCAATGTGAGCCGACAGCTCAGTAAAAAAAAAAAAAAAGTGGAGAAAGGCACAGATAGCAAGAGATAACACAACACATAAACCTCCTCTTTGGCTGAGAGAGAAACGCGTCTTGTGGTGCTCTGCTACGTATCAGGGTCGGTCAGAGGTAGCAGCAGATTGGAGAGAGAGCAGGAGACAGTAAGTGGAGTTGGCAGAGTGAGGATCTAGGCAAGGGGGCTTGACGGTGTAAGAACAGAGCTGACCCCTCAGCCTCCAACTCCTGCAAATGGACAGAGGCGTCAGATGGGACTGGCCTGGACCTGCTCAAGGTTGACAAGAGCCGGGGTCAACCTTCAGTGAGTCTGACTGTAAACAAGCTGCTGGGAGAAGGGCTAAGGGGCTTAAATCACAAGTTCTTCCATGAAAATTTTTCCCTTTTTGCCACGCTGAATTGACCCTCCACATTTAAGGGCTGCCTAGAAGGAAATGTTTGGTTTAAGAGCATAACACCATCGTTTGGTTCAACTACAGCAATAGTCTAAGAATTGATTGTGTGAGATCTTAAAGGTTTATTTCACCCAAAAGACCTTGACTTTGTTCCAGCTGCCACTGTAGTTTGGATAAGTTCCTTTTCCAAATGCAATATGGACATATTCAGGGAAAAGAATACATGTTTTTAAGGCACTGTATATAGCAACTACAACACAAAGAAGATCCCATATTGTTTACGACTTTCATGGGTATTTTTTTCACATTGAACAAATGTGAAAAAAATATATAAATTCCCCCACTGGGGAATATATAAATAAATGACAACTCATACAGAATAGAGCTGCTCGTGTAGCACTCAGGTGCAGCTACAGGAGAAATATAACATTAATGCACAAAGATCTTAATTGGTTGTTGGTCAAAGATAGATTGTTGTATTCATTGTTAAGTTTCATAAGAAATATTTCTAATTCCAAATTTCCTTCTGTTTTGTTCAAGCATCTTTCTTTCAGTGTAGTAAATCATCAGTACAGTACTAGACATGCAACTAAAGGTAATTTCACTTTACCCATAGTGAGAACAAATGCCATAAAAAATACTGTTGTGTTTAGAGGTATGAAAGAATGGAATAATCTGCCAAAACATATCCTGCTTGCTAATAATGTCAATAAATTCAAATTATATTTAAAACAGCATTTATAAAAATAATATAACTGAATGTTTATATTTATATATGTGTGCGAATATGTAAGTATATGTGTATGTATATGTTTGCAGGTGTAGAATGTGTTTTATATTTGTCATATATCACACCCGCATGACGGTACATATGTACGTTAATATGTGGATATATTGTATATGTATTTGTATATGTGTTTGTGTATTTTCTTTTTCTTTCAAATATTGGTTGTATTCTTGGTTTTGTTTTTAATGTATATATTTTTTCAGGACCCCAGGAAGAATAGCTGCAGCATAGCTGTAGCTAATGGGGATCCTTTCAATAAAACTAAAAAATGTTTGCCGGATTTTAAAGTGAATTCTAGGTCAGGGAAAGTTTGCAAGTACGGACCGGATGAAATCAATCCACAGGGATTGTGGCTTAAAAAAAATCTATCAAGAGCCAAAACACTGGTGCAGATTTCTGAACCAATCTTCCCATTCTGAGGGATCTTGGTCCTGATTACTGAGGAGAAAGCCCTACCATGTGTTGTGTGTTAAAATAAGAAGACCAGGATTACCCCAAACATATTAGATTGACTTGGCCCAATATTCTGTCATGTATTGTGTCCCCCAATTCAAGCAAATTCAAAGTCACCATGCGGCATTTCAACCAATCAGGGAAGTCGATCTTAGAGCCAGCAGGGAGGCAGACGCTGCATCAAAGCTGGGATCTCTCCTCCCATCAGAACTGTCTCTATGAAATCTTGAAAAATAAACAAGAATACACTCTCAAAAGTGAGAATAGTGTTGTCCCTCCACTAAATTATTGTCTTAAATGTGCACAAATTGAATTAGAAACAACAGGGTAGACATTACATGACACTATGCTTGTTATGGTTCTCCCCATTTGGGACTCTGAGTTTTTAGTTATCTGTTATCAGTTGTTCTATTTTGTTCTTTGGTTTATTTTCCATTATATTGTTTCCTTTCGCCTTGGCTTCCTTCTAGTTAGTTCCACTCACACCTGCTCCTTATTCATCTCATTAGTCCATCGTTTGTTCTGTTCCACTTATTTACTCTATCTCTGCAGTTACTCAGTGCTGGTTTATTGTTGTTTCCTCTTCTCTGGCATGCAGTTCGGAAATGCAGTTCTGTCTGTAAAATTGACAGACCATTGTAGCCACGTGTGCTCAGCCATGTCTTTGTCCAAATATGTCGTCGCCTTTTCTTTTTAGGGCTTTCAGCACTAATTGCACAAATTGCCAAGGCAGCACGTTTCACTCTATTGAGCTTCATATTCCTCTTCTATTTGTTTGGCTTGCGGATAGATGAGTCCGAGCAGCTCCATCTCACTGCGGAGCTGAGTCCCACCTGGTTTTTAGCCGTGCAGTGGGAGATGGTAGATCGCATCAGAGCGTCGGGCAGAACATAAATCGGGAG
>NW_015150506.1:336847-339840 GCF_000732505.1 Cyprinodon variegatus
GCAATCATCACTTATTCATGTCTCTAACTACGTTGCTTGCTGCTTTATATCTTAGGGTTAGGGCTAATTGTAATTTATATTCTATATTCTTGAATGGTGCGTCAGATGCGCATACGCCGAAAAAAACGTCCAAAACGTACGAAATTACGGTGCATAACTTTTCGTACGATTTCATACGAACTCATAATGAGAATACACTGATTCTAAAGATGCATTACTTTCACAGCATGGATCTATGGAGGGAATTTTGTTCCATTATTGTTAAAAATAAAAACTATAGTTTGTATATGGAAATTTGAAATAAAAATTGAAAAAAATGAAGCCTCAAACAATGTTAATAAAAGTCACTTTGTTGTTTTCTTATATTTTTTAAACTGTTTTTGTTTATACACATTTTTTTTCATATTTATTCATTCTAATTTGTTTAGATTTGATGTTTTTCAAATGTATGTTTTTCAGATTGAGTTTTAAAAATGGCATTGATTTAAAACTATTTTACAGATGGGGCGGGCTTTCCTCTCGAGTGAAGACACATTTCTATTGGTCGGCATCGGCGTAACTTTTTTATTGTTCAAGAGCGAACTTTACTGGTGGAAAGAATGTGATCCGTCAAACACGATTTCAAAAGAAGGCATTTGGTAAAACCAGCAGGCATGAGGTGACACAACAGGGGGCTCCGGTTAGTGACGTTTGTCCTTAATGTCCCTTTTGCACTTAGGACACTGATTTATGATAAGCACTTACTTAATATACCACACTTAAAAGAGAAAAGATAGCAAGACATCCTATTAAAACTAAGTTCCACATTATATCTTCCTACAATCCCACAGTTAAATGTAAAAATTATCATCTCTGCATGACATCGTTGAATTCAGCCTATTTCTCTGAGACTTTAACTCTCAGGGATACGAGAACTAAAAAGAGAAAGAAAGATAAATCTAAATGTGATCCCTTAACTAAGCAGCAGGCGAAGCTGTTCTATGAAAGAACATTTGAATGAGACCAGCCGTCATCTACCGACAGATCGTCATGGGACCAGGTTCAATTATTGTGAAGATAAATGTGACTGTCTTTAGAATGAGAACAATGTGTTAAAAAATAAACTTCTGCTCATCTGCGCCGTTCCTCTTCTCATCAACACACAGGGGTCCTACGGTGACCATGTCCCAGGCAGACAGATGCTTTTTCAAGAGCTTTCATTTGTAATGGGGGATCTCCAGGGTGCAGAGCCCACAGAGGAGGAGGAGGAGTTGTTTTAAGTGTGTGTATTAACTATGAATGCATTCACATGCGGTAATATTCTTCCCTCTCATGTAAACTGCTGTTTGCTGATTATGAACAATACAGTATTTCAGTAGTTTAAAGCATTCAACCCACACAAAGGATACAGAGGCGCACACACACACACACACACCCTGTAAATCTCTGTTCAAAGAGACAGAAGCCGGCAGCAGTGACACACACTTGCATTATTATTATTTCTGATGCATTTAATATCCTCGGTTTAGGCTTTGAAGACAATCTTTAGGGAATATTGAATCTAACTGTTCCCTTTTGCCCTGGATTCCTCTCTCAGACAAAACTTTGTTAATTAGCCCCATACCTGTAGGCAGATTTTTCATTTTCTGACTTTTCCCTGATATTAAAGATGCTGCTGACTCTTCCCGCCCTGCGTCTTCCTCGTCCTCCTCTGTTGTCTTGTTATCCAAATTTGCCATTGGCGTATCTCCGCAGCGTTAACTCCCCCCTCATTTTTTATTTTTTTTAAATGCAAATTGGAGCTGAGCATTTTTCCAGCATCCTCCCATACCATTAGCGGTTGTTGCCCAGGGTCGGCCCTCTGCGCCGGGTAAATCAGAGTCTTCAGCTGTTTCTGACTGTCTCCTTAAGGCCCTCTTAGCCCAGTCCACACCAGTGCTGTCTTGTTAGGCATTGTCTGAGCAGGCTTGTTCTGGTAGTAGTTCAAAGTCTTCACAAATCCAGCTGTCAAACCAAAGTCAGGCATGGGACCTTTTAAAACGTACTTTAGAAATCAATGGGCTTCCAGAGCTTTTTTTTTCTTCTAGCGTTCTTTCTCCGAGTTCCACTTCCTATAAAGTTGGGTCAAATTCCTCCACAGTTTCGTATAACTTCACTCTTGCTTCAGTCCAAACCATTTTTGAACACTTTATTGGTGCACATGAAGATGTCATTCAAATATTTAATTCATATTACAGTATCTGGATACATATAACAACATTTTCACGCAGCACTTCATCTCAGATCCATAAAAGTTAGAAAAAGCAACATGACTGAAGTACAGACTTTAATTTTCATGGTAAAAACTAGGAATTTAAATGTAATAAAACTGAACTACATGATAGGGACGTCCCAGTCCGATATCGGTAACAGAATTTCTTTGTGGTTTGACTTGGTGCTGCACCAACGTTTTTCACCACATATTAAAATAAATAGTTTTTCGTCGCTTGTTTTAAAGATCTGTGACTTTTTTATGGAGTATTGCTTTTCATCTTTCAAACTCCCTGTCCTTGGGCTGCCACCTTATCGTGGTGGAGAGGTTTGAGTGTCCCAATGATCCTGGGAGCTATGCTGTCTGGGGCTTTATGCCCCTGGTAGGGTCACCCAAGGCAGACAGGTCCTAGGTGAGGAACCAGACAAAGCGCAGCCCGAAGACCCTTATGATGAGCATGACCTTTGGATACGGCGTTGCATCGCCTGGACGCGGGTCACTGGGGCCCCACTCTGGAGCCAGGCCTTGAGGGGGGACACGATGGCGAGCGCCTGGTGGCCGGGCTTTTACCCATGGGGCCGGCCGGGCTCAGCCCGAAGAGGAAACATGGGTCCCCCCTTAAATGGGCCATAGGGGTCGGGTGCAATGTGTGTTGGGTGGCGGCCGAGGGAGGGGAGCCTGGCAGCCCGATCCTCGGCTGCAGAAGCTGGCTCTTGGGACGTGGAAGTATCTCGGGATCTTGTTCACGAATGAGGGAAGAAGG
>NW_015150506.1:340479-342965 GCF_000732505.1 Cyprinodon variegatus
TGAAAAAGTATTCACAGTCACAGGCCGTAGTTTACTCTGGTCCATCATGCATGCATTATATTTATATAATGGTTTTATGTTATATGTCAAAAAAAGGATTCTGAGAATATAGTTTTATTTGCATCATTACTTTATCCATACATCTAATTTCGATCATGCTGAATCCAGTTGGGGTCACGAGGGGTGCTGGCGCCTATCCCCAGCTGTCTATGGGCGAGAGGCGGGGTCAACCCTGGACAGGTCGACAGTCCATCGCAGTAACACAGGGACAAAAAGGTCAAACAACCATTCATGCACATACTCACACCTAAGAAGCTAGAGAAGCTGATTAACCTAAAAGTCATGTTTTCGGACTGTGGGAGGAAGCAGGAGAACCCAGAGATCATTACTTTTGGTAAAAAGAAAACAAAAGGAGTTTATATATTACTTTATGTTGTGCTCTTTCTGATTTATGGAGCCTAGGCTTAATTCAGCAGAATAAACTGATTACTCGCCTTCATCGACACCTCCAATCAGCTTTGAATCACGCCTCCGCCAAAGCCAATCAGCATCCAAAGTTCATCTTGTCCACTACCTAGTGTGCAGGCGGTGGTTTCGCTGTGTGACATCATCCAGATGACCCCGATTCAACCCACCTCCAGCTCCTCCTCCACCATCGTAGCTAAAATTTCATAAGAGCGTCATTCCTCCTCTTACTGCGTTCTGCATCTCATTTCAACCGGTCCGGCAGAAGACCGCCATGTTCAGCCTGGTTCTGCCAGAGGTTTCTTCCTAATGGGTAGTTTTTCCTCTCCACTGTCACTTCATGCTTGCTCTTCATGGACAGGTTCTCTCAACCTGCGTTATCCAACAGGACTTCCATCTTCCAGGTCCCTGATTGAAGCTCTAGTATCAGCTCATGCAGTCCACTGGATCTCCCCATAAAGCTCAGGGTACCATCTCTCCAACCAGCAGTCTACAGACTGACCAACTTCATCTATCTCCACTCCACCACCAGTTTCAGGCCTGGGGGGGAAACAGCCTTATTCTTTACTCCTGTTGATGCATATTTATCAAACTTCAGCTTTGTTTCCTGCTGAGGTCTGAGCACCAAAGAAGTGTATGAATAAATTCTTCTAATTGTCTTTTCTCTCCGTGTGCTTGTAACCCATCCACAATAGGCTGCCATTGTGGGGCGCCCGGGGAGCAGTGTCGAGTTAAGGTTCTTGCTCAGAGACCCAGCGTGCAGGCTGTGGGGATCGCACCAGGTACTTGCAACCTTTTTAGAGCCCAAGCGCGCCACTCTCACCACAAGGCCAACATTCCCGCTTTCACACCAGTAAAATTGTAAAATTACCACTTTTAAAACTACCTTAAGTGTAAAAATAACGCAGAAAAACTCACTGTACTACCCTATTAAAGGAATATTTTCTGGATGATAACTTCCTCAGACTTGATTTTATTTTATTTTTTTATACCAACAGGCCACGACAAAAATGAGCTAAAAAAACAAACAAACCTAACAAGTCTATTTTTAAAATATAAGGAGGAGAAAGTAAAAAGTGGAATTACTCCAATAAAGTATAGATAGCCAAAATATCTGTCACTAAGAATACAAAGTATTTGTACTTTATTAGACACCTCTGCAAATAGAAATATGTTGAAGTACTTATACCTATACTCAAGTACAATTGAATGGTAGAGATTGAGAGGCAAATGGAGTTCCTGGTAAATTATTAGCCATATCTATGTTTTTTTGTTTTTTTTTAGCTTTTTTTTATATATATATTTATATACATTTTTAAATTTTTTTTAATAAACCACATATAAAAACACAACAAAAAAACTAAATCAATAAGACCAATAAGAGTCGGATCTTGAAGCGACAAGGTTGTTCGCATGACTCATCCCATGACGGGTCCGACCCTCTAAAGCAAGGGTCACCGACGCGGTGCCGCTGGCACCAAGGGGCCCTCAAGGACCACATGGGGGGCCCTCTTCGTCTTCTGAAAACAGAAGACGAAGAAGACGAACTTAACCCACTCAGTGGGTTAAGTTTAATTTTTTTCATTCTGTTGCTCTTCTTTTTAATCATCATGTTAACTATTTCAATATATTTCAGTGGTTTCAAAATTACAATATTAAAAAGAAAATTAGAAATGAATAAAAGAATAAAATAAGACTAGAAATGAGTTTTTATGGATGAGATTTACTGTAGGTGAACACTGATCCCTCCAGTTCATTGGTCAGTATTGGTAGCCATTCCTATGACTCGGTAGCCATAAAGTAGCCCTCAGCCTTAAAAAGGTTGGTGACCCCTGCTATAAAGTCAGACAGTGCTGTATATCGACCTTAAAAATAATGTTAAAATTAAGCAAAAAGTTATGCGCTGCAGCTTTATAATATCTGTAGATATTACACCCTGAATCATTTATAGTTTATGACAAAACTATAAAAGGGTTTTGAGAGATTAAAAGAAATTCTACACAATGATCAACAAAACATTT
>NW_015150506.1:345773-350380 GCF_000732505.1 Cyprinodon variegatus
AGTTCTGCAACATTTGCCTTTAAACATTCTTAGTGCAGCTCGGAATGGTCGAACGTTGGATAACGATAATAGTAATGAGCCATATCTACCTGCATTACTCTGCAGACTGTCCATGCCTAAGTGTGGCTAATCTAGTTAGCAAACATCCAGACCACACCCCCACTGGCCACCAAAGACCACATCAGCCATCTCCACACTTAGCCCTGCCCCTCATGGTCTTCTCTCTGGGGAGGTTTTCCTGAATTTGTGGGCGGGGTCATATTGTTCAATCAGGGTGAGTTACCCTTTAAGTTAATATCAGTATAGAGGTTTTATGGATATTTGTAGATGTTAGTATAGATGTTTTCTGATTAAATAATTGCTTTGTTTTCAATGTGTTTTTACAGTTACAAAAAATATTGAGTTCAGTAGTTACTGTATTATTATAGCAACCTCTTTTAAATTAATCAAATTCAGGCAACTTTGCATCCAATCATCTCAAGCTATGCTGCTGTGTACAGAAGACATTGCTGCACCTCTGCACATCTACACGGCTCTAATGTTTATCTGGAGAAGAAAATTACATCTTGATTTGCAAATGACAGCAGGCTAGCGACAGAGGTTTAGCTTTTTCTCCCAGTCAGCAGAGAATGAAGAGCAACAAGCATTAAAAAAAAAAACTGTATTGTCGAGAGCCTTTTAGATAAGGCAAGTTTTCTAGCTGTCAAAACATGAATTCTGCATATGGTTTTAATGTTTTTAACTGCCAATAAGTTGAAAAAAGTGCTCTTATTTTGTGTTTTTATTTAATATAAAGTGATCATTTGTAGATGAAAGACGATGTCCAGGATTAAACAGTAAAACTGAGATGTAAAAGTAATAAAAACATCAGATCAGAGGGTAAAACTGAGCTCATGAACTAACACCACCCTAGTCTTCCCTTACATGTTAAAAGAACCAGTGCGCTGTAGTTCTGAATAAATCTCTGAAAGTGTAATATTTTTTAAGAGTATAACTACAAAGCTAAGAGCCAAGGTAGTCAGGTCTCACTGTGGCTATCAGAGGCCAGTATATTTGATAAACCAATGTCTGCAAATTCCATCAGTTACAAAGCAACCTTCCTTTGTAGGCGTGTTGCAGTAAAAAGAAAACAAACCACTTTTGAATTTGTGGGATTTACACATAATGTGAATGAAGAGCTGTAAAAATATTTGCACTTTTTTTAAGGAATCCAGTTTGTGTGGGTTGTGTTTTTGTGTTTTCTCCCTCCACCACCAGGTGGCGCCCTGTTTTCGTTGGTCCTCCCACACACCTGCGGCTGTTTGGCTCATTACTGAGGACTATTTGAGCGGTGGACTGTCACTACGTCGGCGCCAGAGTGTTTGCCAGTTTTGGCTACTCTAGCCAAGCTGGGTTTCGCTAAGTCTGAGTCTTTGTTTTCACTGAGCCTAACCTTGTTTTTTTGTCTTTGCCTTTTCGGAAGGAAGTCATCCTGCAAGCTGGATGTTTGGCCTTCTTCCCCTGGAAGAATTGTTTGAGTCTCAGTACATTGAGTTTCCTGAATGCTACCTCCGCTGATCTTATCAATAAACCTGTTAAAACTTTTACCCTGGTTCTCTGAGTGGTTTACTGCATGTGGCTCAGATCCCTTCAGAAAATCATGACAACCATGCATTTTAATTGGTCCTTAAAAGGATCAGCAATTAACAAAAGACTTTGTTTAAGGAATACTTTTGATCAATGTAAATAGTATACAGTAAGCTGTTTAATTTTAATACATTTAGAAAAAAACATTATCACACTGATGTCATGCTGGATATTTTTTCCAAAGATGGAAAGCTATGCTAGCTCCAGTTTCTACCTAACACCTGTTACCCTGCAGTTAGGCATTGATATTAGTGTTGCACCAATATCGATACCAGTATCAGGCAGGGCCCCGATGCAGCACTAAAACAGTGGTATCAGAATCGGCCAGTACCAACAAATAGGACACTGATACCATTTTGAAAGCCAAAAGTTTATTCAACTATTGTCACCAATTCCAGGTACACAATAAAAAGTTCTACTGGATTCACTTTGTATTAGTCTTTTTCCTGCTTCGCAAATCATCCAAAACATCCAAGTAGTTTGCAGTTCTTCATATAAACACACGCACATCCATTTCAAACAGATGGTATCGGCCAATACTGCACAGCCAGGTATTGGGTATCGGTGTCGGGGCCAGAAAATTGCATCGGCAAAACACTACTTAATACTGAAGCTCAGCTTTGTACTGTATTCTCTTAAACAAGCCAGTTCTCTGAATAAGTGCAGGAAATGTAGTAAAGGGGTATGGAGTGATATTTGTTCTNGTTTACAGACCCCCGAAACGCCGGCTTCGTATGGATTAGAGGCTGGTTTGGTGAAAAATTTGTGCGTTTAGGCCAGGGTTTGACTTCGTGTGTTTCCTGAATGCTACCCCCGCTGATCTTATCAATAAACCTGTTAAAACTTTTACCCTGGTTCTCTGAGTGGTTTACTGCATGTGGGTCAGATCCCTTTAGAAAATCATGACAACCATGCATTTTAATTGGTCCTTAAAAGGATCAGCAATTAACAAAAGACTTTGTTTAAGGAATACTTTTGATCAATGTAAATAGTATACAGTAAGCTGTTTAATTTTAATACATTTAGAAAAAAACATTATCACACTGATGTCATGCTGGATATTTTTTCCAAAGATGGAAAGCTATGCTAGCTCCAGTTTCTACCTAACACCTGTTACCCTGCAGTTAGGCATTGATATTAGTGTTGCACCAATATCGATACCAGTATCAGGCAGGGCCCCGATGCAGCACTAAAACAGTGGTATCAGAATCGGCCAGTACCAACAAATAGGACACTGATACCATTTTGAAAGCCAAAAGTTTATTCAACTATTGTCACCAATTCCAGGTACACAATAAAAAGTTCTACTGGATTCACTTTGTATTAGTCTTTTTCCTGCTTCGCAAATCATCCAAAACATCCAAGTAGTTTGCAGTTCTTCATATAAACACACGCACATCCATTTCAAACAGATGGTATCGGCCAATACTGCACAGCCAGGTATTGGGTATCGGTGTCGGGGCCAGAAAATTGCATCGGCAAAACACTACTTAATACTGAAGCTCAGCTTTGTACTGTATTCTCTTAAACAAGCCAGTTCTCTTAATAAGTGCAGGAAATGTAGTAAAGGGGTATGGAGTGATATTTGTTCTATCATTATTCCAAAGAAAGAACATATTTTGTTAGTAAAAATAAAAAAAAAAACACATTTTTTGTCATTGAAATTTGAAATAACAAAAACGTTATCCAAAGATTCAACTTTGAAAAGTGTTTTAATAAAAGAAGTATGCTATAACTGATTTATCAACTTTGCTCTTATCTTATTTTCGCTTTTATTTATTTTTTAAGAGATGTTATATTTAGATTTTTTATTCCTGTTTTTCAAATTGAGTTTTACGAATGGTAGGAAATTGCAAATTTCGGGGGGACTTTTCTCTGGAATGAGGCGTGAAAATATATTTCTATTGGTCTGCTGGACATAATGGGACCAATAGAACAAACCAGAGCTCAGTTTCTTTCAAGGATTTTATTGCTGCACTTAAAGTTAAAAAAAAAGCTTTTTTTTTTTCTTTTTATACCTTTTAAAATCTGAAACACTTCCTGCTTTGGGTCGTCTACCCTATGGTGGAACAACACTTGATGTGTGGCAGAAATGGGTCACATCTTTATTTGGTGTTAAATTAATAAATAAAGCTATTATTCTTTTAAAAATGTCGATGATTAACCAAGAAGTCCAAGTTCCACAAATAAAGGTGAATAAAAGTCCTTCACTGAATTTCCCCTCCATATTGAATTGGCATAGTTAGATGGAAATTTGATGCTTGTTTTGACTGTGATTAAGTCAAGGCCTAATCTGGAATGTAATACTCACTCTGCCACTTTGAAAATGGGAAAGTCTGTCTTCTGCCTGAAGCTCGCTGCTGGCAACACAGCCTTTGTGGGATAATTTATGCAACAAACACGTTTTTGTTTCATCCTAAACAAAACAATGTTATGGCATATCAGATGTTGCTGCAGAATCACTGAGCTAACTGCTCCAATGTTTTTTTTTTTTTTTCACAGCTGATTGAGCAGAACTGGTGTGATTTTGAGAGATTAAAATCTAACTTGTTGGATAGGTTACGGTAAGCATTACAACCTCCCTGTTTACACGCCATGCTGTGCAACAGTTGACACATTTTCTGATACTTTAGATGTCTTAACAGGCAGGCCTCATTATTTAGAGAAGCAGCCTTTAGGCCCTGACATTATTTTGGAGGAACCACAGCTCAGGTTGGAGATTGTTGACAGGAAATCTATCAGCTGGGGACTCTAAATATCAGGCCTTTATGGAGAACTGATGAGAAGAACATAATTGTCTAAAGCAGAGGTCTTCAACAGGGGGTCCGTGACCCCTAGGGGGTCACAAGAGGTACTGCATTGGGGTCGCGAAGTTTTGGTTAATTAGGCTTATATTCCCCCCTGCAATATTTTCCACTAATTGAAATGTCTTTAAATCCACATTAACATGAATTCAACACACTGTAGTAAACAGATAAATG
>NW_015150506.1:352154-357294 GCF_000732505.1 Cyprinodon variegatus
ATTTCATGGACCATATATGTTTGCATGTGCATCCTTTGGAATTGTACCAACGCCCTCTTTTTGAAAACTATGACTACAGAGATTTTTTGCGCATCAGTTTGCATACAAAACATTTTCTTTACTTTCAAAAATTATTTTCAGATTTTTTTCCCGAGCAGACATGGAATTTGTCTCGTATTTTATTTATTTCATGACACAAAATCCCAAACAATGCAGTGAAGGTTGAGTATATTCATACATGCAGTGTGTAGAGTTTTAGTCATTCATATAAACATACACATAGCAGATACTGCAATTTTGCTTCATTCTGTACATGACTGCCCTTTAACCTCTGCTTTATGATTGAACTGTACATAATTGGTTGGTCAGCTCCTTCGCTAATTAGTGTTGCGTTAATGTGTGCAGCCCTGGGCCAGCTTGGCTCCAGGCTCGCTGGCGGATTCTGGGGCTGGCATGGCTCTGTAGAGCAGTCACTGTTAACGGAAAGCCCAGAGGAAGCCTGCTGGGGGGGTTAGAGTGCTGCAGACCCAGTCCTGTCCTAGACTTAGGGGGAAGGCTTGCAGCTGCCTCTGATCCATACAGTCGATGTCCTTGCAGAGGAGCGCTGATGCATGTGCACAGATGACCACTGATGTTAGACTTGTTCCTGTGATTCCTTACTCTGTAAACTCGTGACTGTCATGCAACCCCTTGCCACTCCTTAGCAGCGCTGCCCTCTCTGCCGCCAGGGCAGAGTTTGAATGGTGACTGATGCTGGCATAAGACGTGCTGCCGAGTTGCCTCAGCCTGCGTGTCCAACCATGGATGTTGATTTCAATTAGCTCATTCACAAACACCGACCTCTCTCGTTGGAGGCGTTTGTGTTGGTTTGTGCTCTGCTCTTCCTGTACATTCTTTAGACTAGAAAACAGGGTTTAAACAGTTGTGTGTTTGTGCAGCTCCTGGTAATGGTGGGTCCTTGGTTATGTTAGCCAAGACATTTCAGCTGCAGCCTGCCAAGCCTTGTTAGTCAAACGGGGGAGACGGGGAAAGGGGCGAAGGAGTTGGACTAATGATGTAAAAGCTACCCTGGTAATCAGTCCGAGCAGTGGTTGGTCGTGATGGCTGGTGGCGGCCTGGTGTTCGGCTGATTGATGCTGGCCGGTGCTTCCATACAGAGCTCGGCCATGTGGACCCCACTGTGTAAATGCTGTTGCTGTGGTGAATCTCTTAATGCCTGGATCAGTTGCAAGCTCTGTAATCTGTAGTGATGACCAAACCGAGGCATGCAGGGGATCATAGGATTGTGATCACTTACATGACTTGTCAGTGCAGGGATTTTTGTGAACATTAAAGCCTTTAACTGAGTGTTGCTATATGCATTTTAGTCTTGGTTATAACTGAATTAATTTATGTTATCATCAATTAATTAATTCATAATAACCCTACTTCCAATATATACCATGTCAAATGGTTTCAATTTTTCTAAGGTGGAAAAAAAAATTTCCATTATTATTTCATACAAGTAATTAATAAAAATTTAGAAATTCCAGTTTGAAAAATTTTTAACTTTAAAAAAAAAAGGTTTTGAGAGTAATTTTGCTGTTTTCTCAATTTTTTAAATACTTTTCTTTATTTTTTCAAATGTTATTTCAAAAAATGTTTTTACAGATTTCATGCAATTATCTTTAATTTTCTAAATTTACACTAAAGTTACTTTAGCGCTGATGACTGGCTCGATTGTGCATTCCATTCACCTGTCTCGCTCCGCCCAGTTTCACATCACTGTTCATCTGTGTCACCTGCTCTTTTCTTTTTTAACCTGCTTGCTTTCAATCATCAGTGCCAGATTATTGGAGCCTTTGTGAGAATTCTCTATGATGATGTAAAACAAAAATATGATAAAATCCATATAAAATCATTTTCAACGATGGTTTGTAATTAAAAAAATTACAGCATAGGTTTTTAAAACATCTTTCAAGCCTTATTAAATCATGACATGACTTACAATAGTCACCTTACCAAAGAGCATAAAATCTCTCTAGCTCCAATACTCTGCTTCATCATCCTTTATATCAGTAAACTCTATCTAAGATACTTTGTTCATCTCTACTCACCAACTATTTTAAATTTCCAATAACATCAACCAACACCACATTCAACCAATAAAAATAATGTAAAAGAAATTAAAACATTTCCTAAAATTAAATATTCTTTGGTGAAACCACAGCTTAACTGAAATAAGATATTCAGGGCTTTTAACACAACAAAATTAAGCCACGAATTAGCGGTGAACAATAGCTAATTTTAGCATTTCGAGCAGCAGTTTTTTGTGATCTTAATTCACCAAAATGAGGTTTCAGCAGACAAGCACAATGGAAATCCCATGGTCTCTATTCATGCTGCCATCAACTTCACATAACAAATATTTCAAATTAGCTTCTGGAAAGTGCAATGGATTATTTACAATACTTTTTTTCCCCATTACTCACCAGACAGCCTCTAGTTGGCGTCCTCTTCACCAAAGTGACACATAGTTAAGCATGGTCTAATGGGTCTAATGGGTCTAATGGTCTGCCTTGTTTATTTCCAAAGTGCAGCAGACCGCAAAGCCGTGAGTAAGGTCTGAAAATATAACATTTTGTCATTCCAAATAAAGTTCAAAAACAATCCACTGGACTTTGTTTCCAAGTTCGAAGACTTTTCGCTTCCCATCCAGGAAGCTTTTTCAATTCAAAATGTCAGAAATAGCGTTCAGTTGCTTTATACAGTTGCTCATCAAAGCCATGGTTTTTGCTTGGTCAACATGCAAATTGAAACGGACGAACGGAGCCACCCCTTTGGAGATCAAAGGGGGATCTTTTAGCTTCTTTTATTAGCCTGCAAGGCTCCATACCTGTCTATGTCTCTGAAAGGGGGAACTGTGTCTTCTGTTAGCGGGAAGTGATCAAATCTATTGCTACATTGTAGATTGAAAGCTGAAACAGAGTCGACCCCCTCTGTTTAAGGTTGGTTTTTCTCTCTTAACATAGATCCTTCACGCTCCTCTCAAACCACCTGTCTTCTTTGTCCAAAATGTAAACATTCTGGTCCTCCAAAGAATGTCCTTTGTCCATAAAGTGTAGATGTACCGCTGAGTCTTGTCTAAATGCTACTTCAGACATTTTGAATTGAAAAAGCTTCCTGGATGGGAAGCAAAATGTCTTCAAACTTGAAAACTAACTTTTTTGCAATGACTATAACCTGGATGACTGAGAATTTTGACTGAGAATCTTCACCAGCATAACATGTTATCTTTTCAAAATAAAAGTTTTCTTCCAAAATAAATGCATAAATATAAATAAAAGGAGAGAAAAATTAAGTTTTCTCTACTGGGCTACCATGATAAACACACAGAGTAGGAGTGACATTTAACCATGCAATTATCCTCCTTGAAACGATTGCTTCAGGTCATCTTAGGTGCTGCTTGCTCTTTTATTTTCTCCTTCTATCTGTCAGCTGTGTCTTTGTCACGGGCACAGGCTATAGATAGAGTTGTCAAGCTGGACCTGTGGGTCAGGGGGTCGGGGAACCTCTTCACTTCTGTTGACCTTCAGACAGACAGATTTATTCCCTGTCAAGCTTCGCTCTGCCGCCGCAGACGGGCCTTCTGCGGCGGCAGACAGCGGTAATAAAGACATCAAGCTCTGACCCCGTCTCTCTTCATTTCACCGGTAATTGTCTTGATCGCTCAGTGAACAGCTATGTTTCAAACAAATGTATTAGCCAAATGAGCCGAGGTGAGTTTGTTGAAGGGTAGCCTTTCGTTCCTCTTGGAAAACGAGGGAGGGAGGGGGATAAAAAGGCAGCTTTAGCGCTGTAATGACTGTAAATTAGCTGTAGCTCATTTGCAGATTGTTGTCAGTGAGATGGAGAGCAGTTTGCCCGTTTGACAGCTTAGTTAGCAGTCCAAGGATTTGTGAAAAATCACACATATGTTTTTGAAGTGTCATGAGGAGGATGGGATTGGAAATAGTGAGATGTGAGAGATAGTTTAGGGTTTTAGAGGGAGGGTTCTCTTAAAAAGTTGGAAGCATAATCTTACCTGCATGCAGGGGCGGATTTAGGAAATTTGGGGCCCTTGGAAAAGAGAAGCAGGGGCCCTTTGAATTGAGAAGACATAAAAGACATAAAACAGACCTATTATACAGATAGAGAAATTTTAATAGAATAGACGTGCCTTTTGTCCCTCCCTTATAGCCCTTTTCTTTTTGTTTTCCTGTTTTGTTTTTACTCAGCTGACTTTTTATGCTGTCTCAAAAGGACTGAGACACACTTAATATTATAAGCCTTCTGATGGCATTTTAGCAAAATGATTTTTATCAAAAACATAATGTGCACAAATAAGGAATAGTTGTATAAACCATACATCTAAACAGAGTTTTATGGGGCCCCCAGGAACCTTCCTAATGGTAAACCCCGCCCCCTGCCTGCAGCACATGGTCTTTCTGTCATATAAATCTACAACTGTTTGTCTCAGGGGTGGAAGATACATCTAAATTTGGCCAAGATGGACTTAGAAACAGCTCTGCTCTCAAAAACATCATGCAAATGTTTAACTGTGCATCTAATTTTTTTTTTATATTAATATTATGGAGTCCCTGATAAAATACACCAGAAAAGAAGGTCAGAGGTGATGTACCACCACAGATCTTCCTGAATCTTCCCAAGTAGTTTTTACTCTTTCCTTTCTCAATGGATTGTGTCACAGAAAGACCATTAGTGGTGCCCTGCCTCTAGCCTCCGTTTTCCATGTCAAATCAGAGCGTTTTAAAGCTAGAAAGAAAAAAGAAATGATCCAGATAAAGACTCACAGTTAATGTTTATGCAAACATAACTTCTCCTTTTTATGTACACATGGTTTCGTGAGCCTTCCATGACATTTGGAGGTCAAGCTAATCCAGAGAAAGGAGTAAATATTGTCACTGGAGGTACTGATTTTATGTTAAAAAGAAAACAGTTTGGAGAAGTGTTTATTCTCCCTGGAATTAATATTTTTAAAATACATTATTTGTATATTTTAAAGGAAAAGTCCGAATTCAGAATTCAAACCCCTGAAAGTATTTTAAATATGAAATTATTACAAACTGTTCAATAAATTATGTGTTTTTCATGAAGAGTA
>NW_015150506.1:358516-360753 GCF_000732505.1 Cyprinodon variegatus
CTAAACTTTATTTATCCCTTGGGATTACTCATTCAAGAAAATTCTGGTTCCAGTAGCTTATCTAGAGGACAAAGACTTTAAGTATCTAATTTTATTATTTAAAACATACCAGAATTTGCACATAATTTCACACTTTGCTTTGTCTTTAATACATCATTTGAAATAACAGAGGCTCTAAAGAATTACTCAGGACTCAAGTAACCAAATATTTTTTACTCTTTCTTGAGTACAATTCTTTTTTTTTACCTAGTTCTGTCACAGAGGCACTCTGCTGTTGTATTAAAAGTAGATAAACAAGCTGTGGAGTTGAGTAAATTATCAATTAAACATGAATCAGGGGGAGAGGACAGCATGGAACGGTCCCTAAAGAGACCTCTAAACAAACGGGGCATAGAGCAGGTACCAGCGTGACCCCAGCTCCCATGAGAGCTGTCAGCGTTGAGACGGCCCACTCACTAATGAGCTGTTTGCAGAAGAAGATACACAGTGGCCGTGACCCTTGACCTCTGCCCGCTCCTTCTGGGGAGCAGGGAGGGCCTGTGAGGAAGAACCCGCCCCGTCGGTGCCGCCTTTAAGCTTTTCTGCTGCTGGTCAAACAAGTTTCACGCCACTTTCCCAGATGCTCTGTGTCAAAGTGAGTCACTGGTATTGAGGGGAAAGATTTTCTTCTTGGTGTGTGTGTAGCTGTGTGTGAAATTGACCCGAGGTATTTCATAATGTCAATGTGTTAGGAACTTGTTAACACTGCCTGAGCTGCACAATCACTTACATAATTACCATTGTAAGAAAATCATAATGAGCATATAAAGAGACAAGACCTTCAGGCGCTCCATCCTCCCCTAATTACTCTGATCTTACAGGAACTTTTTTTTTTTTTTTTCACGATTTACAGTTAAAGAGTATGTGATACTAATGACCATTTTGACAGTCTGATAGCATGGGGAGATGCTGTGTGTTTTAGGATGCCAGTGAGTTGGCCACTGAGCCACAGCGACAGTAAAAACCCATCTAATTAACCCTCCTGGTAAGACATCATGTGATTAAATTAAAGCACACAGTCTCCCTCTGGGTTTGCCCAGAAGAAAATACCTCAACAATTCATTTGCTCAGCTTTAATTTCAAACCTGTTTGAAAAGACCTGATGCAAAAGATAATTACCGACTTCATCTCGGGTGGGTTTTTCGTTCCGTTCATTAATAACAGCAGGTTGGAGGTTAAAAACTCATTTAATTGCCTTTATATTAATGACATTATGAATAGCTGGCACTGCGGAGTCTAATTTTGTCCAGTAGTTAGTCTACACACAGGGTCCCCAGGAGGGCTGCTCATTTTGCCAGAATTACACTCCACTAAAAAAAAAAAAAAAAATAAAAAATGGGGGGGAAACTTGAATTAATGTGCAGCACACTTCATCAGCTATGACATACTTGCTCTCTAGCAAGGAATTATCTTGAGAAATGGCTGCAGAAAAGATTCTGCAGAGGCCGGTCTCTTTCTCTCCCGACGCAAACGTAAGGTATTCACAAATTATCCCAAAAGATGGCTTGAATTATCCCAGAAATCATCTGTTGTGTAAATCGAGACCAGACTTATTTATTAGAGAACCAGAATATTTCAATAGGGCCAATTAAAACTTAAAAATCACATCAAATACTGATTTAGTACATAATGTGATATACTTTAAGTTCTTATTTCTATTAATTTAAATAATTATGGTTTATTAATGGACTTAAAAATAAGAAAATAAATTAAACAGATTTTTATGATACAGATTTTTAAAGTCAAGATATTATCTTATGAGCTACAATATACAGTCTTTGACCACCTCAAAAGCAAACTTCAAGAGGTTATAGCTAAGGAACCTTTCTGTTCAGAGAGGGCTGCATTCAAACACAATAATGTTAAGTTATGTGGAAGGAAGTACTTTGGTAGAAAAGGCTGAAATAGCAACCGGGGAAAATCCCAGTTATGAAATATAATCCAATTAATTGTTCAGAATTAAGTCAGATTGGTTTCCTTGATGGCCGTCATACACAACTGAGTTTTCGTGACCATAGCTTGTGTTAGGCAGCTCTTGAACCCTTTTGAGTCCAAGTTTAATGAGGTCTGTGGTGAATTTTCCCTTTTTTGTTAAATAGTGTGGATAATTGTGATTTTCCAGTCTCTATCCATTGTGTATAATCAAATCTTAAGACAGAGCAGCCATTTATCTGAAAGAACCAAATCCTGATCACCTC
>NW_015150506.1:363851-366230 GCF_000732505.1 Cyprinodon variegatus
GGTGATAGTGAAACCCATCCAACTAACTGGAAAAACAATGCAACTCAATCAGGCACTGATGACTAAAGTGGAGTCTGGTTTGGAGGAATGGAAATGTGGATGCCTTTCAGCCATTCCATCTTAGCATTTCACAACGAGGTAGTTTCAGTGTTGGCATTTAAGCTCATTTAAATTCCTGCCATCTCTCCAGTTTTTTTGGGGGCTGGTTTTCTGGTTAGTCAAGCAGATTTTGTTGTGTATGCATTATAGTCAGAAGAGCCTAACCACACCTTTGAATACTAATTAAACATTTGAATATTAATCTGAGCGTGGCTCAGCTCTGTTCTCTTACCCTGATTTATTTTTAAGTTGATTTTTTTGTTTCATGTTGCTCTTTTAACGGCTTTATCACGTCTTTGTCTTTATCCATCTGCTTGGCTATATGTAAAGGTAATAGCTGCTGAATTTGTAGCATAATGAGCCAAACTAAACAGTGCAAGGAACTTATTAGTTTACAAGTATCAGCAGGCAGAAATGAGGCCAAAGGGGGGGGAGGATGATGAATGAGTATATTTCCCCGAGCAAAAGGCTGACCTGGATACTTCTTCCTTCCTCCCCTTTCCCGGTGCCAAGTGGGCCACCATTTTTCACTGGCCTCACACTTAGCCACGGACAGGCTTATGCTAACCGTAGCCTTGACCCACGGCCCACGTCTGCTTCTAGCCTCCTCTACGCCCCCAACTGTAATCCCTTCATCGGAGGGGCCCCTGTAATTTGATCAAATAGCATGCACCCTTCCCTACCACTTATTGGCCAATTAAGTCAAGTTCTCACGCAGGGGGTCCAGCTGGCTCCGTGATATCTTAGGATGAATTGATTGAAGCGATTCCACGTCTATGAACCCTCCTTTAATGATGTTGGTGATAATACTTGTAATTCTTCTCAGTCAGGGGACTCACGGGCGCAGCTGTTATCGCCATAATCCATGTCCTGATACACTGAAGTAGCAGCGAGGCATTAATCTGTCTCTTAGATTCACCCCCCACCCCCTTCACCGGGTCCTTCCCCCCCGTTCCTCCCTTTGCTTATGTCTCTCTGCTAATACTACATCTGTGAAATGTGACATTGAAGGTATGGGTGCACGATTGGGAGGGATTCCGCGTTAATGATTGCGCTGCGCTCGCATTCCTCCATCTGACCAATTTGTTTAAGAAAAAAAAGAGACCCTCGTCTCAGCGCCCCTCTAACAATACCGTGACAACTTAAGAAGGATAGATTTAGAAGTAGAAAATCAATAAATACACGCATTACTTTTCAAAGGCACACATTAACATTCTGAAACAGCCTTCTCTTATAATCCTGCCTCTGGCCATTCAGCCAAAATATCAAATTATCATAATGAGGTTTAACTGCATGTAAATGCCAAGTATTAAGAATGAAGAAAAAAAAAAAAGCAGGGGAGGCAGCTGATCATAATGCAACACCTCCTTTATTATCAACCTGAGAAGTGTGACCGGTACATCTCACTTTGAAGCATGAATGTGTTTCATATTTTGAGTGTTGGAGCGTTTCTTGGGAAATTTTTGAGCAGGTCCTTCACCCAACAAGAGCGTTGGGCTTTTGTTTTACACGTCTCCCTGATAAAGACACTCTACAGGAATTAAAAATACAACAGATGACCTGGATTTTAGGCAGATTATGCACAAAAGAGAAGAGTGGAGGCTGCTCTTAAGAGTGCCGTCGCTCCCTTTTAACTCGAGATCAGAGAGTGAACGTAGAAATCGTAGCGAAACCAGAGGATCCGTCCTGCTTGAGTTTCTCAGCTGGAGATGAAGAGAGGTTATCTTCTCGGCCGCTGGGGCCTAAAATGGATGGTACACATTTCTTTTTTGAAGTCGGGTTCTGCTAAAGGTTTTAAGCAGCTTCGGCTTCTTAACTGGTATAAATCCTGATTAGTTGGTTCCACATGATGAAGCAAATGGAAAGTCTGAGAGGGGAAGTATGCAAATTCTACCATCTTAAAACAATTTGACATGGATGTCTTCATTGTCATTGTGCAAGTACAGTGACATTAGATGCAGTATGTCTGGAGCAGTTTAAGACAAAAATAGATAAGTATTATTTATAAACTATGGGAGTCCATTTATGACAATGTGAAGTAGTTTGGTCGATGATCAGCAGGGCGAATAAAAACAGCATCAGCCACCATTTCCAGCTTTTTCTGAGGATTTTTATTTGGCCCTTTTCACTCTGACATTTCCCTGAGCTTCCAAGAACTCAGTGCTTGCATAACCAGTTGGCAACACACAATTAAAGGAATAGTACACCCAAAACATGATTAGCCTTCATTTTCTACTCACCCCCATGCTGAACAACACTCTGGAGTACTTTTTTGATATC
>NW_015150506.1:369374-383013 GCF_000732505.1 Cyprinodon variegatus
ATCTCAGAATTCTGACTTTAATCTCAGAATTCTGACTTTTTTCTCGGAATTCTGACGTTAATCTCAGAATTTTGACTGAATTCTGACAATAAAAAATTTCAGAATTCTGACATTAAAGTCAGAATTTTGAAATTAAAGTCAGAATTCTGAGAAAAAAAGTCAGAATTCTGAGATTAAAATCAGAATTCTGAGAAATCCCATCTTAAACTGAAATAAAATTTTAAAATCAGTTAACTTTTTTTTTTTTTCAGTGGCCCTAATCCTCTTCCGTAGAGTCACGCCTACATTGGTCTGAACCCATATTGCTCCCTTTAACTGCTACCTTTACATGCCGTAATCATCAACCTTAAAGTCTTTTCTGCATGAACAAAATCCAGACACATGTTCTGTGCTTTTTACAGGCTCACTCGGCAAACTGGCTCTGCAGTGCAGGTTTGGCATATTTATCTGTGTGGCTGCAGGATAAAACAAGCAACAAGCATTTTTTTGGGCTTGTAAACACAAGCATCAGGAGCGTCTGTTGGTTTCTGCCCTTATTATTTTTGGCAGGGTTGCATATGTTCCCCCGCGCTGAGCTGAGCCTGATTATCATTCCAATCAGCGGAGGTGGAGAGAGTCACATTAATTTGTTGTAATTAATAGCACTGCTTGCAATCTGACAAGCGAGCGCTAACGAGGCCCCCTTTGATTGTTTGGATCTCTAAGCGTGCCTCTCCTTGTTTGCGTCACCTCGGAGGAGTTGGAGAATATCAAAGCTTAGCTCTATCTGATGCTTGTCAAAATGCAATTTATAAAAGTTTAATTCTTTTATTGATTTAGTGTAGGTTTGATGCCTGCAGTGTCAGCTCCCTTGGTGGAACTTAGTGGATTCAAATGCTTGTCACCAACTCGGCCTCCTTTTCACAGAGAACAATTGCCGTAGGCCAGCCCAACAGACATGGTTTAATTGCCATTAATTAAAAGCATAAATCTTTTTCTTCACTTGCTCTGCTCTTAAACAGGGCTTTGCGTATCTGCTTTTTTTCCTGTGCTTGTCAGAATCCCTCCTGGCTAGTCAGGGTTCAACCCACCCCCCTCCTTCACCATCCTCTCCCTCCTCCTCCTCCTGTCTTTCTCTCTCTGCCTTTCCTCTCCACACCAGACGCTTCTGCAGTCGTCCTTTTTAGCACACTCCTGGATGATATGACATGAAGTGTGGGCAGCGGGGTGATATTTAGTAAACCCGCTTCCTTCTTTATTGATGTATAATGAGGTCAAATGAATCCTCCCGTACACATGCTTAGATGGCTCCTCGCCTCAAATCCTTTCTGACAGCCAGTAAAACAGCCGGCAAACACAACAGCAGCTCCCAGAGACATGCTTGTGAAAATGCACAAGAGAAGAAAGCTATTTTATACCTTGTCAATTTCCCTCTTGTCTTTTTTTTTTTCTTAATTAGGCACTTATTACCCTCTGAACGGGGTGTTGAGAGAAGATGCGGGTTGGGGGACTTATCATTGATGCCAGACTTATTTTCAAATGACAAATCTGTTTATTAGGAGCCACTCATCATTTCATTCTGAGGTCAGTTATCGCACATTTATGCAAAAAAACAACAACATCTGCTTCAAGTTTTACAGCACGACATTATCTTTAACTGTTATTTGTTTTGTCAAAACAGATGAGCTCCTCTTAGAGGCCATGTTCTCTAACGTCGGTGGTCATGTTGTAAGCAGTGGTGGTTTAAGGTCACTTTAATTTTTAAAGTAAGCGGTAAAGTTAATAATAGAATTGGTCTAAGGGGCGAATCAGTGTCACACTGCAAAAAGATTATGCATCTAATCAGGTTTAACTAAAAAATATATATATTTTATCCTGTTGGATATTAATTAATTTATTGGATATTAATTAATTAATCCTGTTGGATAATTAATTAATGGATGTTATTACTCTTCTTTTGAGAAAATTCTGTAAATTATATATGCAATAATCTGCCAATGCAGTGAGACTACTGAACTTGGTAAAACTTCTTGAAATCATCTCAAAACACGAAGTAAACTGATCTCAAAACAATATTAGAAATACATTTTGTCCTAGATTTAAGATTGTCACACTTAGTTTAGTTTAGTTTAGTTAGTTTGTTAGTTTAGTTTAGTTTAGTTTAGGTCCCATTGTGGTAACATGGACACTTTTTGCAGCGCAGTCCCTTCTATCAGCACATATCATAAGAAATATTGGGGTATTACCCGGCAAAAACTGATTAAAATATGTAAAAATGTCTTAGAGTAAGGATATTTTCCCTAAAACTGAGAAGGTAAATAAGATGATCCGACAACAAATTAGTATTTTGCCCTTAAAATAAGACTATTATATGTTATTTATACGAAATAAGAAAACGTTGTAAATCAGCTTATTCCATTGCTAAATTGTCTCATCTACCTGCTCAAATCAAGGGAAAATACACCTTTTTAAAGAACAATGTTCAGATATAAAATTTTTTGTTGTTTATTTTTTCAGTCCAGGGGTAAAAACCAACCAGGACCAGTTCTACAGGGGCCCCTGTTGGCCCCGTCTGCCTCTCTCTAGAACCTCCCATAGTGGCGAGGATGCATACCTGTTTATGCTTGATGTCCCTCCATTTGTTGCTTTCTACCCATAATACATTGCTTCATAAGTCTGTGTGATGTTGCTTGAGGACCCAAATTCAGAGATGAGTGAGGCAGAGATTAGTTGTTGTAGGTTTAATGGAGAAAAACACACAAATACTGAGGACCAAAAAAAAACAGCAAACATCAGGGAAACTCAGGTGGTGAGCCAGAGACAAGGAAGCAACTAACAACAAATAACCAGCACTGAATAACTGCACAGGGAGAGTATATATGGGAGACAGAACAAAGCATGGGGTAATTAATTAATATGGAGCAGGTGTGGATGGAAGAGACTAGAAGGGAGCCGAGGGGAAAGCAAACAAACACAAGGGGGCAACAGAGAGTAGAATGAAACTTAAGACTGCTTGAATATAAAGGAAAATAAACCAAAGATCAACAAAACAGAATAATTGAAAACTAAACACTCCCAAAAGGGGAGAACCATAACACTTCGGTAAAACCTCGGTAACAAACCATTCATTTAATTCAGCAGAGTTTGAGCAGCGATGCACTTAAAGGAATAGTACACCCAAAACATGATTAGCCTTCATTTTCTACTCACCCCCATGCTGAACAACACTCTGGAGTACTTTTTTGATATCTCAAATGCATCTGGAGATCTGGGAGGCTTCTTGCTGTCTGCTGACATTCAAATAATGGAGGTCTATGGCGCCCGAGACAGAAAGGTCCATAAAAGTCCACAAAAAACGTGTCAATATTCCTCCATACTGCTCGTCCAATGTAATCCAAGTGTCCTGAGTGGGTAGCGTCCAGAATTTACTCGAAACGAAGTCATTTAGAATGTTTTTAGAGCATAAACAGTAGTGTATAGGATTTCCTAAAAGCGCGTTCACGAGTCTACGGAAACCGCGGCAGACCAAACCAGATGAAAGTGCGCATTCAGCTCGGCAAAGAACTCATGCTCTTCCTCAACACTGAAGTCCTCAGACATTTTTCTTTCGTTGTTTCTTTCTTTGCACAGGTAAACAGCACATTTCTTCTTCTACGCTTGCATTATCGGCAGAGCAGACGCTGAATGCGCACTTTCATCTGGTTTGGTCTGCCAGCTTCCGTAGACTCGTGAACGCGCTTTTAGGAAATCCTATACACTACTGTTTATGCTCTAAAAACATTCTAAATGACTTCGTTTCGAGTAAATTATGGATGCTACCCACTCAGGACACTTGGAATACATTGGACGAGCAGTATGGAGGAATATTGACACGTTTTTTGTGGACTTTTATGGACCTTTCTGCCTCGGGCACCATAGACCTCCATTATTTGAATGTCAGCAGACAGCAAGAAGCCTCCCAGATCTCCAGATGCATTTGAGATATCAAAAAAGTACTCCAGACTGTTGTTCAGCATGGAGGTGAGTAGAAAATGAAGGCTAATCATGTTTTGGGTGTACTATTCCTTTAAAACCTGCAGGACAGCAGACCTAGAGGACCAGTGTTGGGGACCCCTGACCTAAAGCAGTAGACATGTTACTGTAAACACCAAACATCAAGGCTTGACGAGAAGGGTATTAGAGTGTTTTGGCTTAAATCTAAACTAGTTGCTTTTTTAAGTCATTCTCTAGTTGAACGTGAACAAATCATAAATCCACATTAGATCTGTCCTAAATTTACCGCCTCCATCATCCCCATCCAGCTTCCCTTTACCTGCTGAAGAAAAGTATGATGCTGCCACGATGGTTCACTGTGTGCTCAGGGTCTTGTTAAGTGTTTCTCCTCGCTGCTACTGCTCCATAAATATGTGGAGTGCATGACTAATGGTCTCCCAGCTGAGCTCCAGATATTTTTGCAGAAAACCAGAGTGAACATAACATGCTTCTCTGATTAATGTTCGTCTAGCCTGCCAGTTTAGGGGGATGGTTTTGCCTCCATAGGCTTCAGTTGTTCATATAATGGCCCGAACATTGCATAGTGAGGTGTTTTCAAGCTACGGACATTGTTTTATAAAATCTCCAAAGCTTTCTTCCTGACCTATCTGCTATGCTTTTTGATCTTCGTAAAGCTCTGTCCTGTATTTTTTCCCCAACACATCTCTGAGTCCTTCACAGAACATCTGGATTTATACCTACGTTGAATTCACACATAGCCTGATGATGACAGTTGGTTGCGCTCAGTTGTATTTAGGGCTACCAGAGTAAAGGAGGGTTAATAAAAACACATGGCACACTTTTTTTCAAGATTTTTTTTTCTTGTAAGAATATTTGAAAGCATTGTTTTCATAGACTTTGGATTTTAACATCCGGTACTGATAATCAGGCCTAGTGTTCCCGTATGTACAAATGAGCATTGTACAAAATCAAAATCTAGATAAGTCATTTTTTCTTAAAATAAGTGCACTTCTTCTTAAATTTAGGAGATTAAAGAGATATTTTGCCAATGGAACAAGACAGTTTTTCCTCTCCACTGTCGCCTTCCAGTTAATTAGTCGATGCAATCAACTGGTTTTAATCAGTTTGACTGGATGATCTTCTGAACTTTAAAGTGGCTCTAGGTGGTTGTGAATCGGTGCTGTATAAATAAACTGAATTGAGTTGAACACCTGCAGTCAGATACGTCTCGTTCCTCCTGCATGGCTGAATATGAAGCCTTCCCAGTCCTTATTAGAGCCAGGAGATTACATCAGTTCAGGGTCACTGAGCGAGACCGGCATATTTATATGTTAGGGCAGCAACATGAGCCGGTCTGTTTACCAAAGGTGATCAATGATGCTCTCATTGCGTTTGTCCAACAAATAACTTAACCATTAAGCTATTTTATTTAGCTTATCTGTTACCCTTTCAGCTGAGACTCAGACTTATTTGATGTTGATGATGCGCTCCGAGGAAAAGAGAACATTGTGAAGCTAAATAGGATGTAGTCTTCATTCATACGCTGGTCAGAACTCTTAGCCATCAATTTAACCTGCATAGCTTCCCTCTTTTTCCACAGGAAAATCATCTCTCTCTCTCTCTCACCCACACACACTTGCACGCGTACATTCACACATGCCTTGAGCTCATTTTTAATCCTAGCGGCTCACTGTGAAGGCAGGAGGAAGTTCCAATTAAAATTAAAATAAGCTCTTTTAACGGTCTCTTAAATTGACAACTGAACAATGATTTTCGAATTGGTATCTGTCAAAGGTCTCGGAAAATCCTCAGTTGATAAGGCCCAACGCATCCAATTAGTAGCAGAGTAGGGCCTCAGCCAGTAATGATTCCCAGGTCCCTTAAGATGTGGCGTGGACACTTATTGCAAATTACTGACAAAGAGCCCTGCTGTATTGATGAGGAGGAGAACAGCCAAGTCTCCATGTTCCCATCAGGTGGACGAGCACCAAGAGGAGCCTGGAGGAGAGTTTCTCTCTCTCTCTCTCTGCCTCTCCACATTGTGGCCCCAGTGTTGTGGCTCCTATATGGCCCTCCTGCTGACACAGACTCCGAGAGACAAGCCTCTCCTGACAGTGAGCCCCTTGCGTGGGGAAAATGCTAATGCTAGCAGGAGGGAGGCGTCAGCAGCGGATCATCAATAACGTCTGCAAGTTTACTGCCCTCTTCTAATTATAGCTCCCATCTCTCAGGGCCACGGGAGGCTGCGGGTAGGCTCCTTAATTGAGCCGAGGTAGATTTACTTCCCCATCATATTCGTGGCCCCGTTGCATTGTTTACAGTCCTTGAAGCTGATTGAAAGGAATCAAAAGATTCGCGGTAATAAGATTCAGAGGAGTTTGGTATTCAGGAGGAATTTAGAAAGAACAGGGGATTCTCGATGGTCAGGTAAAGGGCTTTAAATTCGAAGGCCATCACATAGCCAGAGGTTCTATCATTTATTCTCAGCATCCATGCCTCTGGAGGGCTGGATGTGATGTGTTTTTTTTTCTCCTCTTAGTGTTATATACTGAGGCCAGATAAAATCAAGTGCTTTGATACTTTGCCTCAATTACAGGAGTTAATGAATAGATAATCACACTTTGCATGTAGATTTTTTTTTTCCTTTGTGTGCTGAGGGGGAGCTCTGCAGCTTTTGGTCCACAAAGCTATCAGGCCATGTTAAATCCCCCTGCTGATTTCACGAGTCTGCGGCTCCCATCCTGCTGCAGGCTCAGTAAAGAAGGTATTGACCTTGGCGACCCGAGTCTGCTCCCATTGGCTAAACAAATGGCTCCTCCATACTCTGTGCTGCAGGGTCAAATGGTTTTGTAGTTTGCAGTTTCCGCTAGTTTAGAGGTTTGTTGCAAATGACTGCCGAGGTTGGAGAGATGGTGGTTCTTTCAGCTTGGAGCTGCTTATAAATTCAACCAAACCTGGCTGATGATCTGGGATGCTAGGATGACCGAAACGCTGCCTTTTTTTCTGACACTTGATCTGCTTCCGCTCATCATCCTTGCGCCTTTGCAATCCCCTCTAAACTTGTAACCCCAGCTCATATGTGTGTGTGTTCCTTTAAGATGAGAGAGGCTTTGATTTCCTCCATCTTTGTGTCACTCTGACAGGCATGCTGTTTGACAGGTGGAGTTAAAATAGAGAAAATTGTGGATGAAAATTCGTCAGTCTCAATCTCTTGCCCTGGGCTGTAGGCAGCAGAGACAGAAGCCCACTGCTTTGTGTCAAATGTTTATCAAAGGCTCTGATTAAATTGCTGTGTTCAGGGTAACAGCCTAATAGAGAGAAAGAGAGAGTGAAATCCGTCCATCTCTCTGTGGTGTGAACTGTGAGCAGAATAGAGCGCAGGATGCTGAGGTGCCAGCAGAACGCTCTGACCAGCCGGCTGCAAAGGAGGCTGAAATATCATATGCCCTTTGTTGTCGTGCAAAAAGAGACACAGTCTCTGTTGTTGTTCTCACTTTCCTCTGTCTTCTCAGTCATTCTTTTCTTTTCTTTTTTTTCCTTTTCCATCGCTGGAGGAAATCAACCTGCCCTCTTTTGCTAAGGCCGAACAGCTTCCCCTGGCCATTCCCTCTCTGTTTTGTTTCAAAAGGGCAAAGCTGTGCAGCCTGAGCAGTTTGCCCTGCAGTCCCACGCCGGGGGCGATGCTTGCCTCAGCTGCTTCATCACCGGGGGACCGGGCTAACGTCTCCTGACTGCACTTAGCTGTGTTTCTCTGATACGGTCATGTCACATCAGCCTGGGCACATGTGACATTGCGTCTCTCCCTAACTTCAAGCAGTCTGTTGCCGTCCGACGCTTTTTTTTTTGGTGCTTTTTTGTCCAGAGATGTTATGATTTGCAGCGTTTTCTGGCAGCAGCGACGGCACACGTTTGTGTCAGATAACAGGGCCTATTAGAAGTTCTCTCGTTCTGGCCAGTTTACCCCTACAGGAAACAGAGAGAGCCATGCTATGCCCCCTCCACCCCCTTCCACCCACTCCTTTCCTTGTTTTTTTTTTCACTTCCCCTCTCTTTCTCTCCCTCTCTTTCTCATCCTTACCCCCGCATTTGAATTTCTAGATAATAGGCTTTGACTTCTGGCTGCACGTTTATGGGTCTTTTCATGTTATCAGCTTAGCTCATAGCGTGGAGCTGAAGAACACAGACTCCTAGTGACAGGCCAGCCAGTCAGCAAGGCGAGCCTGTCAGGATCTCTCATACACTAATGATTTCCCTTTAGTCTATTTTCTGTCTCATTGGCCGTTTCCTTCAAAAACAAAATTGCTCATTTAAATTCTCATGCCTGGGGCATTTTGGTCTTCAAATATTGTTGGAAAGTGAAAGGATTAGGCAAAATATGCTTTTTTAAAATGTTAATATATTTTCTGGTTCACTTTCTCCTCTGAGGCCAATTAGAGAATTTCTGCTGGCTGCATTAATGTCAAACTGACATCCCCAGCTATAATTACACTGTGCTTGAAACCTAACTTTCACTTGTGGGTAGATGAGTGTGCCTCGCAGTGACACAGAGACTCGCTCTGCCAGCTTTTGATCATTTAATCATTGCTTGCTTTCTTTCACTCTTGCCTCCCTTCCTCGCTGATGATCTCACCTTTTTCTTCTTTCTGTTGCAAAATGCAGTGTTGTGTTTCATTATTCACCGCCGCCTTTCCCGGGGTTCATTAGTGACATCATGCCTCCACACAGAGCAGGTATCATACGCACGTTGTTTACTCGCTTGATTCACGTTTTTTACACTGTGTTGTTTGTGTTTTCTGCATGTTTTTTCTTCTTTTTCTCTTTTTTGTTTTTCTGTTTATTTGTTTTTGATGGAAGGAGAGAGCGCTGTCAGAGATTGAGGGACGGGTAATGCGTCTTACAGAAGCACCGGCTCCTCCTTTAGCTCTGCTCCTGTGTAGAGCTGAGAGGTGTTTAATAAAGGTTAATGCTTTTCTGCAGGAATATGAATGCCTCCTCAAAAGTGTCGTTTTTTTCAAACAGAGTTGCAGATTATTCCTCATGATTTTAGGCTTCTTCTTCCTGTCAGTTGCCATATTATATTATTAATCTGTCATTTTAAGGTGAGCATTAGTACTCAGCCATATTTTATGCATTTTTTTTTTATTTCTACATAAATGCATTGATCAAGTTCAAATACATTAGTCAGGATTTTGATTTAAAGATTTGTTTATCTAGTATTTATTGCAAATTCCCAAATGAAATCATCAGATTATGGCAAAAACTAACTTTAAATGCAACTCTGTGTTGATTTGGTGTAAATATATTCTAACTTCTCCCTTTTACACTTTTATTTAATGCGTTGATTAAACTTTTATTGTCCAACATTGTCTTACTTTGGATTTTTCTGACTGAGATCCCTGGGTGCAGCGGGGCCCCTGTTCTTGTTTTTAGGGCCTTCTGTTCTGCATGTTTCGGGTGGTTTTATGTTGACATATCTCCATTTAAAATGACTGGATTTTGAAGGCATACTGACGAGCTAAAACTGTGATGGAAGGGAATACTAAAACACTTACAAACTATTTAACTTACTATTATTCATTAATTACATTAAACAAACATAAAATAGAAAAAAAATGCTTCTTTCTCAAAAGATGAATCAGTTTTTAGCCTTTAAATAAACAAAGGAGTTAAAATATTGTCCTGATAGGAGCAAAAGTTTCACATCTCTCTCTGTTTCCCCTAAACATGATATCAAACATCAAAATAGTGATGCATTTACAGACTATAAAAAGGTGGGAACTTTAAGTATGTGTCTTAGAAAGAAACACATTTATTTATTTATTTTTATTTGTTTTGCCATCTGCATGTTCCCTTATGAGGTTCTGTTGTTCTCTACACATTAAAGAAGAAAAAAATAGACTAAAAAAATGAATCAGGATTAAGGCTGATCAGAAACTTTAGTGCTAATTTTTTCCCCCACATTTTAACTTGAAAATACAAACTTTGTAAAATAAAAACATTCCTGTCCCGATTAAATTCCTGGTTTATCAGAAGCTCAGTCAAGATTATGGTCATACTCAATCTTTAAATGTATAAATTCAATAAAATATTTTCTTAAGTGTTATGTTGTTTTTATTGTTTAAATCTGAGAGGGATTTTTTTTCATGCTAAATGCATTTTATCTGCACCATGAAATAGATTTGTATGGAGATAACTTTCACTACACTGCAAAAAAATGATGTAAAATAAGGACATATTTCATCCAATGAATGTATTTGTCCTTAATTTGAGCAGGAAAATAAAAAAATCTGCCAATAGAATTAATATTTTTGCATTTAACGTAACATAATTGGATATTGTGTATTTGAAATAAGACAATGTTGAGGATTTTTCTTATTTTAAACATCAGTTATCTTGTCACTTTGGCGATTTATCTTTATTTTCTCAAATCAAGGCATTTTTTTTTTCTTTACTGAATTTGCCCAGCTGTTGAGTAGTTTTAAACTACACTAATCTAGAAATAAACCAATACATCATCTGATATTTCTGAGCCGATATTAGCGTCTTTTTCCTGTAGCGTTATCGGCAGGGCAGTGCATTCAGTAGCCGTGCCCTGAGGTCAGGTGAAGCCCGGTTTGCTGCTCCCTCCATCTGCTTGTTAACATGTTTAGTTCATTTTTTTAAATAAATGTTTCTTTTTAAATGAAGACTTCAAAAAAATCTGCAGCACATATTGTGGATCGGTTAGACTGATGTCAAAGCGATTGATATCGGTGCATCTCTAACCTAAGCTAAAGCCTTTTCTGTGATCAAAATCAACTAAATGGAGCTCAGATGATTTAAATCCCTTTTTGCCAACGCTGGACACCATCAATCTGCTACAGCATGTGTGGTTTTTAGGCTCTTTTTGACAAAGCGCACATGAGCATCTTCAGTTACCCCCCCCCCTCCACTTTGTTTGCATTGTTTTACCCTTTTTGCTTGGACTCCAGGTAATAGGAAATGGCACTGACCCCTCCTGATCCCTCCCGATTACCTTTGTGAAGCGTGAACGTGCTGCGGAATCACACATCAGGAGACGACTTGTAATTATTTCTGCGATGCCATCAGCATGGATCAATCACTCAGGGAGGCTGCGAGTGGAACGCCGCTCGCAGCCATGCACGGAGCCAGCAGCAGCCCCCATTTGACTGACAGCTTTGGTGATTAAGCGATTGTATAGACCCCACCGACTGTTATAACAACCTTGTCAGGGCCAGCCCCTGTTTGGAACACACTGGAATCAATGTGTTCTCCACTTCCTGAGCATTTCTCCTCTGACAGCAGAAGGAGGGAACCTCAACATTTGGCTTTAGTTTAAAAGAAGGAAAAGCATGCATATGCTAAAGCGCTTATTTTTAGCATTTTCTGTTTTCATAGCAGCCGAGAAATGGTAAACCAAACCTTTTCAAAATAAAAGCGTGTAACATTCCTTTATGGTGTGTCTCATTTGGATTTACGTGAGCTTTGGATTGGAGCCTGAATGTCACACGTTTCACTATTTCATGTAGATGCTGGAATAGTAAGTCCACCTTAAATGTCAAAACACTCCAGCTCAGTCCTAAATCCAAGGATTTCCATCTTCTCAGTGAATAATCTTAACTCTTTATTGTCCAAGTTAGCATTTCTGGACATAAACACCCCTTTAAAGCAAAATATTTATGTCAAATATGGTCTGTAAGGTCCACCTCTGTCTAAGAGGAACTGCTTCATAGAAGTTGCGCGTAATCAATGTTACCTACTGTTAATGAAGTAAAAAAAACTTAAAAAATTAATTAAAAAACTTGATAAGTTAAGTTAAAATGCAAAAAAAAAGTAAGTTCCTGTATCAGCATTAATGTTCTGAGTTATTTATAAGGAAAAACATATTTTTCCTTTCTTTTTCACTTTCTGTGTCTGTCGCTAGCTTGACATAGCTCCAGGAATTTGTATGACGGGCGACATGCTTCCCTCCTTTATCTGCTGTTTCACCTCATTTTGGATTTTACTGACCGAGTGGTGATGGAGATCGGAGCAGGAGGCCGTGCAAAGGGAGTATCACAGGGAGGCTGTGGAGCAACAGGAGGAGGACAAATAAAGAGTGATTCAACAGGGTCGAATTAAAACAGCCTTTTTAAAGAAGTCCGCTCATATTCTGAATACAAACTTCTGAAAGTACTTTAAAGATAAAATTATTCCATACGTGTTTTTAATTCACAGTAATTTTCATGTGAATGTGCTTTACTGGAGGCATCCATGTTTGTCAAAGAACACTACTGCCACCTACTGGTTAGTGACATTGTCACGGTGCGGTATCGGCTGTTGATCAAGTCCCAGTGCTGTATCTGGTGTTTGTCACAACGCGCTATTATCCAAGTCATCTTGAAAACATTCTTCTTCCAAATGTTGGCTACATATTACGGGTTTTTTCTCTGGCCAGAAGTTCGATGGCAAATCCTCCCTCTTCAAGTTGGCGATCCAACGACCAACCCGTCCGTGGAGGATCAGGAATCAGAAAGGTGGAATAACTCTTTTTTTTCTCTTTTACCCGATGTATTCCAGCATCCAGCTGCCATGCACGTGGGCATTGTCAGTTTCACTATAGCTCTGGTGAATTTCAATGGTGAAGTCCTCAGGAAATCTTCAATAATTGTTGTTGATTGCAGATGTGTCTAGTAGTTCCCATTGATTTAGCTTGGAAAGCGGGGAGAATGGCGCTAGGCTTACCGCACCGTGACGTCACTGCTGGAAGATGGCAGGAGGGAGGGGCTACTATAATTAGGTGAAAATGGCCGCTTCTGGACTCAGTGATCACAATTCAATTCAATAAATTCATTAAATCACCATGAACATATTAGTTTTAGGTATAAATAATGACCCAGTGGTTATTCCTTGCTGACCGGACTTTTCCGTTTAAAGACATTCAAAAAAAACTCTTAGGATCATTCCTTATTCCATCAATGTCAACATTAGGTTTTCTATCCTCCATTTTGATTAAAAGGAGCTTTGTTTCCACTGAGCTCCTTAACATTTCAGCAACGTCTGGTCCCTGATTAGTTGTTATGATGCTACTTGATGTTAGAGTGCAGGTTTAGCTCCCCTCTTTCTTCGTCCATCTTTATTCTGCCATCACCGCTAGAGGTGCATCTGTTGCATCGCTGCGCTCCCGAACACACCTCTACAAACAGATAACCTTTTAATCAATGGCTGCATTTGCTGGAAACATGTTTGCTGTGAACGCACCATTAGGTTGATTGGTTTTTCTGCACCACCCTTATGGTTGAGCGTACGGCTGAATTATTATGGCCACAAATCTAAATTGTGATTATTTTCAACCAATATTGCAGTTCTATTTCCACTGTCCTCTGTACTTCCCACCAGGATGTAGATATTTTACTCCAGGGTTTAAGTTTCTTCATGGTTTCTTAAGGCTTGTTTCTCCAGAGTCCATATTTGCAGGACTTAACTGTAACTTTTCTGTGCTTACTTCTACTTGCCTGCATAGATATTAGAGCTTGCCTTTAACTCTCGTATTACATATCACTTCCACCCAAAGGGCTGGAATGAAAAATATAATATCTCACTTTTATTAAAGGAATAGTACACCCAAAACATGATCAGCCTTATTTTCTACTCACCCCCATGCTGAACAACACTCTGGAGTACTTTT
>NW_015150506.1:385928-396569 GCF_000732505.1 Cyprinodon variegatus
TATTTATTTTTTTGTATAATTTTTTATTGTTGTTTTTAATGGGACTTTTATCTGCTCAGCAGTGACGGAACTAGACTTTAATGGCTATTGGGGACCAGAGGGGGGGGGGAAAGGGAATCAAACAAACGTTGACGTTTCTGAATATTAACTATATTGAGTACAAAAGGAATAAGATTGCTGTGTTTAATTTGATTAATAACAAAAATAAAAATCTAAAACACACAACTTGGCATGTGTCAAAATGTGAATGACTTTATGAATGATTGGTTGAATATCAAGACAACAGAAGAGAAATAAAGTGAGGTTTTTATTTATTTCTCCAATTATCTATTTTAACTGTTAATTACTGAATAATAACTTAAGGCCAATATCTTCTCTTTTCCTTTATATGGACCAGAAGGGTTTTTTTCTGCTAAAAAGAAGTAAGTTAGTAACTTTAGTTAAAGTCAAATGTTGGTATTTCTTTACTTTTCTCTGAGTAACATTTTGCACTGATAGTTTTCCACCTCTGCAAGTTGTTTTGGGGGGGCAGTGCCCCTCTCCCCCGTCCTACTAGCTCCACCCCTGTTGCTGTGACTGCTATGATGTGGAGGTCAAGGTCAAAGGTAGATATTTTCCCTAAATTAGTTCACCCTGTTCTATCATACAGACATTCTAAATGCTAAGATCGTTTCATTTGTTTAAAGAAAAACTGTAGAAAAGTCTCTTCTGCTTGAGTTTATTTTACTTTTTTATTTGTTTTAGTTTCTTTTAGTCTGGAAAATGAAAGTAATGTTCACAAAACTCATTAAAAAATTTTAATTTCTTTTGGTCCTTTTCAACAAAATACTTTTTATTCTTAGTTGGATGCTACTTTTTACTTTTACTGAGGGAGAAACAAGTGGAATTAGAGCTACTTTTACTTGAGCATTATTTTCTGTTACTCTACCCACCTCTGCTGACCCCCCCAACTAAAACACAAACCCTCAGATAAATGCTTAATACTTTTTTCTACATACCAAACAGTTTGTCTCTTTTTTGTTGTTGCTTTTAATCCATCTAACCCTCCTTAACCACCCAACCTCACTGCACCATCTGTCAAGGACGACTGTGACGGTCAGTTCCAGCTCTCACACTGACTCCTGACACCGCTGCTATTTTTCATGCCTTCATAGCGTGACCCGCCGAGCACAGAGCTTTGATTCCCTCTGTGTCACATAAAGCGTTCATGAAACACAACCTCTCCCATCCAATCACATTTGATCGTCGATCGTCTTTAGACAAGCTCACCTGCTCAAACTGAGGTTCTCAATACCTCTGATTTATTTGATTAAAAGTTTGTCCATTTTTATGCTCAGAGTTCAGATCATGATTGCTTCTCTTATCTGCAACAGATTGAAAAAATGGGATGGATGGATGGGAGAAACTAGAAGAGGAAATAATTGAAAGAGAATCAGATTAAAAATATTGGTTTGAGCTTTTAGTGCACAAATTTTATGGATTTTTAACAGGCTTATTTTGAAACACATGAATACAAATTCTTATAAAACATTATGCTGGAATAAAATGAGAATGAAACCTTCCTACTTGTCATGCAGCCCCCCAACCCTGCAAGGCCAGGCGGGTATAGATATATAAAATTTACTTCGTGGCCAAAAGAAAAAAAAGAGAAAGGAAATACAATATATATATATATATATATATATATATATATATATATATATATATATATATATATATATATATATATATATATATATAATAAACTATTGGTATTAGTTTCTTTATATAATTTCAACTATTATCATTATCTTTATTTCTCATTTCTGACACAGACCAGAGGGAATGATGTGTTAATATATATTAATTTGTGATAAATACTATCATTCATTGTTACTATTATTATCAAAGTGTCAAAAGACAAGTAGTCAATAAAGTATCTGTGATGACAGTGCTAATGCTAATGCTAATGCTAACACCATGCTGCCAGCTGAGCTTCCTAACCCAGAGGAATTATTCCCAAAAAGCGGATTAGCTTCATTTATTAGGGATATATATATATATATATATATATATATATATATATATATATATATATATATATATATATATAAAGCAAAGAATGTCTGAACAATAAATATTAAGAACATTCTGGATGTATTTGATAAAATGTTAGTTATTCTACTTCCGTTAAAATAGAGTATACATTATTTATTTGAGTAAATGATTTTTTAAAAATGGGAGATTTTATTTTTTCTAGACACAAATTTAGATAAATCGTTTCTCCAATATCTAGATGTTGAATTTTATATGAACTAAGTTTGATTCAGAGCTCACAATAATCAAATTGTTAACTTTAAGGTTCTGTTGGTTACATTAAAACTTTGCTTTTATTGCCAGTAGTGATAAAATAATAGGTAGTAATTTACTACCTATTAGTGTTTTAAAACTTAAAAGCCTCCAGTGTGTGTGTGTGTGTGTGTGTGTGTGTGTGTGTGAGGTGTCCCAGCATCTCTCCAACTCTAACGGATTGACAGCATAAATGGAGAGGGAGGGGGGGGATCTGTAACTGTGCAGCCCCACAAAGGTCGCCAGCGGTGAAGTGACAGCTTCCACGCACAGCCGCCAGAGAATCGATGCGGTGCCAGCAGCCTCCAGTGTGTGTGTGTGTGTGTGTGTGTGTGTGTGTATGTGTGTGTGTGTGTGTGTGAACAGTGTCCCATCATCGACCATCAGCTGAGGCCAATAAGGCGATACTGTAACTGGTAGCTTTCAATTTAACCCCCCCCCTCCCTTCAAAAAAAAAAAAAAAGAAGAAGAAGAAAAAACTCTAATAAAGAGATTGATTCTCTTCTTGGTTCCTGGATGAAGCGCATCCTGACTGACATGTTTAGGCATCGCTTTGATCTGACCTGTGGAGGAAGAAGACTTTTCTGATTATGGGATGTTTGTGATTGGCTCTGCATTGGGGGGGTGGGGGGTTCTGCTCATAATATCATGTCTTTGTCTTCTTCAGTCCGTTGAACGTTTTCTAGCGAATAGCGATGGTGAAAAGTGTCAAAGAGACTCAGTAAATCGCAGCCAAGGCCTCATGCTTTCTGCCAAACAGACATCAGCGGCTCTTCGCTTTGTCGCCGCCTGGTGGTGAAACCTTGCAGCGCATCTTGAAGCTGGAAGAGAGAGAGAGAGCGGGGGACACTGGGGTTTCATTTCGAAAGATACACTTTTTAAAAATAATTTAGAAACATATTATATATGTAAAATATGATTAGATTTTAATAAATACAATAAAACGGATTTAAGATCCGGAGAGAAAAATAATTCAAGTAAAACCTATTTTAATAAAAAAAATAAAACTCATAGTGAATAGAAACGAAAAAAAAAGTATATTAATCGTTACATCATTCTTAAAATATATTTATTTATTTTGATTAAAGCAAAAATTAAAAACCAAAAGGGGGAAATAAAAGCATCTTTTTGTGGAAATAAAATGATTTGGTGTTATTTAAAAAAAATTTATCTAAAATGAGTCAATCTATTTTTATTTATTTATAAATATTACGAAAAGCTGTCAGATAATTTCAATTAAAATAATCCTAAATGGTAAATATAGGATCAAACCTGCAAATTTTTTTGCTTCCTAATTTCAGCATCAACAGCATCACACTTCATGTTAAAAAAAACTGCTGGAGGAATTTTTATTTTTTATTTGTTTTAATAAAATTAACAAAACCGGAATCAATTCATTCGCATTATTCGTTTTGATAATTTTTTAACTTCGGAAGGAGAATTTAAGACATGAAATTATTGCGCATATGAGAGTCATGCAGCTCCCTGTCAGCTTCTTCTTCTCTTTTTTTTTTTTAACCTCGCTTCAACATCCTTCAAATCCACACCGGGGGAAAAGTGCTGAATTTCCTACTACCTCTGAACGCTCATTAGCGCCTCATAATTACTTTACTAATTAGGGTGACGTGGTTATTAACAGGATGCGCTGCCATGAGAGGCTCCGCTCGACCTTCCTGCTGGATCTGCGCGCGGATTCGTGGCAGGTGCCGCTTATCTTTGCGCATTTCTCTGGATTATGGGGGAATATTTTACGCATTTAATGCGCCAGTCGTCCAAAACCGTAAAGCTGAAATAAAAGTTAGCAATTTGAAGATTTTTTTTTTTTTAAATTAAAGAGGAAAATATTTTTTTTCCTACCATGATGATGAAGTTGGAGATTTAAAAACAGGATCCATCTTTCAGAGGTAAAATAATAATAATAATAAAAATAAAAAAAAGGATATCCAACATTTAGTCTTGGCTTTTAAAGTGAAAAATAAAAACATTTCCAGTTTGGTTACAAATTTCATGCAAGTGATGTTTTTTATTTAAAGAAAAGAGCCGCACTCTTGAACTCTCACGCCTGCGAGTGTCTGTATGAGGAAACGCGTCTCTGATTGGTGACTCTGAGGAGCCGGTCAGGATGCAAGCCAATGGCAGCGGGGGTAAGAGGAGCCAGGGTGGGTAGGTGCTGAGATGGGGGGGAGGAAAAGAGAGAGAGAGGGAGAGAGAAAGGGCGTCTAGTGTTTATTATAAAGGAGAAAATATTAATTCCCCCCTCGCCGTGGGCCGTGACGTCAGCATAGGAAGTCATTGTGGAGCAACACCGGAGCGATTAGCGGCAAAAAGGGGGAGCCTGATGTCGAGGAGTCAGCCCTGTGTATGTCTCTCCATGCGCCTCAACTTTTAACTCAAAGTTCAACATCCAAACAGAAAAAAGGAGCAGAAGAGCCGCACTTTGTTTCTCTGAATGTAACGTTGGACCAGAACTGGAGTTTCTTGTTGTTTTTTGGTTTTTTTTCTGTCTCTCTTGGGTTTTCTTAACTTATTTTCCCTTATTTTTATTTTATTTTACATTTTCCTGACTCCACTTTCTTGTGAATCTATATCCATCCCCTCCAAACACCCCTTTCCTTTTTTTATTTTTACCAACACCTCTGGAGAAGCAGCTCGCTGTTGTTATGAAGGCTTCATCCGTCCTTTCTTAACATGGAAGCATCCAGCGGAGCGAGTTTTGGGATAGACACCATTTTATCCAGCGCCTCAAACTCTGCTAACCTCATGAACGGAGACTTCCGGACGGATTTCAGGAGCCAGGCCACCCCTTCACCATGCTCGGAGATAGACACGGTGGGCACGGCCCCATCCTCCCCCATCTCGGTCACCATGGAGCACGGCGGAGAAGCGCATCTGGTCCCGGACAGCCTTCAGCATCAGCACCACCTGCACCATCAGCAGCAGCAGCAGCACCTCCACGGCCAGCAGCAGGGCTTACCGCTGTCTCCTCCTCTGCCTCCCCAGCAGCAGCAGCAGGTCGGGGGGCCTCCCAGGACTGCCACCTCTTCGTTTTTAATCAAAGACATTTTGGGAGACAGCAAACCGCTGGCGGCCTGCGCGCCTTACAGCACCAGCGTCTCCTCTCCTCACCACACGCCCAAACCGGAAAGTGCCGCGGGACCGGACGTGTTCAGGCCCAAACTGGAGCAGGACGAAAACAGGAGCAAGTTAGACAAAAGGGACGATATTCAGAGCGAAATGAAATGCAACGGTAAGAGTTTTAATCTGGGCGAGAAATTATTTAAATTACGCATTAACCAGAATAGTAAAGAGTTTAAATTAAATTCCTATCATTACAACATCACTAATAATAATAATAATAATAATAATAATAATAATAATAATAATAATAATAATAATAAGGATCCTCTCTTGCTGTAATTGATGTGAAAACAGATGTAAGCCTTGTGATTCTCCCCGTGCGTGGGGCCTCCCTAGTGGGTCAATTAGAGAGATTATTGTTCTTCCTGGAGGGGGGATTATAGCGCCCTGAAACACGGCTACAAATAGAGATGGATTGATATATTGATGTCTCGTTTTTTGAAAAAAGAGAGGAAGGGAAAAAAAGAAGAAGGAAACTTCAGGTGACAAATAAGCAAGAGTTTCTTCTCTTTGCGCTAAGTTGGAAAAAAGTTTAGTTTGCGCACTTTTCCTAAAATTGAATACTTCTGGGGGAAAAAATAGAAAATTATGGTTTAGTGTTTGAAGATTAATTAGAAACTATTTTACACGTTTTAAGGAACTAAAGAGGAAGGCGATCGGGAGATCTCCAGCAGCAGAGACAGTCCGCCGGTGCGCACGAAAAAACCCCGCAAAGCCCGCACAGCCTTCACGGACCACCAGCTCAACCAGCTGGAGAGGAGCTTCGAAAGACAGAAATACCTCAGCGTTCAGGACCGCATGGACCTGGCGGCCGCCCTCAACCTGACGGACACGCAGGTCAAGACCTGGTACCAAAACAGACGGTAAGAGACCCGAACGCACAGAACCAACCAGAGCAAACAGTTTACTCAACATCTGGGATTTTAAATAAAAACAGAAAATAACCAAAAAAATATATATGCATTTAAATTTAAATTAAAATTTAGATTTTTTTTTCCCAAGACCTTTTTTTTTTTTTTATTAATTTTTTTTTACATAATTCAAATCAAATCAATTGATTTTGGGGAAATAAAACATTATATATTTGAACAATTGGTATTAAAATAACAGATAAAAATATAAAAATAATAATGAGGGTAATCAGAACGCTGTTTATTTTCCAGGATATATTTTTAATCTTATAACCAATTAAAACCGTTGAACTGTTATTTTTTATATTTGAACAATGGGAGAAATATCCTTTTATAAAGAATTAAGAATCTATCTATCTATCTATCTATCTATCTATCTATCTATCTAGAAGTCAAATAAAAAGTGAAACTAAAATATTTGATCTTCTTTTCTAAATTCCTTAGACATTTATTAGTGAAATATTTTTAGTTTTATTTAAACTTGTTTATTTGTTTTGATTATTTGAGGTTGGCCTCAGAAATATGTAGGCCTAATAAAGCAGTTTTTTATTTTTAAATACCTGTTTGATTGTAAAAAAAAATCTTCTGACACGGGTTTGATACCACACGATTAAAGGTTAATATTTTAATATTTTTTATGTTATTTTCCATCCTAGAAGAATAAAGCGAATATTGATTATTTTGTGTTTAGATAGTTTAGAAATGTAGGTTTGCAGAAGTGGACTTTTCCTTTTTCTGTTTTACTTTAATGCCTAATTAAACCTCCACCGTGTATATTCTGGCTGCAGTAATTAGGCCTCTGCATACCAATCAAAGATGCGTTCAGGGACTCGGATTAAATAATTGATCAGCGGGATTTTTGATCTGATTTCCAGGACGAAGTGGAAGCGGCAGACGGCGGTCGGTCTGGAGCTCCTGGCTGAAGCAGGAAACTACTCGGCCTTACAGAGAATGTTCCCCTCGCCCTACTTCTACCACCCCAGCCTGCTGGGCACCGTGGACAGCACCACGGCGGCCGCGGCGGCCGCGGCCATGTACAGCAGCATGTACCGGACTCCCTCCACGCCGCATCCGAGCCTCCAGAGGCCTCTGGTCCCGCGGGTCCTCATTCACGGCCTCGGACCGGGAGGCCAGCCGGCGCTGAACCCGCTGCCCGGAACAGCGCATCCACGATAAAAAAAAAAAACAACAAACTAAACAAACTGGACGCTGCTAGAACGCGTGACGTGGGTGAGCGCGAAATGGAGCAAAAACAGGACTTCAAAGCTCCCGACAGAAACAAATAAAGAAAAAAAAAGACAGAAAAGAGACGATTTTATTAAAGACTTTCTGAGGGTCGCCACTGCTCCAGATTGCGCGGACCGGACTGCTCATGTCTGATTGTTTGTTTGTCTTTTGTACAAATACACTTACATTAGCAAATAAACTTATAAAGTTTATTAGATGGAGAAGACGTGAATGAATAAAGCAGTAATGATACTAATTGAATTGTAGATGATTATTGAAACCAGGGTCCAAATTTAAACTTTGGAAGAAAAAAAAAGATTTATTTAAACAGATCTGCATCGGACCATTTCATATCTATATTTTAAAATCTATAGCTCTAACACTGCCTTTTTTTTCTCTTTAAACTGATTTATTTCTGATTTAATAATTTGTTCCTGCAGCAAATGTTCCTTTAAAGTTAAATTGGTGATCAGTGGCTGGAGGTCACCTTAATGTTTGTGTTTACCAGCGGCAGCATGCATATGGATGCGCAGCAGCTGATTGGTGGTGCAATGGGGTGGTGGGGGGGTGAATGGTCCCGATCCACACTGGGAATGTGGCCTTGGCTTGGCAGCTGTTCCCTGGGAGCGCAGCAGCAGACAATAAGCCTGGATTTCTCAGCGCAGGGAAAAAAAAAACAAGAAAAAAAAACGAGACAAGACGCCTGTAAGAAAGTGGGGAGGGGGCAGGAAGGAGGGGAGGGGGGGTGAATAATCTGCGCATTCTCTAAAGCATGAGTGAACTTGTTTTAGGATTATTTTGGGGGGTAATCCCATGAAATTTGGTGCGTTGATAATCTGGATCTTTTTTATTTTTATGTTTTGGCATATTTTAGTTTCTGCATCCATTTTTATTTTATTTATTTATTTTTTTTGCTGCTGCAGTAAACAGCAAAATATTTTTTTTCTTCTGGCTCCTATGGGCTCCTAAAGTAGCCCCAGATTATAGGGTGAATTAGCGCCTCAGGGTGCGTTTGTTTATGTTACCATTTTTTATTACTATGAGGGAAACTGAATTTTAATTTAAATGCAACGGAACACATTTTTCTTCACTTCTTTTTTTATATTTGCTCAGCAAAAAAAAACAGAAAATTTGCATAATCTGGCTGAAATACAACCTTATGCTAAAAGTGTCGCTTTGCTTACGAAAAAAAACAAAAAAACAACAATGTAGAATGAAAATCAGCTTTAATCCTGGAAGCACATGTTATCTAAACCACCTGCTCAGATCCAACACTGGAGGACCTATAGATCAATCAAATATGCATCTAAAATCATAATAGCATGAAAACTTAAGAGGATCCAAGGCCAGAGCACCGAACGGAATTATAGATATAAGAATTTTACATCCAGAAATAGTAAAATAGTAATATTCATAGAAACCGCATTGACCCTGCAGCTTTTCGGCTGCAGCGCGCATGCATGCGTGTTGTTCATATGCATGACTTCTGCAGCATTATTTATTTATTGCGCTCGGCTGGTAGATGTGTGTGTGTGTGTGTGTGTGTGTGTGTGTGTGTGTGTGTGGTTGCAGCGGCTGTTTCCAGTTCATTAATAATAGGCTGAGGAGAACATCACAGCAATACTGAATTAATAGGGCCGCTACCTGCTGGTCTGGGGTCAGAATCCGCCTTTTTTTACCCACAAAATTCGTTTATTTTTATTCCTTTTTTAAAATTAGAATCCTGTTTTTATAAATATTTTGTTATTTTTTGTGCAAATCCAAAATATGGTTGGCAAGATTATTGAAAAACCTTTTTGGATCAAGCAGAATATTTGTTTATTATGAGGATTTTCTTTCTTTTTTTTTTTAATCCAATCACTGATAAAAAACAATAATAATAATGATAAAAATGGGCAGCAGACTTGAATGAAGAGGATTAGGCCCCTTTCTTTACGGTGCTGCATATTATCCAGAACAGATGGGCTTTAGAGGCTCGTTTTCTTCCTCCTCTTGCCTCAAGGAAACCTTGTTGGGGACTTTAATTGCCACTTTTTTCCCCCAACTGATGTAATGGTGGGGTATCTTTTTTTTTCATTACAATAATGAGGTAACACTTGCTCTCCTTGGCCTCTCGTTATCACATCTCCTGCATCACTCACTAAACACCAAATTTAACCCCCCACAGCCCCCCCCCCCCCCCCCACTCCCTCCAGCCACCCACAATCAAAGAAAGAAAGAAACCTTCTCTCTAATTTTGCATTCAACAACATGCTGTTTCTGCAGGACCTTTAAAGATGGATCCACTTTTTAAAAATGGAAGCACTAACAGGTGGAAACCAGCACTGCTGCCGAGGGTGTGTTAAACAACAGTGATAAAAACACAGAGATAAAACTGTTATCTTATTAATTGATTTCATTAATAATTCTTGGTTGAAATAATTCATGTTTAACAACTAAAAGTGACAAATTACAACCAATTTATCTACTTATTATTTTCTGTCTGCACCACATTTTTTCTTTAAGTGAAAGGAGCTTAATTTGACTCCCCAGATAAAAAGTAGGGGCGCTTTTATTTATTAGTCCTGATTTTCTTAATCTTTGGAGCTTTGTGATTGGCCGATACTTTATATGTCAAACTTAACCAATGTTTTACAAAGCTCCAATATCAGTGCTCTAAACGTCTCATTTAGTGTTTTCCATGTTTTTTTTTATTTTTTCACAGCTATTTTTTTAAAACATTAAATTTTTTTTGTAGTTTTATAACAAGTGTTATAAAGAAAATATAGATACCCGGATATCAAGCTTTCTAAAGATTGATTATCTGACAGAAAACACAAATCGACTCTCCCCTAAAACTCGGATCTTGTTTCTCGGAATACAACTGAAACCAAAAGTGCAACACCTTCATTTTTAAATTAAAAATGTTGAACTAAAACTGTAAAAAGCTTGAAAAAATTTGAAATAGATCATAGAAATCCTTGGGCCCCGTCCACACGAAGTCAAACCCTGGCCTAAACGCACAAATTTTTCACCAAACCAGCCTCTCATCCACACG
>NW_015150506.1:397024-400170 GCF_000732505.1 Cyprinodon variegatus
TCTCCGTCTTTACGACAAACGTTCTGGAAAATATTAGCGTTTCGTGTTCGTTTTGACTTCGTGTGGACGGGGCCTTAGTTGCCATTGTCGGGTAGTTGTGACAGTTGTGACTGTGACAGCAAATCCCATAATGCTTTGTGAGGAGAGCTCTTCGTGCAAAGTATTCTGTGATATATCTCCCTCTTCTGAGGCCTTTCTTTTCTTTGCCATACACTTCGTCGACACTTTTTCAACAACCGCGGTGAGAAAGGTGAGCTTCAATGACTGTCTGAAACCGTAGTTTAGCACAGATATACGCCTTAAAGTGCGCATGCACAGAAAAAGATGGCTAACGGGGCTACCATGTAGGATGGCCTGACGTAAACATATCACCAGAATGACTGACAATTAGGAGGACCACTTATTTAATAAATTTTCATGCATTCGTTTTCATGCATTCGTGTGGACGATCACATTTATTTTTATGACAAACTTTCCGGGAAAATATTAGCGTTTCGTGTTTGTTTTGACTTCGTGTGGACGGGGCCTTGGGCTAAAAATAGGACTGGTTCTACAGGGGCGCTGGCCCCCTGCTGGCCCCCCTTCTAGAAGCGCCCATGATCATTTTGTTCTCTATAACTGGTTGGTAAAACATTTCAGAAATAATGTTTTTGAATTGGATTTGAAATGTAAACATTTTTCCCTCACAACCAACCAACTGCATCTGATCATGAAGAAACTCAGATGTTAACTTTAATAGCAGAGCTTTTAGTAAACCAGCTAAAGCTGCTTTAAAGTAGGTTTTTTAAAACCGAGCATCTAATGGCAATCCTTGATTTTTTTCATAAATCAACCTCAAATCAACCAAATAAGAAAAACATTTAACTTAATCAAAGTCTTTCCTTTGTTCTGATCCAAAATTTTTAGGCAGAATGTGTCACCAAATGAAAAAGTAGTGAATGATAGTTTATATCAGCATGATATAATACATTTACTGAATATTGTGTTTGAATAAATTGTAAATGGGTTATATTTTACATGGGTTATACTGGTGACAATGTTCCTAATCCTGTGCATAAATGGAACTGACCCATCAGCCTTCAGAGCTTTAAAGGATAAATAAGCCTCATTTAACCAAACAAATAATCCTTTAGCATTTAGCAAATTTAGCATTTAACATTTTTAAGTAAGCCCTAAATAAATCATTGCATTTTTAATTGGTTTAATCGATTTGTATTTATCATAATTGCTTAAAAAATTCTTACAAATCTTATTAATGTAGTTATGTATTATATTTTACTCAGTTTATTTCTTTTTTGGTTAAACTAATGGAGCAAGTTGTTTTATTAAATAGTTGCCTTAAATGTTTTATTATAACATGTCTTATTTTAGAGTAATATATAATGACTGAATGCTGTCAATCCAAGGTGAGCAGACAGATGCCACTTCTACAGCTGCCAAGAAAAACTAGCAGGAGTTGAAAGTTGAGTTCTTAGAAACGTAGCAGAGTAGTTGGGCTGTTAAAAGGGATTTTTAAAGGAAAAATGAAGATAAAATAAAGGAGAGTTTTGCTGTGGAAGTTGATGCATTCACCTGAAAGTGGGAAAATCCTGCTCTTCTCAGGGACTCATGCAGATTAGATTAGATTAGATGAGCTTTATTGATCTCACAGCAGAGAAATTCACTCGTCACATATTGGCATAGAAGTTAAAGAAGGTGCAGACAAGGAGGAAAAAAAGGTGCATTAAGAATAAACAATATATATACAGTATATCCAGGTATATACAGTATATTAGGATAAATAAGGATTAAGGTGCAAGTGTACATGTATCGCACACGATGAAAAACAAAATAAAAATAAGAAAATAAGAAATAAAAATATGTACAATCCGGATGGCTTTGTATTTGCCATATATAACCTAATAATTATAGCACCACAAATTCTTCTTATAAATGATGAGAGCTTTATAATCAACATGTTTATCTAACTGCTGGGTCAATAATGAAATACTAAAATTCACCGTCTGACCGAATGAGAACAATCACTGACTTTATTAACTAGAAGCTGCAGCATTTTGTCACAAACTCCAAGGAATCAGATGGAAAATGTTGCTTAATCTGGGATTAAAGGTAAACACAGGAAACAGTCTTATTCACAAACCCAACAAAAACATAAACAGCAAGAATAAACTAACCACCGACCAAAGTAACAATGAAAAATAATAATTTATATTTGAAACAACCTACAATTCTTTAATTATTCCTGAAAAACTTCTATTTGGATATAAATTTTTTTTTTTTTTTTTATAAATACTAAATAAATAAATAGTCTTAAATGTCCAGTTTTGAAAATATTTGAGCTTCCAGAGGAGCATGAAAACAAACAAACAAGATGTTTCTGATGGAGGGTTTAATATGAAGTCTGGATTCTATCCAAAAGGCACACGCTTCATAAATACTCATGTGGGCAGTTTTATTTAAAACACACACTCTTAAACTACTCTCCACACTCATATTGACCATTTTATGCGTTCACATTAAATACCATGAGCCCCCAATAGGTCAGACTCATGAGTTGATGCTTTTTCTCTGCGCTCTCCGGCTTATTTTGCACCTGTAGATTCTGACCTTCTCACCTGTGAACCTGTTTCTGATGAACTCGCCAGCTTTAGTCACTTTGAGGAAGAAACAACCTGAGAAAGTAAACTGCCTGTGATTGGATACTTTGCAGAAAATCCAGAATCTTGAGACACAGGAACAGCTATTAAAGTTAGCGACAAATCTTAAGGCTAATCGCTAATCTCTTAAAGTTAAAAATTGGTTAAATGAAGCCATCGTTAAATAACAGTTTAGGTCAGGCATTAATGTGTTCTGACAGCAGTACAATTGGAGCTGTGTATGAGCTAAGCTAACATTAGCTTCACAGTTTTTATTAAAGAAAAAGTCCGGAATAATCAATGGATGATTATTTATATCTAAAGCTAATACGTTTGCGGTTATTTAATGAATTTAGCGTTAATCATTAAAGAAATAAAAACAATATTTTTCATCGTGATCACTGAGTCTGGGAGCGGCCATTTTTGCCCAAATATAGTAGCCCCTCCCTCCTGCCATCTTCCAGCAGTGACGTCACGGTGCGGTAAGCCTAGCGCCATTCTCCCCGCTTT
>NW_015150506.1:401653-402952 GCF_000732505.1 Cyprinodon variegatus
TTTTTTTTTTTTTTTTCTGTTAACCACTCATTGTCTAACAGTTTAGCAGGCGAGAGCGCTGAGTAAAGCCATTCTCTCACCACACACCTGAACCATCTGCGGCGGTTCTGGCTGAGTGATGCCAGATAGCTGCGACACATCATAGTTTAAATGGCCTCATCATTTCAGCAAATCCAGCCAGTATTCCTCTCTCTCTCTCTCTCTCTCTCTCTCTTTCTTTCTCTTTTTGTCAAGTGACAGGACAGCTGATGGCAGAGAAGCTCCGCTACCTTTCAAGTTTCAACCAGGCGCCGTCACATGCGACCGCACAAGCAAGAAGGAAAGAAAAAAAAAAGTCTGTCAGCAGTGATGTCAAAAGCTTCAATTTTTACAGAGCAATTAGGGGTTTCATCACAGCGGAGTGATGTCAGGATTCATTACAGCTCAGCAACAGCTAATTGCTTCAAGGTTAAAGTAACAGATCTGACGGCATTGTATTGACAGGCTCAGATTCTGGTGCTGTTTCACAGAGCTCAGCTCTGACGTGGAGGGAGTGTGCTCAGGAGGATGCAGCAGGAATTACTCTACATTAAGAGTGATAGCGGTGAGAGTATATAGCAAGAGATATTTGGAGAAAACATAACGACGCCGATGCTTGGAACCATGTCTGTGGGGAAAATCAAAGGCCAGTGTAACACGAGCTCTTTGAGTTACCTGTCAGGAGGTGATGGAAAATCTATTTCTATTTAAATGTTGCACCTGCTCCAATTTACAACTAAAGTTTTCCTTTTAGATATTCCATATAAAATGAGACAGTATGTTTTTGAGCCGGGAATACCTTCTACATTGTGAGTTTAGCAAACTTTAAACTCTCCTCTTGTCTGAACTAAATGTCGTTAAAAAGAAAAGGAACCAAATAAGTGACAACATATTTGTTTTAATAAATGCTACTTTGTTAATCAAATTGTAAACAGGGAAGACATCCAGTTGGAACAAGGAGAGAAGGGCCACTAGAGAAGCAGAAAGCCTCACTCACCCAACATGGCGGTTACTGTTAGGTTTATTCAATGATGATTATAAAATTAATGTGTGCTTAGAAAACATTTCTGCAAGGGGATGCTCCACTCCAGTCTCATGATTCAGTCAGGAGACCATCCTGCCTTGTCATTCTGATGGAGCATTCTGTCTTCATGAACTGATCAATTGTTCTGTCAGAACAATACTCTGTACCATGTGTCATGTTCTGTTAAAGGAGAATTCCGGTTTTTAACACTTTTAGCCCATTTTCTGTAGTGTCCAGGATGAAATTCGAATGATCGA
>NW_015150506.1:405425-409184 GCF_000732505.1 Cyprinodon variegatus
TTGAGAGCAAAGTGCTCTTTTAGGAACATAAAGAAAGGCTTTTATTTCTAAAATAGTACCATAAAAACTACCGTTCCATTCCCAAATAACTGACTGATAGTAAAAAGTATCAAATAAAGATGTTTGTTTGATGGATTTTGAGCCAAACTGACCTGTTAGGGGAAGGACAAACAGATCCAACCTCCGTCTCGACTCGGCTGATGTTGTATGTAAACTTTTTCCATATGTCATGAACTCAGTTTAACACAGAAATAAAATATGGATCAGAGAGCTACTGGAGTTATTCCTTTTTAAATGAGCACTTGTTTATCCTTGCCCTCCCTCCCTTCTCCTGTTATAGAGGAATACCTGATCCTTTGAACTGATTGTTTGTTTAACCACTGCTGGGATTCAAGCCTCCCTGAGGTCTGAGTAAGTGTTGATCTAAGGTTGGATTTGAAATAGCCTAATGAGGAACTCTTTGGATAATTAGCGATAGCTGAAATGCTTGTGGATAATTCGGGTTCTTCAGCACCTCATACATGCAAGACGGCGGGGGAGGAGTGCTGATGATGAAAGAATAATAATAAAAGAAAGGGTTGATGAAAATTAGGATGTCAAGTTGTTCATTACCTTTTTTCTTATATTTTCCTCTTAAGCTACTTTAAAGCTGATGCAATGGAGCCATTAATGGTCTATTTCATGGATGCAGTGCTTTCAGGAAGATGGTCGCCGCCCCTGCAACAACATCCACCAAAACTGTGGTAATTAGAGGCTGGAAGGTGTCTGGAAGTGAGGTCCAGCAGGGAATGAGGAGGTGACAGTGAGCCTATGGGGAGAAAATGCTTGGCCTGCCACCCCCCCCCACTTTTCCACTTCTGGGTAGTCAGTGGGAGACCACAAACAGTAGCTGTGACCAGTTCAGACAATCATACAAGTTTGGACTGGTCTGGATCAGCCACCAGTTAATTTCCCGTCTGATGGCTGTCAGAGCAAAGCAGTCCTTGGCGAATCTGTTTATGTCAGACACAAAGGAAAAGACTCGTGCCAAGGTGTCCCAGGAGGCCACAGCAGCTCTGTACAAAAACCAGAATAACTTATTTATTCTGTTTATTTGTTTATTTTGAAGCAGAAATGAAGTAAAACTAGAGCATGATTAAAGTTCTCCAACTGCCTGATCCCAAGAAAAGATCTTATTTCAACAGGCCTAAATTAAAATATCATGAGAGCTGTACAAAACAACATTTTGTTTTGTATACACTCTGTCTATACAAAATGACAATAACTTTAGTCTTAGTGTAAGTCTAAGTCTAAAGCTGGATCCAGTTGTAGCATGCGGTAAATCGAGGTTGAATCTCTTACCCTTGTTCGCAGGAATAAAGCGACAAGCTCTTGCTCTAGTTTCTGTTATGGTGGCGTTACCTGCACTCGAAACTACGGCTGTTTCCTAATCAACCTGATAAAAGGCACTGAGAGCGGCGTAAACTGCGAGAGGGACTGGAAGGAGTAGCTGCAGAACACCAACATGCAATAACGGGTTTGTGTTTAGCACTGTGTGGCCGTTCACTGAATCGCCAACGATTGGGATTGAAGGTTGTTGGACTGAGCTTTGTTTAAAAATATTTCCTATCAAATAGTGAAGCTGAAAAAAGATGATTCTCAGTTTTTAAAATTACCAACAAAATTCTTTAATGTAACATAATGTAAATCCCTTTATTGTCCCACAATGGGGAAATTCACTCTATGCATTTAACTTGGGGAGCAGTGGGCTGCAACCCCACACTGCCGAGGAGCTGTGTGGGGTTGAGGATTTAGCTCAGGAGCCCAGAGTGCAGGATGTGGGGATCGAATCGGGTACTTCCAACTTTCTCAGAAGACAAGCACACTGCTCTAACCACAAGGCCATCACTCCCTTGTTGTTGTTTTTTGTGTAAACTTTAAATGAGCCTCTAAAGTTTGTAGCTACTGTATTTCTTTGTACTCGCTTGGTTTGTTTGGCCTAAGGTGTTTGGTAAAGTTCTTTTTTGTTAAGGGTTTTAGGTCACAGCTCTGATAACCGGATAATTATTCTGTTTTGTAGAATTTTTTTATTTAGGCCATTTAGGATTTCTAAAACTGTTTAACTTTTGATTTATTAGTTCTACATTCCTGGATTATTTATTTTAAACTGAACAATAAAAACTCAACTGTTGAACATTTCAAACCTGGGTTAAAATATTACTTCCTCTTTCTGTAGTAGGATCGGGTTGTAATGGGGGCTCATCCGGGATGGTAATGCAGGCCCATGACTTAGCATGACCTAAACCAATTCAGCAAAAGCTAAAAGTGGAATCAAATTATTGATTTAGTAAAACTATAAAAGTAAAAAATGTGAGTTGTCTAAGGGAGCATAAGTGAAACATATCATCTTACTAAACTGATATATCATTATGCCTTATGTAAAGGGGAAATAACAGTGACCAGGAGGCCCTTGTTAGACCCCCCCATGCATTTAATTTTCCATCTGTATGATAGTTCTGTCCCATTTTGTGTTGGCCAATCACATCCAACAGAACCAGAATGTGGTTTCTAAAGTCAGAGATTGTGAAAAGGGTACTTTTGCAGAGATGTAGCCATACTAATTGTTACACATGTGCACACTCTGTCTGAGAATGCTATAGGCACTGCAAAATGGATAAAGGAGGATCAGATCAAAAGGTGCATCAGGATGGTGTGTGAAACAATATCTGTGTTTTCTACAGGCAGCTGGATTTAAACAGTGCGTTTCCAGGGACAAAACTGGCCTGCTTTCTCTGCATTAACTAAGGGTATAGGCTTTTTATAAGGTTATTTTCCCCATAGCCACACAAAGCAGCTACCCCCCTGGTTGAAGCGATTTGCCGTTCACAATGCCCCAGCTTAACCAGCTAGGTCAGGTCAAGTTGACTTAAACAATAGGGACTTTAGTGTCTCACCCAAAAGCACAAAGTGTCGCCGAAACAAAGCCGCTCGCTGCAAGTGGAGCAAACATTTCATAATGTCGTGGCCTCAGTCTATAAATGTCCCGTCTAATCTTTTAATTCTCGTCAAGCAGAGCTTTCATCCATTCTGGTGCTTTAAAAACCCCAAAAATTAAATATTTTTGGAAAATACTGCACTAAATCCTGTTCTCCAGGCTCGATCATTGCTCTGCAGTTTTTCATACAGTTGCAGTAAAAACATTCTCCAACTGAACTCATCATATGAGTCTACCACTGTTAGTGATTTAAATGGATAATTAATGTTTAGGTTTTTAAATAGCTATATACTAAATTGATAAAATTAGCACACAAAAAAAAATATGGTGGACTTTCTTTAATCCATGGACTCATAGTTATACCTACAGACAACAAGCTATAACTGGACCTTATACTTCCTTTAGCTATAGAGAAACTTTTGCCATAATCCAAGATGGATTTTTTTGTTTTAAAGAATTGGGAAAATTCTGGGATTTTTATTTTTTTTTCTAGCATAAACATGACCTTTAATGATGTTTAACAAATAAACAGTTGACTTTAAATGAGTGCTTTGCTGTAAATGTTCTAGAAGGTTTTGGTTAGCCTCCGTTTTTATCCCAACAGTACTTTTGATGCATGTTTGGGATCATTGTTTGGTTTGCAAGCTGTTCTGGTAAAGTTTATAAACTTTACGCCCTACAACTAAAGAGCAAGCCCCAGTGCTGTATCAAGTGTATGTCACAACTCACTATTATCCATGACGGTGATGACCAGTGCCAGAGCTGGCAAAAGTACTCACTTTCCG
>NW_015150506.1:411476-413254 GCF_000732505.1 Cyprinodon variegatus
TGTTCGCCCCTTCCCAAAATTACTTCAACGGAAGGTTTCCAGATGGATATGCGGAGCAAATCCATCTGGCGGAGTCAGGTTAGGACAGGAGTAGGGATGTTTTCCCCAGGCCTGAAACTGGTGGTGTAGTGGAGGTGGTCAGTCTGTAGACTGCTGGTTAACGAGACGGTGTGCTAGAGCTGTATGGTGAGATCCAGTGTGTGCTGACATTAATGCTTCACTCAGGGCCTTGGAAGATGGAAGTCCACCTTGGATAACACAGGTTGCACGAACCTGTCCATGATGAGCAAGCATGAAGCAACAGTGGTAAGGAAAAACTCCCTATTGGGAAAAAACCTCTGGTAGGACCATTGACTTTGTAAGGCCAGTTTAGATGTGATGGCCTCAACTGTAATTTGCTTTAGGCAGACTTGCTTTATCTTATTCATACAGTTTCATGCACCTTTGTGTTTAAAGAGCTGTTTATAAACCATTTTTGTAATAAATGTGATCTCAGCTGTACTCTGTTCTTGCTGATCTCTCCCCACAATAAATCTAATGTGAAATGCTTTTAAATGAACAGATTTAAAACTTAAAACCTTTCATTGTTGGACTTCAGAGCTTATTGTGGATACTTTTCACTGCAACTGTTTTTGTGGTTAGGCTGATATCTTATCTAATGAGCTTTGTTACCACAATTTGTGAAGATAAATGTTTAAAAACATGTGAGTTCAAAGTGCATTCAGTGTTGTCTTTTGGGATATTGGTGAACTTGCCATTATTAATTAACATAAGGCATAATATCTAAAAATGTTAGTCTATTTAATTTGTAATTTTAAGTTCAATTGCTGCCTTAAAAACACGAGTTAATGTAGGGATTTTATTTTGAATTGTGAGTTATTTTAAGATTAAAAAAAAGTGATTTAAGAGAATATGTAACTGAGTTGTTTTTACTTGCGTTACTGAGTTTAAACGGCAATTGATCATAATTGAAAATTGGTATAACTGAATTATTTGAATTAAAAGGATATGTTGGTAAAAGTTCACTTGAAAGTAGAATCTGAGTTTTGGTGAATGGGTAATGTAATATAGTTAGTCATTTCAACTCAGTATCAAGTAGAAACAATAAATTATTATCAACTGGGAAACTTTTCAAAGTTACCTTCCTTAGTTGAATGAAAGCTTTTTCTTAAAGTTGAGATAACTTATGTTTTTAAGGCAGCAACTGAACTTAAAATTGTAAGTTAAACCACCCTGATTATTATTACACTGCAGGCTCAACATGGCCGTCTTCTGCCGAACCGGTTTAGATGGGGCAGGTAACGAAGTAAGAGTCCAGAAGGAATGAGACTCTGATGAAGCATCTAGCTATAATGGTGGAGGAGGGGATGGAGGTGGGTTGAAACAGGGTCATCTGAACTGAAGTCAGACACATCCCAACCACTGCCTGCGCTTTGGGTAGGAGATGGAGTTTTAGATCGGAGACCTTTTGAGATGAACTTTGGATGCTGATTGGACTTTCGTGGAGGTCTGGTTCAGAACTCATTAGCTAGGCGGATGAAAGTGACTAATCAGTTCATTCTGTTGAACTTCCTCCTAAGCTCCATATTTCAATACATTTGTTTTGAATCTTCTCTTGGAATAGCCTCCATTCTCTTCTTTCGACTGAGACATAATGTGAAGTATTTTTTAGATCGTTTAGCCTACTTTAGTTCAATTCACTTTCAGTTCCAGTATGTTTAACTATATAGCAGGCATCCCCAAATTCGGTCCTCGAGGGCCGCTGTCCTGCAGGTTTT
>NW_015150506.1:414665-417740 GCF_000732505.1 Cyprinodon variegatus
ACAATTGCATTGTCTTATTTCAAGTGCATTTTATCTAGATACCTTATTTTAAGAGTAAAAATACTTATTCCATTGGCAAATCATCTTATTTAACTGCTCAAATTAAGGGTAAATACCCTTAATTTAAGACATTTTTACTCATTTTGAGATCATTTTTGCAGTGTACCATGTGTCTGAACTCCAGAGCAGCATGAAAAGATGTTGGAAGGATGGTCTCACAATCCTGTCATCTAATAAAACCTTAGATTTTTAAAGCAAAAAGAATATTTTTAGATTTAAAAAATGTTAAAGACATTATAATTAACAGTTCTGTCATCAGCAGAATTAATGTCACCAGCTAGTGGAATTCTGCAGACAGAGTAAGGAACCGTGTGACCTTTAGGAGGCTTGAGTGTGCAGACAGGATGTAAAACCAGAGCTTCCTGTTCACCGGCGGCTTTCTGCTCATCTGAACGGGTGGAGGCCCAATTAGAGCAGTACATATGTGTGATAATAGGGGGATAATTGCAGCATGTTTGCAGCACAAAGCCACCAGCGATGTCTTCACTCGACTGCAGCTTGGAAAAAAAAAAAAAATCCATTTCAGCCTGCTTATTCTAGCTGGCACGCTGCAGAAACAGCCTCTGGTTACGGTGGCTGTGAACTGCGATATCAGGTGTACTGTACGTGGAATATTAACTAACAAACAGGTAAGCGTCGCTGCCATATGCCTGAACGTTGTCATGCAAAGAATCCATCAGCCCGAGTCTGCATACGTCCTTCATACTTCATGGATGCGCACATCAACACCTTGGGGAATACGTATACAAAAGGTCTTCCAGCAGCACACACTGAGGCTGCGTTATAGCAGGAGATGAACATCTGATTTGTCACATTTGAAACGCTAATGTTTAAACCAAAAGGAAGAGCACACAGTAATGTGTTCATTCATCTGCATAAACACAACCTGTCCCGGCGCAGACAACTCCTCAAGCAGCGAAAGTTTAGCAGCAGCCGGGCGCGGCGAGCCAATCAGTGGGGGCCCAGCTGTGGTTTTCACAAACCCGTAGTGTTTTCAAGTGTCAGAAAGCGCTCTGAGTACCGTCGGTGGTGCTGGAGAGAGAATACTTTCATTTCATGTCAACCGCCAGTGAGACGAATAGGCGACACGATAACAACAAGAAAACAGGGCGCGCTATCACGATTGACATCCAAAGGTAATTTATGCTGGCCCCTTTATTTACTCACGCTGCTTCCATATACGCATCGAGAGTTGTTCTTGAAGGCTAATTTGGAGCATCTTTGGCATATTGCAGGCCCTTCTCTCCTTAAGAATTTCCATCATTTGTCTGAGGCAGGAGCAATGCGTTATCAAAATCCAGAGCAGCATTGATCACCTCGCCTTTCTCTTTTTTTTTATTATCCTCCCTGCAACAGCTCCTTAGCGCCAAAGCTTTTGTTTGTTTTTGTTTTTTTCTCTCTAACACTGACAGTTACTGTCTTGACTTCTTTCCACAAGCGGAGTCTGGCATGTTCCTCAAATGGTGTTTGTAATGAAAAGGAAAGCTTGCCTAGCATGACACCTCTTGAGGTGCCTGGGAGGGACAAACGCTTGTAGTTAGTTTTGATGGCTAAGGGGGAGGACGACATCTGGCATTGTGATTATTTAAATAAATTGCCAAACATTCAAAGAGCTGTCTGATCTTGATCACATTTAGGGTTTCTCTTCTTTCTTTTTTGTTTTTGCTTCGTCTTCCTGTTCGCTGCAACACTTCTTTGCTTATTTGATAAATGCGACTCAATTATTTTCTGCTTTTTAAAACATCTTTCTTTGCAGTTTAGGTAATGGTCACTTCTTTCAAGCAGTCCACTTTCAGGAGAAGCTTTTAGAGGGTACAATTGTGGGTAAGTCTACTGTCACCAAAATCACAGGACGAATCCGCAGGGAAGAAAGGCCCAATTAGAGATCATTTGGCAAAGAAGCTTTCGACTGCTTTCACTCTCGTATTATTTGCTCTTTTGTTGACCTCTGCTGAGAGCAAAGGCTGATTCTCTGACGGCCAGAAGAGGGGCCGCCGCCGCCACGCTGCTCTTTCATCTAGCATTGTGAGAGCACAAGTGCCTGTGTCCGCCGAGCACTTTAATCAACTTAATGCAACTGATACAGCCTGTTGTTATGAGCCCTCCTGCACAATTCAAAGAGGTCCACAGATGGGTAACGCCGCTGCGGAGGCTTTTCCCCCGGACCTCTGCTGCCAACAAGTGCTATGGGGGTTAGAGACAGAGGAACAAGGAGGATGGGGGTCATGGGACAGGCAGACATCACTCAGACAAGCTGTCTACTCATGCCATGCTGGTTCCTCTCTACAATCCCTCCACATCCACATCTTTACAAGGGGCTACACAGCACATCTGATATGAAATGTGGGTGATGGACCTTTGTTTAGTTCAAAGGTTTATACCTCTTTATTCCTAAGTCCCTTTGTGAATCCTCACTCTCTGAAATATGTATAACTGTCCTTTTCATTGCAGTCATCTGAGGGAGAAATCAAAGCAAGAAGTTTCTGAGAGAAGCAGTTTGAAATGTCCATACGGTGTCAGCTTTCCTTAACCTGCTACTTTCCACCGAAACCCTGAACGACCTTCCAAAAAAAAAAAAACGAAAATGCAGTTTTCTTTTTGCCACTGCTTTCTGAAAATAAATGGTGAAAGCTCTAAACCAAAACTCAAAGGTTGGTTCTGCCCAGTTTATTTGCTATCATTGTTTTTGTTATTAGCAGCATTACTATACTGAATAATCTCAGCAGATTGTTAAATTATTTGACTCCTTGAACTCCAAGACACAACGTGTGAACTATCCCACTTTGTGTCTAGGAAGAGGATTAAAGTCAGATTATATAAGTAAGTATTTGGCCCCATTTTTATTGAAAAAATTTGTTCTATTAAAGGTATTATTGAGGATCTTTGCAATTTTTATAACAGACCGCCCTCTCCACATAAAAAAATGCACATGCACAACCCTGTTAACCTGACTCCGCCAGATGGATTTGCTCCGCATATCCATCTGGAAACCTTCCGTTGAAGTAATTTTGGGAA
>NW_015150506.1:418176-422702 GCF_000732505.1 Cyprinodon variegatus
ACTTTCCAAAAGAAGATTCGCAATTTTTCCGCTATGTCAGACTCACCACCGGTAAGTGAAAATGGTGATGAGTACGTAGGATGGCCTTATGTTAACATTTCAAGAGAATGATTGAAAATTAGCAGGACGACTTATTTTGATGATTCCCCCAGAAAAAGAACATCCTTCACTATGTCTTTAATATCACAACCAAAAACACATTTTGTTATTGGAAATTTGAAAGAAAAAAAAAAACGTATTCAGAAATGAAATTCTGAAAACTTAGAAAAGGGTTTTACCCAGATTTTTTTTTTTTTTTTTTTTTTTTTTTTTTTACACATATTTCATTTTCAAAATGTAATCAGCTCAGAATTTAGGATCCAGAATTCAGGCGAGACAGGCAGTGGGAAAGTTCAAATCGTTTATTTTAGTACACCGTCTGTTCATCTGCTGCAGAGGGCAAAATGGATTCTCTGCAGGAGTAGAGGTTCAGGTCAGTGACTTCAAAACTCAAACCAGAAACGACAATGAGCATGAAAGCAAACCAACCTGGTAAAGTTCAGTCTGTGCCCAAAAGAATGGTGAAGTCCAGAGGAGCAGAACTCCAGAACACGCAGAGGAACCGCTGGATCCAGGAGGGTTAATCCAAGCCGTGTTCAAAGGGAGTTTTTCCTCTCCACTGTCGCTACAATCATGCTTAGTGTGAGGGATTGTATTTGAGTTGATGCAATCAGCTGGTTTTCCTTAGATAGAAAACTTTGAATCAATTTGACTGAATGATCTGGATGAACTGTAAAGCGCCTTAAGATGACTTGTCTTGTGAATTGGCGCTATAGAAATAAACTGAATTGAATTGAATGGTGAAGTCCAGAGGAGCAGAACTCCAGAGCAAGTCCAGAGCACGCAGGGAACCGATGGATCCAGGAGGGTTAAAGCCGTGGTCCGAAGACAGGTCCAAGGTCGACATTAGGCAAAATCCAGGTAATAGTCTGGAAACACAGGACAGGCTGTGATGATCCTGGCACTGGAGCTGACTCTATCTCCTATTATCACTCTGGTTCATCTCCACCCCCATTGCAATCATCTCTACTGGTTTCACCTGTCTCCACTTGCATATAAGCGCCGTCCTCATGAGTCTTCAGTGCCAGATCGTTTCAAGCCAACCTGGTGAGAACCTTCCAGCCTCATTTCTGAAAACCAGTCTTTTGCCAGCCTGCCTGCCTGCCTGCCTGTTGTTGATCCTGTCCTGTCCTCTGATTTTTGAGCCTGCCTGTCCCCTTCTTGGATTTGTCCGCCTGTCTGAGACCAGCTGGAATCCAGAGATCCAGTCTCTGGATTCCGGAATGATTACCTGTGCTTAATACCCATTTCTGTCTGAAAGTGAATGAGCCTGTCAGCCCCCTTCACGTCCTGTGATACTGGAGATCATACTGAACAAACCGGCTGAAATCCCCCCTGCTTATCAGCTGGACATCTGAAACAATATCTGGACACACTACCTGTTCCTGGCTGGTCCTCAGAGCCTGAACCCCCTGTGAAATCAGGTTAGTCCGTCAGACAGTTTCTACTCAAACCTGCCACTGCCACCTCCATCCTGTCCCTCTGTCTCCACACTGCAAAAAATCTAAAAATCTAGATAAGTCAATTTTTTCTTAAAATAAGTGCATTTGTTCTTGAATTGAGGAGGTAAAAGAGACATTTTGCCAATGGAACAAGAAAATGTACACTTAAAATAAGAACACACAATTCCATTGTCTTATTTCAAGTGCATATTATCTAATTATCTTATTTTAAGAGTAAAACTGCTCATTCCATTGGCAAACTATCTCATTTACCTACTCAAATTAAGGGTGAATACACTTAATTTAAGACATTTTTACTTATTTCTAAATCATTTTTGCAGTGCAGGTCATATCAGTCTGCACACGGAAGCTGAACGCCCGAGAGTCGGCATCTCAATCACCTGTGTCCTCAATAAACTTCTTAAATTGTCACTGACCTGTTGTGGTGAATCTTGGGTCAGCATCCAGTTCATTACACAGGCAAAACAGAGTGGAACAGGAGCGGCCAAAATTCAGAAGTTCGTGGATAGAAAGTGGTCAGGAAGCAGACAAAATTAAACACTGGTAACGCTACAGTTAGTCTCTCTAGAAGCTAGAATAATCTGGCACCAGAGGCTGGGATAGAGAGGTATAAATAGCAGCAGCAACAGGTGGATCTGATGAGAGATAATGAGCGCAGGGTAGAGCAAAGCAGATGAGAGAAGAAGGAGGAAAAACCCAACCCGAAATTACCAAGATCATGACACAGAATCTATTTTTTCAAGTTTCTCTCTTTCATATTAAGTTTTATAAATTGCATTCTTTTCAAAATGCATTTTACAGATAACATTCTCTTCCATTTAAGCCCAATAAAAACGCTCCCCTTTGACCAGTAAAAATGTTGCTGCAGGTAAAATAGCGCCAACAACTCGCTTCTCTGGAACCTTTTTACAGCTCAGGCTTAATCTGCCTTATTCCAGGGCAGTCGTGCCAAAAACCTGCCTGTTCCTGTGATTTTGGCAGTTTCCAGTCAAGCTTCATAAACCCAGGCAGTAAGTATGGTGCCAACAAAAAGACATGGAGGCCTCAGTGCAGCCTCACAAAGCTCGTATCTGGTGGCTTGTTCAGAGACGTTCACGGGAGGTCACTTAGTAGGATCCTTACGCTACCCATTTATTTACAGCACTTTTTAATAATATGTTGATCATCAAATCAGCTGGCACTGATTAACAGCGTTGGAGAAGTTTAAATAAAATAAACCCCCTATATATTACATATTAAATGTCATTTGGTTCAGTATTCACCATTATTCTAATATTGGACCAAGAAATGCCTTCATTAAGCTGCCAAACTACTTGCATTTCTTCAGTTTCCATTAAAAAAAAAAGAGTATCATAATAAACATTAAAATCTTGTGTTTGCTTAGTTTTTTTAAACCTAAATTAGTTTATTTTTACGTTCAACTAAAACAGCAAAAACTTCACACAAATGTTTGATTTAAGTGAAAATAAACACAAAAGGGATGAATAAAATAAAGCCTCATATAATGAAAGCACATCTTAACAGCAGCTTAGCAACAGCCTGAGGCAGGTGCTTTGTAGATGTCTGGAGGATTTCTTTTTATGAAAACGTTAAATTCTCATTGTTCTGAAACCAGACAATAGAAATACCACTGTGGTTCTTTCAGTTAAGTGTAAAAAACATACATTTTGTTTTACAATAATACCATAAGCTCGATCATTTTATGAAGGATTTTATGGCTCTAGAGAAATTATTTAGCAGGACTTTGGTATGGAATAGTTAGTGACCCCTGCTGTAGGGTAGTGGAGAGACTAGTCTTAAATCTACTCACAGGTTATTTTGCATTTATAGCAAAAGGTTTAGTTGCTATCTTATCTGATCAGAGCATATTTATCCACATTCTTGTTAAGTTGTGATCTGTGGTGAACAGCAATGAAAATGAGGTCAGAATGCAGCCAAAAGTGTACACACATTATAAAATTAGTTTCAAACATACGCATTTTGAACATAATGATGTTTGAGGAAGTTGTTAATTATTGGTTTGTTGGTCCATTTGGCTTTTTGGATGTAATATTTCCAGAGGAGCAGCAACAGGTGAGTAGAGGCTTTGTCCACGACTTTGTAACTTAAGGTATAGAGGAGGATCTTTTATTAAATAAGGGGTCCTCCTAATTGTCAGTCATTCTGGTGATATGTTTACGTCAGGCCGTCCTACATGGTAGCCCCGTTAGCCAACTTTTTCTGTTCATGCGCACTTTAAGGCGTATATCTGTGGTGAACTACGGTTTCAGACAGTCATTGAAGCTCACCTTTCTCACCGCGGTTGTTGAAAAAGTGTCTACGAAGTGTATGGCAAGAAAAGAAAGGCCTCACAAGAGGCAGATATATCACAGAATACTTTGCAGGAAGAGCTCTCCTCGCAAAGCATTATGGGATTTGCTGTCACTGTCACAACTGTCACAACTACCCGACAATGGCGACTAATAAAGCTGGTGCAGGCACCGAGCAGTAGAGGAGGAGTTACGTGACCAACCGGGAGTAAATAGCAGTGATCAGTTTTCTGAACTGTAAATTAACTGAGTTCACTATAAAGTTCACTATATGGTCCCAGCTGAATATAGTGATTGAGGGATTTAGGGGTTAGGGCGGGTGTTCAGACACAATAAGCTTGTATGAACTATGAAAACAGTAGCTTTTAAACAGAGCGTGCACAAGGAGAAATGGGCTTGTGCACGTACGCGTTTAAGTTTAAGTGTTTCCTCTTCCTAATGCCTTGTTCTCGCTGCACTGGAAAAATTTTCTAGAAATAAGTAAAAACTTCTTAAATTAAGTGTATTTGCCCTTAAAGGAATAGTACACCCAAAACATGATTAGCCTTCATTTTCTACTCACCCCCATGCTGAACAACACTCTGGAGTAACGAAAAGAGGATTCGCATGCATCTGGAGATCTGGGAGGCTTCTTGCTGTCTGCTGACATTCAAAT
>NW_015150506.1:422832-423938 GCF_000732505.1 Cyprinodon variegatus
CGTTTACAGACCCCCGAAACGCCGGCTTCGTGTGGGTGAGAGGCGGGGTTGGGGAAAATTTGTGCGTTTAGGCCAGGGTTTGACTTCATGTGGACGGGGCCTAATAAAGCTAGTGCAGGCACCGAGCAGTAGAGGAGGAGTTACGTGACCAACCGGGAGTAAATAGCAGTGATCAGTTTTCTGAACTGTAGATTAATTGAGGTCACAATAAAGTTCACTATATGGTCCCAGCTGAATATAGCGATTGAGGGATTTAGGGGTTAGAGCGGATGTTCAGACACAATAAGCTTGTATGAACTATGAAAACAGTAGCTTTTAAACAGAGCGTGCACAAGGAGAAACGGGCTTGTGCACGTACACGTTTAATAAGTGTTTCCTCTTCCTAATGCCTTGTTCTCGCTGCACTGGAAAAATTATCTAGAAATAAGTAAAAACCTCTTAAATTAAGTGTATTTACCCTTAATTAGAGCAGGTAAATGAGATAGTTTGCCAATGGAAGGAGTAGTTTTACTCTTAAAATAAGATAATTAGATAATATGCACTTAAAATAAGACAAGGCAATTGTGTTTTCTTAATTTAAGTGTAAATTGTCTTGGTCTATTGGCAAAATGTCTCTTTTACCTCCTCAATCTAAGAAAAAATGCACTTATTTTAAGAAAAAATAACTTTTCTAGATTGTGATTTTTTCCAGTGTGACAACCGATTCTCATCAGCTGACAACTTTACAAACACAATGCAGGACATGAAAGACAAATTACTTGATAGCTGCTCTAAACAAAAGTTCATTCTAGCTTCACTTTCCTAAATATAAATAATGTAACTAATGTTCTAAATTTACCTTTGATCATTTTAGAGCAGGAATCGGCAATTTCAGTTTGTGAGGGCCGGTATCCTGTACCATACGGACTTTATTTATGAAGCACTTTATGCACCGGACAGGACCAAAGTGCTGTACACAATCATAAAATACAATAAAATTATCAAATAAAAAATAAAAACGAGTGTAAAATACAAATTAGTATACAAAAAGAATAAAACAAAGTAAAACGTCTCAAATTGTGCCAAAAGCCAAGGAAAAAAGATGAGTCTTAAGAAGGGACTTAAAA
>NW_015150506.1:428570-430874 GCF_000732505.1 Cyprinodon variegatus
TTAAGCTTATGTCTTATTTGTCAGAAATCTTACTTCACAGACCTGGAAGGGTCTAGAATTATTAGATTAATGTAGTTATGGAATCTGTTACTGTATTTTTAATAACCTAAATCCTTTGACTCTTTTCCATTTTGTGCAAAAGATGGCTCGTCATTCTTATCTGTCATACGTGTGGTCTGCATATGAGAGCGGTGATTGCATCAGAACTGACAAAAATCACCAGATTTTAACATCTAAGGTTCCTTTTAAGCTCCTTCAAGAAACCCAGAGCGGCATGTTAACAGTGCTGTTACAGCGAGGAGACCAAACAAAAGGAGACAGCACTGACAGTTCAAGCACGGATGACAAAGATACAAAAGAGAACATCACACCAAAACTATATATCAGCAGAGCTGATGTTTCTCCTTCACACAAATGGCATCCAAGTCATTTTTCTTGGAGATGTGTGAATGATGTTTGCCGTCATCCATCATAAAAAGGAGCTAATGGAGGCTGGGGGAGTCGGAGAGACTTGGACACTCCAGGGAGCTCATTACTGGACCTATTAATCTGTTATTTGACCCCAGTGAGAGCATTCCCCCAAATCTAAAAGAGGTCCATGCTTCCTTAATCCAGAGATAAAAACAAAACCTCTGCTGTGTCTCGGGGAATCATTGCTCCAATTCAAACAACAAAGCAGAGAAATAACATCAATGCCTCAGATTGGTTTGTTCTCAATGTTGGATAAAAGTGAGTTTTTCTTTTTTTTTTTACAGACGGCGTTCTTTTGAAAACGATCTCCAAGCAAGAGCTAAATTATTTATATCTAAGAGAAATCTTAATGTCGATGCTGAAACACAGAGCAAATATAAAAGTGAAGCAGGAGAGACGGAGAGCGGGTTAACATCTCCAAACCACGGCCATTTTTTTTTTAAAACTGAATGTTGGATAGTGATGCCTTGCACTTAAAAGAAGAGTCCTCCTGCCATTCTTTGCATGCATCCTTCCTTCAGGGCCGATCGTCTCCTTGTTAGCGGTCTGCTGTTGAGCTCAGCACTTTGCCAAGTCAAAAACAATGTCATGCCTTGGAGGGCTGTGCGTCTCTCTCTGTCCTTTTAGAGCGCTTCAGCAGCACTCAATTAAATTCCCTTCATACAGCAGAACACAAGCATGGACGTTAAAAGAGATCCGCCTGATTTTTAGCCGTTGTTTTCCACCTCTTGACCTTAAACATGCTCTCTGATTACAAAGTTAAAGTTATACGAAAACATCGGAGATTTTTTGCGAAGTGGCCAGCTCGAGTTTTCTCCTAACAGCGGTGGGATCACCTGAGATGCATTCGAAGAATTCCCTCATCTGAGCTTTTCAAAAATTCACAAAGGTACAGCGAGTCAAAGCGAAAGGAAAAGAATATTTTAAAAATAAAGATGGCTGTCGGTGTTATGATGCAAAGGTAAAACTGCTGTCAGGCTCCAAATTACCACCTCCAGTCACAGTCTACAGCTGGGGCCGGGATGTATTGATCCACTGAGGAATTACAGTAAACTCTGTAAGGCAACTGAGGACAACATGAGTGTTTAAAATGCAGAAAGTGTAATAATTCTGTGTTTTAAACACTCTTTTATGGGAATTTTAAGAAAAAAAAAGAGACTCTTGGACTTTATTAGATTCAAAATGTTAATTAAGGGATACAAGATCCCTACATTAAGCTGACATTTCGTCACTTACATCCCAACTTTTGCATTTTATTGCCATTCTAGGTGTTAAAGCAAAACAAAGAAGCAGAAGGAACATTATACATGGTTTTATTTATTTTTTTACAAATAGAAATCTGATAAAAGCTTGGAATAGTTTTGTATTCACATCCAGCTGCAACACCATCTAGGTATGTCTCCAACAACCAACACCTAGAGGCGGAAATCTTTAACCATTAGTTGTTGTTTTTTTTTTGTATTTTTTGCAGAATAGCTCTGAGCTCAGTCAGATTCAGTGGAAGGTATATGGGAAATATTTTTTTTAGGTTTGCTACAAATTCTCAATTGGATAAAAGTCTAGACTTTGCTTTTCTAGTGCATAAATATGTGATTTTTAGATCTCTGATCTGAACATTTTCATTGCAGTTCAGGCTGTTTAGGCTCTTCGTCCTGCTTTAAGGTGAACCTCCAGCAGTTTTTAACAGCCTCAGGTTTTCTTCCAGGATTTAGTTTCTTCCTTAATCTCATCCACTCTGATTACCTTCCCTGTCCCCACTAATAAAATGCATCCCCTCAGCATTATGTTGCCATTACTGTGTGTTACATTGGTGATTGCTTTTTCATGGTGATG
>NW_015150506.1:431995-433271 GCF_000732505.1 Cyprinodon variegatus
AAGGCAAAAGGGGGTCCAACCCGTTACTAGCATGGGGTACCTAATAAAGTGGCCGGTGAGTGTATATTTACTCTCTAAAAATTGTTTTGCAAGTGGGAAAAAAAACAACCTTCACTTGGCCTCATTCAGCCACAGCTTTTCCACTAATTTGCTCCATCTTCTACATAATTTTATTACAACTTAAAAGATATTTTTCGAGATTTGAGAATAGATTTGAGGAGTGCAAACTAATAGTTGTTCAGTTGATGAATTTTTCCAAATGAGTTGCTGATCTCTGCAGCTCCTCAAGAGTGACTCTCCTACCTGCTGTCTCGTCCGGCCAAAATGTCTCATGAAATGAATAAATGTTAATATAAAATGAAATATATCAATGTACCAGGAAATAGCCAGATGTAAAGTTTATCTGTTTGTCTAAAACATTATTCAAATGTCAGATTTACCGGGGTTTCCCAAACATTTCAACCAGTCAAAATAATTATAGAATTGGTTTAATATTTTTTTTTATAAAATATTAATTATTGTTCATAATTTCAAATACATTTTTTTATTATTTAAGGTGACATTTCCTTATTTAAGTGTGCATAATTTAATTGTATAACTAATATTTAAATTATGTGTTAGATAAATAAATGTTACTTATTTCATTGTATTTTTTTTTTATGGTGTGTTTTGGCCCTCCATATACCTCATGACCCATTTCATGACTTGGTGGTTCCTGACCAACATTTAACTTCTTTTTTAAATTAACATGATTGCTTAAATTTATATTTAAGAATAAATATAGAGTAAGAAATAATATAGAATATCTACTTTAAGCACTGAAAAAAGTAATGCAACTGCTTTTGGAATTTACTTAAACCTGTTTAGTTACTTTAACACAATATTTTTATGTCCTACCCCGCTAACATGAAACAATTGTGTTAAAGGTACACTATGCAACCAGTGTTGATTTTCCAGCGAGGCTCCCCCCAGAGGGCGAAAGTAAAAGTGCACTGTCGTAAATATGCTCAGCTGTTCTCCTGGTTTCTCCGTCAAGCCAGGCGCGGTTGTTTTGAGTTTAGCAGACAGGCGAACGCAACGAATCACCATGTCTACTGCGGTAAGTTACTATTTTATTGTTTTGTTTTCATACTTTATTTGTTATGCATGTGTCTAAATAACAAAGATTGTAGTTAGCCAAATTCTCGCCGTAAAGCAAGACCGACTCTTGCGATGCACGAGACTTCTGAGCCTGTGGGTGCGGGCCGAGGGCTCCTGCAATTGCAAGTGCGGTATT
>NW_015150506.1:435376-436690 GCF_000732505.1 Cyprinodon variegatus
GGGGGGGGCCCCCCCCAATTTTTGCGGCGGGGTAAATCCCCCTACAGACCACCAGGGCGGCCGAGAAAACCTTTGTTCAACCTGAAATGACTCATTTAATCATCCAAAACGTTATGGAACACATTAATTAACTGAAAAATGTTGCATAGTATGCCTTTAAAGTAGAATTGTAATACACTTAGTGGTGCAACCTGGACACATCTTCAGTGACTCTCCCGGGATCACTGGGTGTTTCGGGTCTTAGTCATACACCCTCACTCGGGCGACCCAGCCGGGGGTGATCAGTTCCCCGACTTGTGTCCAGGCCTCCCCCCTCCTCAACCACAGCCACCGTGAAGCCTTTTCAGCTGCTTCCAAGTGGCTCTTCGTCTCTGCAGACCGCAAATCCTTAGGAGTCCAAGGACGCAGTGTAGATATCTGCCTGCGAAGCCCCTGCAGCCCGCTTCAATAGACTCGCAGCGGGCCTTCCAGCAATTCCTCCGGTACTCAGCCACGAGTTCTGCGTATTTAGCCCTCTTCCTCTCCTGGGATTCCTCTATTCTGTCCTCCCAAGGAATAGTTAGTTCAAGCAGCACAACCTGCCTGGTGGAAGTTGATGACAGCACCATGTCTGGGCGGAGTTTCATGGCTCCGATGTAATCGGGGAATCGCAACTGCCTCCCCAAGAGCTGCCAGTCCCTTGCTGTCGTGAGCAGGCCCCCTTGGGTCTTCTTGGAGGGTTGCGGTTTCTCCCCTGCTCCAACAAAGGCAATCATGCTCCTGCTTAGAGGTCGACTCTTGCTGGTGTTTATGCCAGTGCAGATGGTATCTGCTATTGCCCGCAGGACCTGGTCATGGCGCCAGCGGTATCTGACATCTCCCAGGGCCTTTGGGCAGCAGCTTAGGATGTAATCAAGAGACCCTTTCCTCTGGCAGAGGTGACACTAAATATGATTAAGTAAACGCCAAAAATGGTTGCATTTTTGTTATCTTTGGGGTTTTTTTAACCCATGTTTTAGGATATCGAGATGGTCACATGCCATTCATATTAGCAGTAAGTAGTAGGGATGGAACGGTTCACAAAATCCACGGTTCTGTTCGATTCTCGGTTTCTGGTCACGGTTTTCGGTTTGATTCGATACATGTTGATTGTTACACCGAAAAATTATGAAATTAATGAAAAAATCCCCCCAAAAATAATGGATTGTAATTATTTTAAATGATCCGCGGAAACCCTGGATCATTTCCATATATTTTGCTGCTTTGAATTTAATCATCTGGCGCATGCTCTCTAACCTGACAACAGCCAGATGCATGTCTCGCTCATGTCTCGCT
>NW_015150506.1:439243-440362 GCF_000732505.1 Cyprinodon variegatus
GGACGGTTTTCATAAATCGTCCCATCCCTAGTAAGTAGGTTACATTTTTTTCTGCCCTTATAATCTAAATCAGATAATCTGCAGTGCTTTGGTGGAACAATTACACATGCACAGAAAAAGTAATGCAACCACAATTGTTTTATGTCCTATCCTGGTAAATATGATTACGTAAATCCTAAAAAGTTGTTACATTATTTTTTTCAGTGTGTTTACACCCTTGTGTCTCATAGACTGGCTCGTAGCTGCAGGCCCACAGATAAATACATGGGTATAAAATTCAGAAACTATAGTTTTACATTAATGCTATGCTGAGAGTTCAGGATGCCTGCTCTCATTGTAGCATCTTTGATGAGCAGCAGGGCATGTTTAAAATCCTTAACAGTGTCGGCCTTGTCATCCAGAGGCTGATTAAGAAGTGTCAGAAGCGGAACATAATCATCCGCCAGAGCAGCTCCCCTGGTCAGATACCTCCATCCGCCATCATTAACTGACCTTACACATAGAGAATAACCAAAGGAGGAGGACAGATAGAACAGTAGTCACAGGAGACAGATCTCAGAAGGTGATTACTTTATGCTACGCCATGGAGCGATGCTAATGACCTCTGTGCTCTTGCATTAATGGCCTTTGCTGTCACATTAAAAATGTGGCAGAGGTGTATGACGAGGTCCTCGTCTCTCTGAGACAGTTTAATCACATATAGTTCTACTAATACTGGGGATGAGGTCGGTGTTTGCGCTGTGCTCTAAAGATGAACATCTGTGTGGAAGATACGTTGAAAACAAAAAAAGCTTAAATTAAATCACCTAAAGAATGGTTTTTAGTCTTATTGTGTGGGCATGTCCACGTGTAAGTGTGTGTTAGACAGAAGGTAACATGATAAGATTATGTTAAACCAAGATAAAGATGGACGATAAGCTGCCTGTGCTTTGTATCAACATGTGAGGCTATTCAACAGAAATTATTTGTTTGGAAAGTTTTAGTCCAGTTTTAGCATTCATAATGGCAGAATTTGAATAAAATATAATGTTCCTGTAGCCTTGAAAAAATGACCTTTTACAGATGATGAGTCATGTTGAATCATATAATCAAAGGACGGTGATCCGGCATAATAAACTC
>NW_015150506.1:445036-450421 GCF_000732505.1 Cyprinodon variegatus
CACATTCACATGAAAATTACTCGGAATTAGAAACGCTTATCATTTATTAAAAAGTATATAGTAATTTCATACTTAAAGTACTTTCAAAGTTTGTATTCTGAATGTGACGGGACTTTTCCTTTAAATGTGAAAATAACATGTGACCACATCTGAAATGAACATGTGGTTCATGTATGATTCGTATTAAACATTAGAATCAAATGGGATACACGTGGTTTTTCATGTTTTTTCTGCCTCAAGTGTGTCATCAAGTCACAAACTACAAATACTTATTTACGTACTTAACTAGAAATTTTGGCTATCTGTAATTTATAGGAGTAATTCATTTTTGGACAACTTTTAACTTTTTAGTTATCGTCCAGAATTGTGGACAAATGTTCCTTTAATAGGGTACTGCAGTAAAGCTTCTGCCATTTACATTTGTCCTGCATTACTTTTACTTTTATACTTTAAGTAGTTTTGAAAATGGCACTTTTATACTTTTATTGTAGTAAAAAGCTTAAGTTGATCCTCTAACTTCTACAAAAGTGTTTTAAACAGTAGGATTTATACTTCTACTGATCATTTATTGAACAGGATGGAATAATTTCTTATAAACCATTTATAGGGCCAGTAACCGTTCTTGATCACTTGCATAGCCCTTACAAATAGAGTCTCCCCCTGTCTCTCAGTGAGGTCTAGAAGCAAAAGATCTATATCCAGCCATTAAGCAAAGATCCTGCCACAGGGCTGTGCATCTCATTTTGGCATTTGACCAATTAGATGAGCCCTTTAATGATATATTACCTACTGGAAATTAAGTTGAAAAAATAGTTAACAAGTCAAGAAAAATTGTTAAAAAGGTTATTGAAAAGTTAAAAAGTAAAAGTAAAAAGTTAATAACCCTAGTTAACAATTATCTTTAGGTTTATAAACTCCAAAATGTAAGTGCCAGTATCAGCATTAATGCATCTAAGGTTATTTCAATCTGAAAAACTAATATTGCTTGCAATATTTTAATTTTGAAATAAATTAATTGTAAAAGTTTCTTTTTGCACTTAAAATTGTTATTTTGGTATAGTGTTATTTATTTGTATTTTTGTAACTTTGTTTAATTTGTCAGAAATATCCGAGTTTGCACAAAACTGTCTGGCTTTAAACATTAAAGTTGATGTTATTTTATTTTATTTATATTATATCATTTTAAGTACTTTTTAACTCTTATTACAGTATATTCTAGTATGAGTATTTTCTACTTTTAATTGAGTAAAAAAAAAAAAAAAAAACTTGTGCTGGTTTCTATTTAACCCTTTAAAGCCAAGTGGATCATATTTGTTACATGAGTTTTCTGCTTTATCAGTGTGATAGTTTTTCTCTTGAAAGCCAAAACTTACACAATCAGACAAATGTAGTGAACAGAAAATGTGTAAAAGATTACACAAGATTACAGCCTAATGTATCAAAACTGATGCAAATAAAAATAAATAATTAAATAAATAAAATAAAAAAAACTGATGCAAATAAATGATCTAATTTAAGTTTAAGTACAAACTTAAACTTAAATTTAAGTAAAAAATGTCTGTTTTTTTCTCTTTCATTTGTCAGAAAGATCAATGATAAAACTTTCAATCCATTATTTCATGCTCCCGGCTTTAAATGGTTAAAGTGGAAGTGATTGCTATTTTACACAAGTAAAATAGCTATAAGTTTATTTGGATAACTGTTTTAAAAGGATAAATTAATTTAAAACAAACATCTTTATCTGATATTGAAATGTTTATTATAATCCTAAATTGTGTGTGTGTGACTGAAAAGCATAGTTTTTCACAGTAGTATTTATCTCAGTGGGTATTTTTCTCTTTTGGAGCTAACTGTGTCAAGTGAGGCCATAACATGTGTGCTCTGGTTGCCCCACAAATGCGGATGTCATTGCGCTTCTGTCCCCTCTGCATGAGACCGGGCCCCGCAGGCATATAAGGGTCTTTGGGCTCATGTAGTGTCTGCAACAACCAGGGTATCGTCTAATATTATTTATATTTCCGAGTATTACTTCAAAAATAAAATTTCACGTAGAGAAAGCTTGATTCTTCTTTGTCTCCGTTTCTTCGCCGCAGACAGCGGCGGTTAAACACTTGCAGTGTGATTCCTGCATCTTCATCAGACCCAGGCCTGAAGGAAAAGTGTCGTCTTTGAATTTGCTGCAGAAGCACAGCTTTCTGGCCCCCTTTCTCCCCCCCCCCCTCTCAACTTGCCCCTTGAAGTTTTTTTTTTTTTTCCAGCTGAAAAGAGAGCAGGATTGTGCATAAAAAAAAGAAGGAGTTTAATCTGGGGAATGAGTGCTTTGCCATGAAGCCCAGCTCTAGGGAGAGTGCCAAGCAGGGCTGGGCAGTGTATTAATATTTAAATTCCAGTCCAGATAATCAATAGAAGGGGGTACTTCTGTGCACCGTTACTCTCAGATGGGAAACGATAATAGGGAGAAAACCTGCTGATTAGCCTCCTTAGAAGCTCTCTTCTCTGTGTAGTGCTCAATACTTTAGGAGTGATTATAACCTATTGAGGCAGAAAACCTGATCGAATATGACCTCTTTTGAGTTCCTTGTTCCCTCAATAGCGTGTCAAAAAGAGCATTCAGCAGTTCGTGTTGCAGGATCACGCCTCTCTGAATTATTCTACATTCTTTTTTTTCCATGCATATGGTGCTCAAGCATATCGGTCCTAACATAATGCTTAATTTGACTGCTAGTGCCATAACAGGCACCAACGGGGAACTTATATTTCATTCTTCTTTTCAGTGTACATAAAAAAAAAAAAAAATCCCAGCTTAGTCCTTTTTGTCTTTTGAATGCTTTGAAGTCCTTTCAGCCTTTAGGGGGACTTTTTGTGCTGTGGATTGTGGTGTGCATTCACTGTAAAGGCACTCAATACCGCAATAAGACCACAAGCAAAACTGAGTGTCTTAAGCAGGACCACACATCTGAGGCATTTGCATAATTTAAAGGAGGGGGAAGAGAGAGAATGAGAAGAAGGCAAGAAAGCAGTGCACCTCATTTAAGATGAAATTTAAGTCAATGCATTTTTTTTTCCTCGACCTGTTGGTTTAAATGCATGTCTTGGTTAAAAACGACCTAAAAAGGGCTAAAATAAAAAAGTCTGGGTATGGTTCATTGCAGCTTTGGCCACTTTAACGCAACTTGCCTTAAAATCTTGATGTTTAAGAGAGATCAGGTTTTTTTTTTTTTGCTTTTGTCCTCACTTTGTCCTCAGTTAAAGCATCATCACACATAAAGAAAAGTGGGTGTGGGGAAAAGGGAGGCAGGGGGGGGGTTCCAGTGCTTTTCCTGAGGATAATATCTTGTTTGAAGGGCCAGCAGAAAGAAAAGCAGAAGGAGCTGAAGTAGTGCTGGTGAGGATCTTGAAAGAGAGCAAGGCCAAAGCTGAACTGCTCAGTTCATTTTCCACCTCACTGGGTATCGTAATCCACCTCGGCCAGCTGCTAACAAGATTGAGTCTGAAGTTTACCTCCACAATGAGATAATCAGATTAAGATGCACAAAGATCAAATAATGACCCGGCTTTAGGGCAAGTTCAGCAGGCCCTTGATTGTGATGTGTGGTCCTTCAGTAATATTAAGAAATTCCTAATGTCTTACCAAAATATGTATGTAATTATCCTGCATGGACTGGAGAAAGATCAAGGCAAATTTCATCTAAACTAATTTAATCTATTTATCTATCTAGAAGAAACAAAAAGTGAAACAAAAAAATATTGATGAACTTCCTTTCTAAATAAATTGCTTAGACATTTAAGAATGAAATAGCTTTTTGTTTATTTGTTTTGATCAGCTGAGGCTATCAGTCTTCATGTCTTGAGGTTAAGAAAACCAATTTGGCTCTCCAGAACGATCTATAATTGACTGCTTTTGTCTTCTGCTTCTTTTTCACAGTACGCTGCCTTGCCTTAATGGAGTAACGGGATTATTCAGGGGAGCATACAAATGTGATTGTCTCACAGCAGATGGCGTGGACTGCTTCACCTTTGACAGAAGTTAATTAAGCCCTCCATATTGTGTCTATCTGACGAGAGATACGTAAATAGATTCCCAGCTATGCAGCTCGGTCTCTTTCGCTCTTGATGTAGAACTAGTTCTAGTTTCAGGGCTGTTATTTATGTTGAGTTTCACATGAATTTACAACCATGCCTTCTAGAAGGTAGTTTTGTCCCCACTGGTAAATAAAGCTCCACAATCCAACTCAATGGTTTTCTTACTCGAGATTTAAATTTTAATTAAGTTGGAAAACGCAAACTTGATTTCATTTAGCAAAAACTCAAACCTTCAAACCCACTGCAAAGCTAACGTGTTCTCCTCAGAACATCAAAGGTCTGCAAGGTAGAATTTGAAGAAAAAAAGGATTACAAAACCAGGAAACTGCGGATTATTAAACTGAGTGAAGCCAGAATAACAAAATAGTGTTCAAAGTACCCATCATGGAGGGGAGAACCTGCTGAGTGCAATATAAAAGTAGGGGTTAAGCTTATTGTAAACTCTCTCCACTACGTTCCAAAGGTAGAGGTTACATATGATTAGAGGAACTCTGCTGTGGCCATCACTGCAAGCTACTTCCGTTCCAGTTGAGCATTGCTAATTTTTTAAAACCCTCCACCACATGTGTGGCACTACTGCCAAGCTCCCTTTTTTCCCCCTCTCTTTTGATCTGGGTTTAGGGGGTTAGCTGCAATTTTATGGTAAAATGCCCACTTGAGCTCTAATGTTTAATCACGCTGAGCATTTCTAAAATCAGGTCAGGAAATAAGTTGGAGAAAGTTGAGGACCTCATAAGGTAGAAAAGTATTTTTGTGTTCTGCAGTACTAAAATTGGTCTTTTTTAAAATAAACTTTGAAAATTTAGATTTCTGTCTGGCATATTGGAAAAATTTTTACTTTTTTTCATGTTTACTTCTTGTTGTCCTTCCTGCTGCTAAAATTTACTTGACCTTTTATCAGTGCTTTAAATTATATACTCTGTTCAATACATTTACCCAAGTTAAGCAGTTTTGACAACTTAGGACTGATTTTCAAAACTTCACAGGAGTGCTAAACCTCTTAGGCATAAAATTACATATGAAATTTGTAGCCATGCCGTGTGTGATCTGCAGCGGTTGCGTGCATTGGATAAAAGGTGCAAAACTAGCAATAAGATTCAAAGTAGTAACTGCAACTTTCAAAGTCATGATGATGAATTTATAGCAATTAAATTCAGTTTATTTATATGGCTCCAATTCACAACACTTGTCATCTCATGGCACTTTCCAGTTCACCAGATCATACAGTCCGATTGATTCAAAAATTTTCTATCTGAGGAAAACCAGCTGATTGCATCGACTCATTGACTTGAAGGCAATCCC
>NW_015150506.1:451714-452850 GCF_000732505.1 Cyprinodon variegatus
GGATTTTAAATTCTATTCTGGATTTAACAGGAAGCCAATGAAGAGAATTAGAATTGAACTTTTATTCTGCATTTGACACATCCCCTCGGGGAGCAGTAGACTACCATTGTGCGGCGCCCGGGGAGCAGTGCGGAGGTTAAAGGCCTTGCTCCTTTTTATGTTAAAAGGGAGATTTCCTCTCCATTTTCACTACATGGATGCTCGGTGTGAGGGATGCTGTAGAGTTAAAGAGAAATGCAAGTAAATGTCTTCTGTCGCCACATGTTTATCTAGCAGAAGTGAATCCTGTAACTCAATGACTGGATCCAATCAGCTAATTTTCCTCAGATACAAAACTTTTAACCAATCTGACTGGATGATCTGATTGAATTGTTTCTGGAAAAGCACTTTGCGATGAAATATGTTGTGAAATGAAATTGTATTGAAGTTGTACACTGACTTCTAATCTGTGGGCTAATATTCCACTTATGAGCCGGTTTCAGATGTCCTACAATCAGTAGGTTGCAGGAATTGTAGAGCGAATGCTTCAGCAGAGTAGTTACAGATAAAGCAGCACACCGAGGTTTTGCAAGAAATAGGTGACCCAGATGAAGCAGAGGAGATTCTATTAACAAGACAGATATAGTTTAAATGGGAACTTGGGAGAAACCTTTAGATATAAATCAAAAGACCCCCCCGACACACACACTTATAATTGCAAAAAGGTATTCAACAGAAAAACCGTGTTTGTTTTTTTTGTTTTTATTGAAAATCGTTATGCTACATTCAGACCGCAAGCAGCAGAGGCAGCAGAAGCAGCTAGTTTAAATGCAAAGTCATTGGTTGATGCGCAGCAAAAGGTCCCGCAGCGCATTTTGAGCAGTAGGAGCAGCACGTCTAGCAGCTGAAGCGGCGCTTCATGAGCTTCTGAGAATCTGACGCACTTGGGGTGGCCAGATGTCCGGCTTCAGGGCGGATAGTCTAGATTTTCTTTGCACTGTACGGCGTCCGGACGTGTATTTGTCCTCATTTATGAGGCACTGGGCTTGTAGAGCAGATTTTTATTAATTTTTTTTTTTTGCTGGGCTGCAGCACAATATCCAATCATCAAAAATGCATCACTATCTGATCTAACAGATGATTGGCTAAGAGTGGCG
>NW_015150506.1:453510-458933 GCF_000732505.1 Cyprinodon variegatus
ATTTGATATCAGCATATGAAAATATATTTGAGTATATTATTTTGCAAAGTGTCAGAAATGGATAACAAAACTGCTATTTTCAATGACTACTTATTTTTGTCCAGCTTTAACATCGGTATTGATATTGGTTATATGCTACATGAGTTTTAAAATATCGGATATTGGCCAAACTCCCAATATCGTGCATCCCTAATCAGAATAACTGGTGCTAAGTATTAAAGTTAGTGTCCTGCCAAAACCAGGACATTGTTTAACCCAGAATGGACAAAAGAGCGTGAATCTATGACCAAAGGTAGTGGAGTTTCTTTCCATGGTTTCTGTCACTTTGTCGATGCGATGTGGGCGTAAGCAGTCGAGGAAAAGCCGCAATTGAACGGCGTGCGTTTAAGTCCACACATCCTATGCTTTGTGGTATTCTGCACTTTAAAGATTCATCTGGTGGTCACTTTTTAAACACCACAATGTAATAAATACAAATGCTGGGAACCAATTCTTTTTTACATCTCTTTAATATTTTGTTCTATTCACCTACACAAGCATCCTCTTTAAACTACTAAGAATTGTACTATAAATGAGACTTTACCCGATTTTTATGTACACCTTAGTAATTTATTGATATGCCGCACAATGTCCTCCTTTTTGGTGCTATAGAAATGGCCGCCCTAGACGCACTTCAGAAGCAGCAGCTGCTGGAGTTGGAAAAATTCAAGTTTTGCTTCTCGACACGCCACATCAAACAATCAGAGACGCTGATCTGGGAGCTGGCAGGGAGACAGACGCAGCACTGCTGATGCTGAGCGCTATGATCACTCCTCTGAAACAGTGTATTAACACCTAGATTAACTTAAAACGTTGAAATCTTCCAGCAACATATATTTGCTTTTATTATTCTGGTGCCTGCAGTTTGGATAACGTACATGAAAAACGCTAACATCTACTTCCAGCCGCCATGAACAGTAGTGGAAAACCGTGAAGAGGCGAACGGGCCAGAGGAAGCTGTTGAACGGGATTCCTAGGGACAGCGCACCGCCGGTGTAAGGAGGTCTGAGCGGTTCTCACAGTGGAATAATATTTGGAGTCAAAATGGTAATCTGGATGAACTGACTGCACAGATGAAGTTTTAAGGTGGACTTTCTCACTTGCAGTCTGAACATAGCAGTACAGGTCATATTGGGGAACGGTTGGCGGAAAAGACAACAATCTATGTTGAGGTTCGGCTGCTCCGTTTACCATCTCCGTCCAGAATTAAACTCGGATATCAAAGCAACAGTGTTTGCCCATTGGATGTCGTCTGGGACAAGGAAGAGTATTAAGAATATGACAGAACCATTGAAGAACCATAGGAAGAACAGAACTAAACATCAACATTTACTAAGGGCCAAAATATCTCAGTAACCCTCAACACCCCCCTTGGTGATAAACTAATAGTTGGTACCTGCTTAGCTGGCATTGTGCTGCCAAAGCCCTTCACTCTTGGCCCAAACTCCCCAAAGCAGACGACTCAAAAAACAGAAAACTAATTAACAACGAAGACAATTACATTAAATAGACACAGCATAATATCATTATTAGGTTAAATTCATGAATTAGATTTCTAAAATATATAAATGTTTACCTGCAAAACAATGAAGGTGCCTGCGTGGATTGTTTTACCATTGGGTGGCTAATGCCATCATTGTTTCTGAGTTGTGACGCCAAGAAACAAACTTCAGTAGTCTAGTAGCAGCCATTCAAAACGGCCCTTAACAGGCAGCTAACTTCCCTTCAACTCACTGCAAAATCCCCTCTAACTTCCAGCCACTGCAGTGCCCCCCTTCTTGCATATTTTTTTACTCTGACTCCACCCTTTCACTGAATTACAGGGTCTGACCAGGAGATGGTGCTTCTCTATAGATCTTAATCTCCATAAATCAGGACAAAATGAATATTTTAGTTAAAAGATTCATGCTTGAAAAGGAATTGTAGGGGACCAGCCAAGGACCAGTTAAGGACCAGCCAAGGACCAGTTAAGGACCAGCCAAGGACCAGTTAAGGACCAGCCAAGGGCTCATCTAGGAAAGTGGGGAAATTTTGAATGGCTACTAGTGTACCACTCGGAAAAAAAAAAGTCTGGATTTTTACGGGATTATCTCATCTGCTTTAGAAAGATGGGACTAAAATTTCACTTTTTAATAACAAACACTTTGATTTAAAACAATGAATAAATATTTTCTGCCGGAGGTTTCTTCCTGTTCAAAGGGAGTTTTTCCTCTCCACTGTCGCTACAAGCATGCTCAGTGTGAGGGATTTTATTTTAGTCAATGAGTCGATGCAATCAACTGGTTTTCCTTAAATAGAAAACTTTGAATCAATTTGACTGGATGATCTGGTGAACTGTAAAATGCTTTGAGATGACATGATGTGAATTGGAGCTATAGAAATAAACTGAATTGAATTGAATAAATATTCCAATTTTCTCAAACTCTTAAAGTTAGAGGTGTATCTTTATTACGTTTGGCGATTTATTTGGTACTATTATCAGGATTTTACAGGGTTCAAAACCCTCAGAACATTTTTTTTACTTATGGAATAATGCAGTTTTTGAAATACGACCACATCAATAATAAACATCTGGTGAACTTTCCCAGAATGTTAAACCTTGGTTATTTTTATTGCCTTCTTTGGCTTCACTTGGTTCCTTCATTTTGAATGGTGTATTTTAAATGAACACCATCTTTGTAGAAATCAATTAAACTCTGTTTAGAATGACATTTTTGTTTTTAGGAGGAGGATGTGCAGCTGAGATCTCGCGAGAGCTGTGTGCGTAAGTAAAAATGGCGACATACAGGTAATTTAAAAACAAACAATTCCAGTCCTGGTAAGTAAGCCAATAAATGTAAATAAAACAAAGCAGATTTAAACTTTGACAATTGTACCTTATTTCCGAGGGAACAAACTGGAAGACGAGACCTTGACGAGCCTGGAGAGCAACCTGGACGGGTGTTTTGACAACATCGTAATGGGGAAGCCGAGGAATCCCACATCCACAAACACACCGTCTACCAAACGATGTCGGTCTAGTTCAACCAGTGCTGCTTCTACCTCTACTTTGTCTCCAGACAGGAGCTACGGCGACGTCCTGGAATCCATCGACAAAAAGCTAACTAGCTTGGACGCCTGCCTGGCCCTGGTAGAAGTCCTACATAAGGAGTTTTTTAGCTTTGAGAGAGTCGCTGGAATTCAGCCAAGCTCAGCTGGCCTCCGCCACCGCCGAGAACGAAACGCTGAAGGGGGAAGTCACCAAACTCACCGAGGGGATGATCCAGCTGTCCTGCGAAAATAAAAAGATGAAGGAATCCATTCTGGAAATTCAGTCGAGGAGCATGAGAGACAATCTCGTCTTCGCTGGAATCGCTGAACAACAGGACCAGGACCCTGAGGCGACAGTACGTGAGTTCCTCCAGAAGAAGCTGAAAATCCCGGCGGACCAGGTAAAAAACATCACCTTCCATCGCGTTCACCGGCAAGAAGCCTGATAAATCCCGTCCTAGACTAATTGTAGCTAAGGTTGAGCATTACAAGCAGAAAGAGCAGGTCAGGAGTCAGGGCAGAGAGCTGAGAGGAACAGATTTCAGCGTTAATGACCAGTATCCAAAGGAAATATTAAAAAAAAAATAAAATAAATAAAACTATTATGGAGGATTTTCACAAATTTTTTAAAATATCTGCCTGGCCCACTTAAAAAAAAATGCACTTACACAACCCTGTACCCTCTCCCGAGAGCGAACGCATATTAAACGCGTGCAAGAGCCCTTTTCTCTGTTTAAAGCCCATTTCTCTGCAGACTCTGTTTAAAAGTTGCTGTTTGCATCGATCATACAAGCTTACTTTCCAAAAGATTTGCAATTTTTCCACTATGTCAGACTCACCAACGGTAAGTAAAAATGGGGAAAAGCATGTAGGAGGTCCTTACATAAACATATCACCAAAATGATTGACAATTAGGAGGACCACTTATTTTGATGATGCCCCCGGAAAAAGAACATCTTCCACTATTCCTTTAAAGAAAGTCCCAGAGAACCAGAATGTAGTTTGATAACATAAGTTATATATTGTAAAGTTCATATTCTCCATTTGTAATATGGGTAAAACTATTTTATTCCACTTTAAAACATGATAATAAACAGGACTTTACAACAGCTGTAACACAGACTCTTATCTGCTGTGGTCTCTGTGGTTGTGTACTGCTGGACAGGGTTGCACTTATTAAAAACAAGGATGACGCTTTGGGGTGTAGGGTCACATTACAAGATCAGGGATTATACAGCTCCGTCACTTTTAAATTGACAACACAAGTTATCCAGATCTATAATTATACTTGCCTGATATGCGGTTCCATTGGCTAATGATGGTGGATACTTGAAGGTTTTCTTGGGTTAGTTTTAATGAGTCCTTTCCCTTTAAAGACCACAAAATGCCACCAATTTAAGTCCTGTCAATGCTCTCCATTTCAAGTCGAGAAACACCCGTGGAGAGGAAAAGAAATCATATAGTTGGCCGGACGTGTCAGCAGTTAAGAAACCAGCATGAGCCGCTCATTCTCCGTGGCAGGGATCAGATTAGAATTCATGAAATAAAAGTTTTCTGCCTCCAGATGATGCTGGGGTCACTCATATTTTTAATTAAAGTAAGAATAGTTTTCCCTGCAGGAGAGCTGTGAGATTTAAAAAAAGGAATACTGACGAACTAATGATCCAACGGCTTTGGGCTACTTCGAGGATTATTAAAAAGTCTTTGGAATTTTGATAATAAATCTATTTAATATCTACTACAAAACATAAAATAGAAAAATAAGGACAAGTGCAGAGTTTATACCAGAAAAACAAATTACCAGTGATTTAGATAGAATGAAAACATTAGTAGGGGTTAGCAAGAGGCAACTTATACGTCTTAAAATAAACGTAAATAGCTTTTTTGTTTAAATAGGATCCAGTAACAATGGGCCATTTTGCCAAACGGTCTTTTATTTGATCCATTTCAAATATGCTTCTTATGTTTCTGAGGACTTCTCTTGTAGTGTCTTTATACTCTATATGTCAGAAGGTGCGCAGAAAGGTTAGCCTGTGCTAGCATAATACTAAAGATGCTGGTAAAGATTCCCAGTCATAGTCATTCCAAGTTTGAAGATATTTTTCTTGTCATGCGCACGGAGCAGCAGACCGCACCGGCTGCAGGGGGGGCAGGGCACAACCCATTTCTGACTCTGCGGAGGAAGAAACACAGGTAAGTGACAACGATCACCTGACAGGAGAGGATTACGTACACATAATGAGAAACGGCCACAGTTTTAGTTTTCTATTGATTTATTCAAATTATTAATCTTAGGGAATACTAAGAGTGAAGAGGCACATTCCTGGATTTCAAACTTGAGTTTTGTTGTTTAA
>NW_015150506.1:460767-463491 GCF_000732505.1 Cyprinodon variegatus
CAAAAAACTCTTGGCTGGATAGACAATTTTGGTTACATTTACACTTGCTCATATTTCCCAGACAAAAAATTAATGGTGCATCTCCCAAATGTCCCGGCCGCAACAACGCTTTTATTAGTTCCGCTATCGGGACGGAACCAATAATGGCGAGCCATAATTTTTTTTAAATTAAAAAAAAAGGTAAATTTTAATGATTTATTTAGATTACAAAAATAAATCATAATAAAAATAATCCTATTTATGATGTTTTAAAAATTAAGACCTACGAAAGACTGATTTAAGATATTTTAATACCAATTAAGGCCTTAGTTTTATTTTGAAGAATTCAATGCCTTTTAAGACTTTTTAAGGACCAGCGTGAACCCTGTTATACTTACAGTCTCATTTTTATCTCTTCTGTAAAGGTTTGCACTGCAAGAAAAGAATTCCCTGCAAAGGATTAATAAAGTAATTATTATTCTGATGTATTTCTTCTCATCTACAGGTTGGGAATGTCCCCAGATTGAATTTCAAAAATCTGTTCACCTTAACATAAACAGATCCAATGAATCCATAATCCAATATGATGTATGGGACTACAGTTTGTAATTGCAAATTTAACGTTCAGATTGCATTGGAAACGAGTGAGATCTTCAAAAAAGCCTGTATATATCTCCAGGAATCTGATTCTAATTTCCATCTTTGCAAATGAAAAAAAACAAGCTGTAAATTTGCTCTTTAAGAAAACATCTTTGCAGAGTGAATAATCACATTAGCGTGCCGGGTTTGTGTCCCTGGATCGTCTTTGAACTAATTTGCTGCACATAGGCTCGCAGCTGCAATGTTTCCAAATATGTAAACCAATTAGGCCCATCAACATGGCTGTTAGGGGTTATTCCTCGCAACAATAATTGCATCTAAGCAAGCGTTCATGATGAAGACGTAGTCCAGAGGCATCATTCGGTTAAGAGAGAGAAAAAAAAATAACTGTGCATGGTTATGTTTTTATGTCACAGCGCTCCTTTTCTCCCACATTCAAACACTGTAGGCAAGACAATAACAAACAATGCAAAGCTACTTGTTGTTTTTTAAAGCTCGCAACCCCCCCCCCCAACCTCTATTTTCTCCCCTCCTCTGTGTCTGCAGAAATGACAGGAGAAGTGCACATTTGTAGCTTGCAGGTACTAGTTGGGGTACAGATTGAAGCTATGATATATGACATGTGTTGCAAGCAGTCTCTGTGTATCTCCCAAGGACCTGTCACAGCTCCAGCACAGGCAGTTAAAGGCTCTGTTATACACAGTTTAATCCTCCATTTAGGTCACAATCCACAAGCAGAAAGGGAAGCAGCTTTCTCTATGTTTATGTTTAGAATCCTTATAGTTTGGGTATTAGAATGAGCTCAAATTGCTCCTGAAAGTCGCGCAACCGTTACCCTTTCAGTGTTTTATGGCTTTTAAATCACAAAGCTTTAAAAGCTGCAAATCAGAATGCATTTTTGTCGGATTCCACCCCTAGAGATTCTCTATTTGTGACTCTACAAGACACATTTTTCTATTAATTCTTTTTAGCTATTCATAATCTATGTGTAAATAAGTAATTGTTACATTTAATAGCTTTGATATTTGCCCCCCCTTTCAGGTTTTAGCCTGAAATCATGGGCTGATTGGAGCTGCATTATTCACTCAAGGTTGTGTCATTGCTGGAAGCCAAAGCCAGCACATGCCTTGTCTGCTGTGCTTTATTTCAAGGGTTAGCCATGCATCCGTACATGGTAAATTAGGCTTTAAAGACTCCATTACCGCTTGTGGATCCCTTTTTTTTAAGGTTTGTAAAGCAAAACATGAATACAAATCTATAAAAAACATCAAAATAATATAAACAGATTAAATGGAACAGCAAGCAGCAGTAGGACTTTGTGAACTTTAGCTGCTTGTGGTGTTTTCCTTTCACCAAATTCCATTTCATATGTGTATCACATTTGATTCCCATTTGAAGAATATGATTTAATCTTATTTGAAGCACATGTGTATCAGGTGTGAAAAACATGGTAATACCGAATGCAACACGTGATAAACATCCTTTCACATGTGATTCCCAATTAAAGATCAGCTGGTTTACATTTAAAAAAAGACAAGGATGTTTTACATGTGAAATATATGGAAATCATGGGTGAAAACATTTGAACCCTTCTGATACACACGTCTTTACATGTGATTCACATGTTGCTGCATGTGATCAATATTTAAGTTTATTACTTCAGTAGAGGTAAAAACACTTTTGTATAAGTTAGAGGATCAACTTAAGCTTTTTACTCCAGTAAAAGTATAAAAGTGCCATTTTCAAAGCTACTTAAAGTATAAAACTAATGCAGGATAAATGTAAATGACAGAAGCTTTACTGCAGTACCCTATTAAAGGAACATTTTTCTACAATTCTGGATAATTACTAAAAAGTAAAAAGTTGTCCAAAGATTAATTACTCTTATAAATTACAGATAGCCAAAATTTCTACTTAAGTAACGTAACAAAGTATTTGTACTTTGTGACTTGATGACACACTTGAGGCAGAAACAACATGAAAAAACACGTGTATCCCATTTGATTCTAATGTTTAATATGAATCATACATGAACCACATGTTCATTTCAGATGTGGTCACATGTTATTTTCACATTTAAAGGAAAAGTCTGGTCACATTCAGAATACAAACTTGTGAAAGTACTTTAAGTATGACATTACTATA
>NW_015150506.1:464576-466593 GCF_000732505.1 Cyprinodon variegatus
CCTCTGAAAATCTTCAATAATTGTTGTTGATTGCAGATGTGTCTAGTAGTTCCCATTGATTTAGCTTGTAAAGCGGGGAGAATGGCGCTAGGCTTACCGCACCGTGACATCACTGCTGGAAGATGGCGGGAGGGAGGGGTTACTATATTTGGGCAAAAATGGCCGCTCCCAGACTCAGTGATCATGACAAAAAATATTGCTTTTATTTTTTAGTTTAAGGTATAAATAATGATCCACTGGTTATTCCTTGCTGACGGACTTTTCCTTTAAAATCCTTGGATATTTGTTAGGGGTGTGAAGTAATTAAATCAGTACGAATCTTGCCGCGTACTTTTAAAACACACTTTCTATACGAACTGCAGTAATATAAAAACAGCACAAAGTCAGACTTTAATGAATGTGTTGTTTTTCTGTTAGTTTTATATTAGGAGGCTGCTGCTTTTGTCCAATCACAGCCTGATCTTGAGGCAGATCTCAAGCATAACTTTCCCATTAAGGGAAAAAGAGACGGAATCTCCTCCATTGTTGCATGAGATGATGGCAGAAAGTTAAAACGCACTGTGAAGGTGTCTCTGAGCTTAGAGGACGCAACCTGCATGTATGACATTCCACCAGGCTGCCCCCGCCCTTCTCAACCACCGCCACCATTTTTCCGTCGTGACCTATGGGTTGGGGGGTTGTGTGCCTCCAATCTCAGCATTAGTCTGAGGGGAATCTGCTTGGAGTTACAGTACAGGGAGCACATCTTTCTCCAAGGCTTGCGGCCCGCTGTTGCTGAGTAAGCCCCGCGCAGCAAAAGATTGCTTCTGAATTAATACTCCCTGACAGTAAATGTCAACAGAATTTAAATTACACTCCCCGCCCTTTCTCATAACCATGCGAATGTCTTTAACTTATATTGGGTGCCATGAACACGGCCATTGAAGCCTTTGGGGCGCGTGGGCGGTTGGGTGGGTGGGGATCTCCATGTTTAAAACCACCAGCTCAGTGTTTCACTTTGCATGTCTGAAACCAGCATCAAATTCAGCAGGCATGCATGTGGCTAATTAGTTGGATTTAAGCGCAATGATCATCAGCGTTGGCGACAGAACTGCTGCGATCTCAAACCGGTGCCCTCCCCTTTGCTGGTCAATGGAGCGTTTCACTGTTCATTAGAGGCAGACGCTGTGATGGAGCGGGGCCTGGCTGCCTGTGTTAGTGTTAAATCCCAAAGCAGGAGCACAACAACAACATCTACAGTATATTAGGATTAGGTTCTCCCGAACAGCACAGCTGCACTTCTACACTTGTTTTACCTTTTGGAATTATTTGCTCTTGTTAGTACAGTGTGCTACTGGAAGTCAGTTTTAAATGTGAGAAATATTGAACCCATAAGACGCTTTCGAACAAAAGTGATCATTTTCAAGTTGACACAATGAGCCATTCATCTGCATTCCTTCTATCTTTCACAAACACTAGATTATTGAACTTGAGGCTGGAAGAGCTTTAATTAGCTATAATCTAAACTCTAACTTCAGAGGTGAAGACTGCATAAGTGTCCAACATCACTTCCTAATCACTGCTCTCTCCACTTCAGTAAACACTGGGAGTTTTCTCGACTGAACTTATTTGATGAGGTTTTTATGAGGCATGCTTCAACATTTTATCTGTTTTATTACATCACCTTTAATCTGTTCATATTTTGAATAATTAATTTCAAATGTTCTTTGTACCACAAAAAGGCAGGCCAAGAAGCAGACATTAACCTGCCATAATGGTTAGTTAAATAGATAAGAGTTGGAGGGTTGTGAAGGTCTGTTTCACGTATGATTTAAAAAATACAAACTGAATGACACTCTAATATAGGGAGAAATAAATACTGAATATACAATAAATGTTTTACTGCAAATCAAAATATGGTTATCCTAATTCACAACAAGCTACAAACTAATTTGACAATAGAACATCAACCAAAATGATCTTACTGATGTTTTATCAGATTTATAAAGGAGTTTATGTCATGATCTGGCCTGTTTGC
>NW_015150506.1:468006-470261 GCF_000732505.1 Cyprinodon variegatus
CCGAACTTCCCGACCTCAAACCTTGTGGGCGGGACTAAGTTCGGAATGGCACCCAGGCTAGTCCAAAACGGGGATTGCTCCCAGAAAACGGGGACGTCTGTGTTAGGAATCATGTTTGTGTGAGTTGTGTTTTTGTGTTGTTCCCTCCCTTTACCACCAGGTGGCGCCCTGTTCTCGTTGGTCCTCCCACACACCTGCGGCTGGTTGACTCATTACTGAGGACTATTTGAGCGGTGGCCTGTCACTACCTCGCGGCCAGACTGTTTTCCAGTTTTGGTTACTCTAGCCAAGCTGAGTTTTGCTGAGTCTAACTGAGTCTTTGTTTTTTCACCGAGCCTAACCTTTTTTTTGTCTTTGCCTTTTCGGCAGGAAGCCTTCCTGCAAGCTGGATGTTTGGCCTTCTTCCCCTGGAAGGATTGTTTTGAGTCTCACACTGAGCAGGGGATTAATCTCCACAAGTTCCGTTCAAGTCCTCCTGGATTCCCAAGTGACAGTCCGCTCAATAGCTCCTCAGGATCGAACCAAGTCTAAACCTGTCCGCCCTCCAACGAGTCTCAACCTCTGGATAAACCCACACTAACTGGATTCTAGGACAAAAGGTCTTCTCAACCAACCTGAATCACGTTTTCTCTGTCTCTCCAGTCAGTGCTCAAAGTTCCCACGGATCCTGAACTAACCGCTAATACTTCCCTTCCGTCTTCCAGTTCTGGTTCACCAGCATACTGAGTTTCCTGAATCCAACCCTCGTTGTCCTTATCAATAAACCTGTTCAAACTTTTACCCTTGTTCTCTGAGTGGTTTACTGCATGTGGGGCAGAACTCTCAAGAAAATCCTGACAGTCTGATCATCCTAGTGGTGAAGCAAAGTTAAGTAGATTCCTCCTAAATGTTTGTTTAGTTGAGCAGTCGCTTAACAGGATCTAGGGCCGGTGTGTAAGACCTATTTTACCTGCTATAAACAAAAGCTGCTTCATTTGTCTGCAGACTCAAGCTAACACATTCAGGCAGTGGTAAGGAGTGCATCATTTCCCATTAATGTGAGAGCATTACTGTTAGCCACACTGGAGTGAAAACATAAAACATAAACTGCTTTGGAGTACTTGATGAAAACTAACACAAATGTCGACAGGCAGCCGCTACCTTTTAGTGACCCTAGGGAGTGGACTTGTTTCAAAGAGAACACAGCTGACAGTCGTGCAGTATCAATGAGCTGACCTCTCTGCAGCCCATGCCAGCAGGTATTTTTCCAATTGCGTGTGTTTACTTCCTTTCTTCACCTTGCCATGGTTTATTCCTGGTGTGTTAGAAGCTGCTGAGGGGCTGAGCTGTGGATTTCAGTGGGCCTGATACTATTACTTGAAAAAAAATGTTCAATGCTTTGTGCAAGCTGTCAGTTGAGTTCATTCAATTAAAGTTCAACTGATGAAGTTTCCAGTATTTATATCAATAACAGTCAGTGGCAAACCGGCAGCTCATATGCTGTATAAAGATATTTATCAGTTTGTTCACCTTAATGAGAAATCTTCCTCATGCTCCAGGTGTCATGATCTTGGCGCTGATGGTTTGGTTTTTTTCCTTTGCTCTTTGCTCCCCTGTCTAATTGGTTCTGCAGCTGATTATCGCCGATCATTTTCACCTGGTTCCTCCACTATTTAAGTTGTGTGTTTGCCTCCCATGGGCGCCAGGTTATTTGTGTGTTTTGGTGAGACGTTTCCTAGCTTTCTTTAGTCTGTCTGTTTTCCTGATTATGACCAGTTTTCTGTCCTGTGGATCTCGAGTTTTGCCTTGCACGTCTGCTCTGTACGTCGCATCTGGTCCTGGATTCTACCGGCTTCTGAACCTGGAACTGTCTCCTGACTTCGGCCTTGGATTTCCCTTCTGGACTTTGTTGCTGCTCGCCATCGGCTGGCGGCCGCTCCGCTCGCTCTCTAGGAACTCTGGTGGCGTCGCCTGCCACAACTGGGGTCAAACCTCCCTCCTGGATTCTACTCTATTCTTCGCCAACGGACTGAACTTTAAATCAGGTGACTAGCTCCAAGGAGTGATCCGCCCCGCAGCAGACAAGCAGCCCCGCACACCTGTTTGTTAAATAAAAGCTTTGAACTTTCCCACTGCCTGTCTCGCCTTGAATTCTGGGTCCAACTTCCTGAGATCATTACACCAGGATTACCTGTGGAGTACCACAGGGATCAGTGCTAGGACTAATTCTCTTTACTTTATATATGCTCCCATTTGGTAGAATTATTAGACAGCTT
>NW_015150506.1:472734-474732 GCF_000732505.1 Cyprinodon variegatus
TGGGGGGGAGTAGAAAATGAAGGCTAATCATGTTTTGGGTGTACTATTCCTTTAATATCTATCAAGCTGCTATAGTTAATGAAATGACAGAACTAGGAAAGATAAAGAAACATAGATGTCTCTGATTCTCTAAAATCCAGTATTTTACACGTACATTAATCATCTATCTGTCCACTGTGCTGGACTGCAAGTTTCACATTTTCTCGGGGTGTAAATTGCAAATGTTACTGTATGTAAGTGCTCTGTCATATCAGAGAGAGGAGGGAGAATTTTATGCGTCAACAGCATGAAATCACCTTTATCTGAATAGGCCCTAATGAGCTAATTGACCTTTTCCCATTGCTGGCTCTTTCACCGCTGTCTTAAGCTGAGAGGGAAAATCTTGAGAAGTGTGTGTATGTGTGCTGCTAATTTTAAAAGCACACATGTGAAGAACTTTGTTTCTTTACTTAGCTTTTTACGGATCCCAGGTTTAATGAGGAGACTTTCTCCCATCTGGGCTTTCAGGTTTCTTTTATCTCTAACCTAGCATATTAGATAGAAGCTTACCTACCCACTAACAACTCTCTTTTTCTTTGTGTGCTGAGAAGACAGAGGGCAAATGTCTCCTTTCATTTATTTCCCCAAGCAAGAGAACCGAAGTGCGGGAGAGCGTAACATTTATTTAGGTATTTATAAATTGCAGTTGGAATATATACATGTCAGATGGAATACTGTTCCAGTTGTTGTGCCATGTGTTCCAGCTACATCGCAGACTGTTTAACAAGGAGGCCATATTATAACCAATAAACATCAAAATTTTCTTACAGCCTTCCGCGGCGGTCGTCTCAGGAAGTGCATTTGTGACACCCTTTGCTTTGAATTCCAAACCGTATTTTGTTTAATGCTCTTTAAAACTTGTCTCGCTTCGTCTTCACATCTGTCTTTGAATTCTCTTCCCTGCTGAAGCGCGGTGCAAAAAAATGTCAAGACAGATTCTGACTCCACCTCCGGCCCTGCACCCCCCCTTCTCTCTAGAACCACTTAGCTATGCCAAATGCACTCTGTCCATAACGGCACATAAAGCCCGTTGTTTTGCTCCATTTGGAGAAGCCGCGGTGTCCAAAGCATTAAGTGTAACGTGCACATCTCCTTGTATATGTAATTTTCTGTGCAAATATGTGTTTTGTTTATTGGGGGGGTGGAGATTCATTGGCAAACCAAGCATGAAGTGGAAAAAATACGATTCTGATGGAGCATGAGTGGTCAGTTAGAGATGTGTGCTTTCTTTTCAGTCCTGACTATCCTGAGGTCATTTCTTTTTATTCCGTTAGCTCCAGTTCCTGCTTCTGTCTAGCACTCAGACCCCATTTCATCTCTCTCTCTAATTACAGTCCTCAAGAGCATACACAGAATACACAGAATTGGGTGCAAACAGAAGAATTGTGCCAAGTCTTTGACATCAGTTTGTGTTTATGCTGAGAGTCATATCTGTATCTGACGTTGGCTGGAAGGCAAGGAGGAGATTACTGCAGAGTACTCCGAACGGAGCGCCATAGGCAAAGGCTAAGTCCGAGCAACGGACATAGCCTGCTTTGGTTCAGTATCTACAATAACCATCGTAAAGACAAATTAGCTTGAATGAATATCAGCTTTCTCTGATAAAAGAGAACAGAAATTAATGTTTTGGAAATTTGACAGATTTTGGTGGCTGTAGTCAAGCAGTTTGACAACAGTTTAGTTTGATACTCATATTAGCTCTTTTACAGTATTAAGACTTTTTTTCCAAAGTATGATTTTTTTTGTGACAATCAAGCCCAATGACGACTTACTGACATGCTGGGATACACCTCTCATCATATATTAAAGGGTCCAAGATAAGATTGGGACATTGTGTCTATTGAGTCTATGGTAAGATGTAAACTAGTTTAGGTTTAGGGGTTAGAGTGGATATCGGTTAAAGTTGACTTTTTTTTTTTTACTTTTAAAGCTACAGTGTGTAATTTTCAGCGACATCTA
>NW_015150506.1:476872-479507 GCF_000732505.1 Cyprinodon variegatus
TATCAAAAAAGTACTCCAGAGTGTTGTTCAGCATGGGGGTGAGTAGAAAATGAAGGCTAATCATGTTTTGGGTGTACTATTCCTTTAAAGGTGTAGCCCCCTAGTCAATTTGCTGGAGATGAACAAGGGACATGGCAGGTGGTTCAGGTGAAGCGAGTCTTCCAGATAAGCTTCATTTCCTTTTTTAACATTAGGTTGTTTCTATTTTTCATTTTCACAAATGTCATTCTGATATTATAAGTTCTTTGATGATCTGAGACATATAAATACAAAAAGAAGGTGTGAACAGGGGAAATCAGTAACTTATCCTTTTTTCCTTCATGTTACTCTAATTGCTTCGATTTCTGCAACCTGTCCTCATTTCTTTGTTGATTTTAAAAGCTGCTTTCTTTTATTAACTCCTTATCTGTTTGCAATTTATTGTGCACGATTTAAATTCTAATAAACCTGCACGACACCTCCGTGCAACTCAGGATGTGTTTTTTAAATGCGCCCTATTAGTGATATTCATAAGATAAATATGAACATTTCTGGCAGCAAAGGCAGAAAATGTGAACCTTGTTTAAACAAGATGTTACATATTTCATTATTTTTGATCTTTCAAAGCATAAAAAAAAGCTGTAATTATAGAAACACATTTAGACTTGAAACTGCATCATTTTCCCTTTGGGCCACATGATACAACCACTTTATTCGCAGTAATGAAAGCCATTCGGTGCTTAAGCAGATGCACATATCACATATAGCCTGTGGTGTTTTTGCTTAGAGGTTTATCCAGAAGGAAGAGCTAGACAGCCAACTTTCACACAGCTGTGTTAGTACTGCATTTGCTCCTCCATTGAGAGTGACAAAACCAAACTGTTTGCTGTACAGACGGTAGTTTAGGTTTTTCCGCAGGATGAAAAAAAGTTGTTAAGGATTCTGCAGCCAAATTAGCACCAGATGCTGAAGTGCTTTCAGATCTCGGCTGTCTGTCGTTTCAAAAAGCCCCCTCTTCCTCCCCTCCGTTTGTGCATTTTTCCTCTCCTCTCTGCGAGGGACTTATGGCTCAGACAAGAGAAGCGAAGAGTGCAAACAAGCTGTGACAATCGTGTCCTCCTTTTTATTCAGGGGCTTTCAGCACGGGCTCGATGGTGGGCCAGGTTAATGTCTCCATACAGCATGTCAGCAGAAGCCCCTTCTCCATGAAGACGAGAGCATGAACGTGACGGCTTGCTTGAACCTATTTGCTGGGAATCTTCAACAAAAACAAGCGAATGTCAGATTTTATTTCCAGTAATTATGGCACAGAAGAGGGAAGATAAAAGTGGTTTAAAGTTTTGGGAGGAAGGTGAGGCAGAAGAATTAAAAACAAAAGGAACAATGGAGGAAAATGATTTCCATATACTCCAGAATGGTTGGATAATTTAATCTTTATGTAAGCCCTGATAAATTCACATCAGCATCGCATGGACGGATATCTTCACAGCAAACTTGTGAATCTTGGTGTGGCAAACCTTGTTAATCTGCCTGTTTACACTTTTTTGAGTGGTATCACACTACCCAGGGCACACAGGGAGAAAAGTGGTCTCCGCAGACTTTTTGTGCACTCTTGTGCTATTTGCTCAACGCATGACAGAGTATGCAAAGCGCGCGTCCGCTCGGACTCATCGGAGCTGCTTTTGGACGAACGGTCAGACAAAGCCCAGCACCGTCCCAGCTTGCCCCGCAAATACTTCCATTTAAGTATTTGATGGTCTCCGAGGCGAAGTGCTCCCAAGCGTCACCGCGTGCAACAAACTGAGTCCATTTTGCTGTGCTTTCACTTGACCGCGTGGCTGAAACGAAGGGACATTTAGGCTACATATGGAAAGGAGCCCATGCCACACAGAGCCGTGTTCATCAGCTTTACTGGATGTGAAATTGAATCCAATTTGTCCGTAGATGTTCCACATGTAAGGGGGGGAGGGGGCGTGAGTCGGATCAAGCTGTGCCAGGGCGGCCTTTTTACACACCTGTACTTAGAGTGGTCTGGCACCATTATGCTAAGACGGGCTGATTGGTGAAATGAGATGGAGTCATGGAGAAGGGTGATTTATGATTAATGCTTTTCTTCACATATGGGAGAGCATTTTCAGTGCCTCCAGTTTGTTCAACCACGGAATTTCTGGGCAGTTCTTACCCATGTTTTTCCATCAACTCAAGCCCTTTTTGACCCCTAGTTTTAATTTAAAACATTTTACAGTTACGTCACTTCTCTAAATAAACATTTCAAATCAAGAAAATTTAATTTTGTAATAGTTTTCTCCAGTATTTGAAAAAAATAATTTAAATAGTTTAATTTAAATAGTTTTATTAATTTAATACCAAATAAATGCAGGTAAAGTAATACCGATATTGATAACAGGGTCAATGTCCTGTCAGTTCAGCGATACTATTTCCAAAATATTTTTGTGGTTTTAACCACAGATGCACTGATCTGATACCTGGATCGGATATTTGCTCTGATATTGAATAATTAGATGGTTCTAATATCAGAGATTTGATATCGGATAACGATTCAATCCAGTGCACTTTAGATGGAACTATTATTTCTTTCTTTTTGCTGCTTTTTAGTGAATAAATAATAAAAAAATAAATGTATATCTGTACAAGA
>NW_015150506.1:481382-488083 GCF_000732505.1 Cyprinodon variegatus
TCCCTAAAAGTGAAAGCTTAGTAAACTATTATGCATTAAAAGTTAATAATGTATTTTCTGAGAAAAAACATGAATTTATTTCCTGTTTAATCAATCGTCTCTGCTTGAAATGAGATCCTACGCTACTTCCGGCAGCTACCTTTTTGGGCTTTGGATTTAAACATTTATCTACTCTTTTTCTACTCTACTCTTTTTGAGTTTCTTTTTTCCTTTCATATTAACCTTATGGTATAGGGTGTGTAATCTTAAAAAATAAAACTACTAAAAAGCAGATAAACAGGGTTTAATCATATTTTGCCGAACTACTCTGAGCATGTCACATGATGACGTCAGACAAGCAGACAATTTAATGGAGAAAATGTGAAAAGCATCAAATTGTCTCAGCAAAGTCATATATATTTTTTTCAGAGATGCAATATACCATTATTTATTGATTTAATTATGAAAATAAGTACTTTTAGTACATTATTACATTAATTTATGGCTACGTGGATGAATGTCTGCTTGCACATGTGCAAATTAGCGAATGGTACAGATTGTGCTTCCGGTCTGGATTAGGTAGTGAGTGACAACGAACTTCTGCTTCTTCTTCTTCTGTTTTGAAAGTGGTGCACTTTGTTCCTCATCTTAACATCAACAGCAGCATGACCAGCTACCGTAACGGCTGTTTCTGGATGCAACATGCTTATGTAGTCTTTCTACCGTAATAACAGTGTGCAAGCAAAATTTTCTCCCTCATTCTTTAAATGGTAATATAGGGGATTTTTTCAGGAACGGCTTTAGCCGGGAATAGGTCCAAATCCAAAATTGGGACTGTCCAAATTAGGGAAGCAGGAGGCTATAACCATTCTCTGACATCCCAAGTCTCCTGGAAGCTCTGGAATGTTCAGGGGGTTCGATAAGCATCTCTCTGAAATTACTTTTTGGAACTTGGGATGTCTGCATTCTGATGCCAGCAACTGATCTGATTAATGATAGGCTGGGACCAGTAACTGATTGGCCAGTGCTGGAACTCAAGAAGCCAAAGCTAGTAACTGAACGGGAGAGCATTTACCTATGTTAGCTTTGGAGAGGCTGATAAATAGCATGACTAGGCTGCTTACTCACTAGTTTGGCTACTTTTTCTGCTGTCCATTAGCACAGTTAGTCGGGTGTAGGGTTGGATAAGCTAGCATTAATGTTAAATAGGCTGATGTTAGCAATGGTTAGGCTGGTGTAAACAACGGATAGGCTGGCGTTAGCAATGGAAAGGCTGTCATGAGCTTTGGAAAGGATAGCGTTAGCATTTGATAGGCTGGTGTTGGTATTAATAGGCTGGTGATAGTATTGGACTGGCTAGTACTAGCATTAGATAGGTAGATGTTAGCATGAGGTTGGTTGGTGTTACCTTATGATGGACTGCTGTTAGCACTGGATAGGCTGGGTTTAGCCTATCACAGGCTTTCGTTATTGTTGGATAGATTGATTGGTAACAGCACTGACTGGCTTAGTTATTCACTATATATCCTGTCTAACTCTGCCTGGTTTAAAATCACTGCTCATCTGATCCACCAGCTCTTGCCTTTCTTTAAGGTGCTTGCATCCAGATTATTCTCTTTCTCTCCTGCCAGAGAGCTTTTAGAGTACCATAGTGTTTCTAATTACTTGATCCTGACCTGTTCTGCCTCTCAACCACTGTGCCAACCACTGTCTTTAGATTCCTGGACCTCTGAGTCTTCCTCTTCTGATCTGTTTGCATGACTTGTATTCGGACTCTTGCTTGTTCTCCGTTCTCTGGGGCTGCAGTGTCTGGAACACTTTGGGTGGCGCCAGCCGCATCTTGTTCCCTCCTAATCCTAACTCGTTCTCAGGACACGGGCTGAACTGTTAAACCAAATTAGTGACTCATGCGTTCTTATTATCCTCCATTAAATTTACGTGGTCACTAACCTGAGTTTCCTTTTACAGAATTTCCTGTGATAGACGCCCTTGCTGCTGACACTCCAATCATCCGTGTTTTAAATAAACATATCTGAATTATCCCACTGTCTGTCTTGCCTGGTCTACTGGGTCGTCTGTTCTGAGTCATGACAATGATAGGCTTTGGTTATTATTGGATAGGTTGGTGTTAGCATTGGATAGGTTGGCGTTAGCATTGGATAGGTTGGTATTAGCACTGGATAGGCTGGGTAGGATTGGATAGCATTCTTCGTTTGGTTATCCACTGTAATAGAAGTACAAAGCTGAGCTTTCAAATCAGGAAACAACTTTCACAACTTTTCTCACTACCTTAGCTGTCTTTAATCTGCTCTAGTTTAAAAATGAAATTCCTTAGACACTTCAAACTAAGATTATATTATAGACTAAAAGGAAAACGTATTAAACTAAAGATCTGTGGTGCATGCAGAAAAAATCATCATTTAGGCTATATTTTTTTCAGATTTTCAGCTAAGGAAGATTTTTAAACATAAAATCTAAAAGACAACATATCAACTGATGGCACATCTACACAACAAAAGCCCTTTTTATTTTTATTTTGGAATAATCTCCTTAAAATGTGAATCAATATGCATGTAGAGAAAGTATGTGTACAAAGATTGAATATTGTTTTCAAATCTTAAAAGGTTTCTCATTAATATCCCAATAATTGTCCAAGTCTTTACTGTTATCAAAACAAGAAAGTTGAACTATAACACTTTTGCTGCAAGGAATTTGTTCACTGTTGGCTCTTTATGCAGTCAGGGGTTGTTAGGAGAAGTTTGCCTGTAAGATATAAACCACTCCACTGAATTCTGCTCAGAATAAAAAATCCATTAAACTTTAACCGTGGTGGAATAAAATGCGCTTTGTCCCCATGAACATATTCGGCCCTAAGCATCTCTCCATGTGAAAACAGTAAATAGAAGACTACGTATATGCTGGAGCACTGTCTCTAAGATCCACTATGACTGGGTTGCTCAACAGTTTAGAGGATGCTTTGAAAGTGAGATTCCTCATCTCTTTAACTCATTGTCACGTTGTTTTTCAGGTCAGTAGATTCTGCCTCTAATCTGTTTAGCTGTACTTAAATTGGCTGCATATACAACCCTTCATTTTAAAGCTGGGAGTCCCTTTTTTCCCTTCTCCCCTGGTCTGAATACCCTTTCACGTAACTTAATATGCCATTTTGGTCTCCCAGGGACAATAATTGAGTTTAGGCGAAGTTTAAATAGCTTAAAAGACAGGGAATACAGATGGGCATCTCCGTGATTAACAAACTCCAGCCCAAGGTCTCTGTGTCAGGCGTTGGATTAGGACATTACGAAGAGAATGACAGAGCTTTTTGGCACTTTATTCCCTCTCAATAACATTCTTTCACATATTAAGTTAATTCCACCCCTAGGTAGGGACTTTATCATGCAGAAGATCTTAATCCACTGTTGTTGAGTCCATCTCGCCTGAGCTTTGATGAAGCCCCCCTGCTTTTCTGAGGGTGCAGTGGGCTTTGGTAAGACAAAGCACCCGTGACAGAGACAATAAGATGCAGCTTCAACCACAACAAAAAGAGGTTTCGTCCACTGGAGTGGAGCGAGAAGGTGTTGTTGAAGAAAAGAGTAAAAAAAAAAAAAAAGAAACATCAAAGGTTGAAGAAAGGGAAGACAAATTCACTTAAGGATTGCCAGCACTTATGATGAAGAGAACGTATCACTTTTAAGGCTCTTTTTAGGTGTAGAAGGGACGGTCCCACTGATCTCTTGTCTAGCACTTTATCTGAGGGCCACCTTTGACCCTCTGCTGAAAAGCCCCAGTTGATATGATGAGCATAAGCTTTGGGTGTTCTTTCAGGTCTCATATTGGTATTATCCTAAATTGAAAAGGTGTGTTTGTGGTGGTAGCAGCCAATTTATCCTTAAGCTTTGGTCACCCTGCATGGGAAAAAAGATTAGCAGTTCAGTTTTACCCCCTCTCCCTATTCAGCAAAATGGCCACCAAGAAAAATGGAAAAGTCAGCGACACCTCAACAAAAACTAAATTTCAAATACTTTATCTGATTTTCTTAGGTACTTATCAAGTATCTTGAAATATAGAGATTTAGGTGCATCTCATAGCTGCTGTATTTTTACATATTTGATGTTAAAACAGAAAGCAGAGCAGGGCATATGAGCAGTCCATTGGCCTCAGCATTGAAAACATCTCGGTTTCACCCTGAATGGAATAATTAATCCAGTCACCTGTCTGAACTTAAGCTGTCCATTTGATTGTCAGTGGCGCTGAGAGTCTTGAAGGTTTTTGATCCTCCTAGCGCTAACAGATGGTTGCGGTGGCTCGGTCGGGGCTGGGAATCGCTCCTTAATAGCAGACAGAGGGTTGGAGGGGGGAAAAATCCCCTGTTGCCGTCCCTAAGAAGACCATAAGCTTGAGTAGAGAAAAAGAAAGGGCCTGCTACTGGTGCTAATTACCCAGAAACCACACAGAAAGTGCCCACTGTCACTGACTGAAGAGGTTCACATCCCTTCTTACACAGATAAAAGGCGTAGTACGAAAACATTTCGCGGAGGACAAAGAAGGGAAGATTACCATAATCTTTTGGTTTGTATCCCCTGTAAGCTGTCCGTGTGTCCTTTTTTCCCCTCACTCTTTCCCCTCCTCCTCCACCCTTCCACTCTCTCTGCTGCTCCCTTGATTCCTCCCTGGATCCTTGGTTTTGAAGGAGCAGAAATGGTGGGAATTGTCTTTGCAGCGTAAGCCTGACAGTTGTGTTCTTCCCGCCTTCCTGTGATCATCCCTGTCATTGGCGGGCCGTTGTTGGGGTAATCAGACAATGGCAGGCGAAACGAGGTGTCAATGTGCTGACAGACCCCCTCTTCATGTTATGTCATTGTTAATCCTCATCCTTCAGCGTGCTCCCACTGCCGCTTTCATCCGGGACGTTCTCCACCAAGGAGACGGGGGATAAATATGATGCCTTCATATTTCTACATATCAAAGCGGCTCTCAAGTGGCTGTTTTTCTCCCTAAGTGGCAAAAGGATTGTGTGTGCACAACTTGGAGGGAGAACTTTTAAAACAAGGACATCACAGTGGCTCCATCACTTTGGCTCCCCTGAATGTCCCAGTCACAGGAAGCCTGGACCAAAGCCAGTCTCACATCCAGGAAGACAGACAGAACAAGCCTCCTTTCTTCCCGGGCTGTGGATAACCACAGAGATTTGGTTCTTTTCGCATCATGGCTGTCTAAAAGTTCCACAGCCAAACTACAGTGGAGACTGTGAAGAGGCATTAAGGCACAGCCTAGGATGTAGTTCAATTAAACACAGAGAGACAGACAGGTGGCAGTCAGAGCGCCTTGTTTCTGAGAATGGGTAAAATCTCATGCATTCATTATCCAGAATTGTTTTAACATCTGAGAGCTGAAAACATCCCGACTTATGGCAGAATGTGTGCTCAGTGTATCAGGCTTCCCATAAATGGATCCGTTTTAGCTCTTTTTCTGTAGGCTTTTTTTGGCTTGTGAGTGGGCGGCGTTGAAACAATGACAGGAGACCTGCTAGTTTTTAGTAAAACCTCAAGTCTCAGAATGATGGTATTTCACAGCAGTTCTGGGAAGAGTTTCTTTCTTTTTTTAATCATTTTTTCCCTTCTTGTCACTTAAAACGAAGCTATTATTGTCATATCACTCAAATACGTCCATACAGTCAAGTTGTTTCTGTTTACCTCCCTTTAGGAAACAGGTTAGTCTCATTTATCCACTTTTGCAAACCATTTATTTGTACTTCCTCCAAAGGGAAACGCTCAGCTCTGAAACACACACCCAGCTGCGGCGTGTGTTTCATTTTGTAGTTTGGGTCGGTGATCTCTGATTGCATTTGAAAGTGATGCCACAGGTCTGTTCCCATTGTGTGTGCTACGCTGCGAGTCTGTGCTGCCTTCCTTTGACAGCCTCAGTGTGAGACTGATGTTTCAGAAGGCAGACATGTGTGCTCCCAATAATGCTGTGTTTACAGAGCCTCCCCGCCATCTCTCTGCTCGCTGCATACATGACACAGAAGGCCCGCATCAGATAACAGTGTTTACTGCTGCTTTTCTAGTGGATGGGGGACAATATGGAGAGAAATTTCCTCCATTATTGATGCAAGCATAGGGGACATTTAGTAAATGGAAATAGGGGAAAATGCCATTCTGAAATAAAAGTTAGAAAATGACTTAAATTAAAGAAAAAGCTGAGAGCAACTTAGCTACTTTGTAATATTTTGTTGTTCTTGTTATCTACAGATCTTATATATATATATATTTTTTTTTTTCAGATTAAATTTCAAGAATTGCATTCCATACAAACTGTGGTTTACAGATCTTGTTGTCTTGATTGAAGCCCCCAATAGAAACACTCACTCTTGACATATGAAAAGTGTGAAAGCCCACAATTTAAAAAAGAAATGAAATAATGCAATTCCTAAAACTGAGTCTGAAAAAGACAAATAAAAAAACTAAAATACAAATTCTGTAAAAACATATACCGTATATGGAAAGTATATTTTAAAAATAATGTTGGAAATATAAAAAAGGAAATCTGTCTGAATAGCAAAGTTAACAAAAACTTTGCATTATTTACAGCAGTAGATCTCTACGGAAGAGGATTAGGGCCACTGAAAAAAAAAAAAAAGTAAACTGATTTTTAAATTTTATTTCAGTTTAACATGGGAAAAAAGTCACTTGTTTCTTTTTTCTCAGAATTCTGACTTTAAT
>NW_015150506.1:488527-493163 GCF_000732505.1 Cyprinodon variegatus
TTTTTTTTTTTTTTTTTTTTCCCAGTGGCCCTAATCCTCTTCCGTAGATCTCTCACAAAGTGACTCCTATTATTTATTTTTTACTGTCTCCATAATAGTGTCTCTAAATCCAGCCAGATGTCTGGCCTCCATTTCCTCCCTCTTCAACCTCGAAAAAGCAGTTTTCATCCTGTCTGTCAGCAGCTTGGATCTTCAAGTGAAGTAGAAAGCTCATCCCAAGTCTCCACAGTCAGTACGGACATTGGCTATCATGGATACAGGAGAGGAGACATCACTGATTGAGCAGGCAAATTGATTTTTTATTCCCCTCCCCCCCAAGTCCCCCTGCTGGTTGGATGAGGGGATATGGTCAATTATTAATGAGGGCATAAAAGGTGACGGGTCCCCAGTTCATGATTTTGGAGTTTGTTATAAACCCCCAACATCTCTGTCAGTGCTTCAGAAACATCAAACTTCTGCAACAGATCAAGTTTTTCACTGAAAAACTGTCTCCTTCTGTTTAAGGTCTGAAATGGCAGAAATTCTGTGTATTTAAGTTTAAATCGTGATCAACTTAAACTTATGAATCCCTTATGAACAGTTAAAGCTAAATAGCTTCATATTAGTAAGGATGCACAGACAGATCGCACAATAAAAATAAATCTAACTTTGAAGTTTTCCTAAAACTGAAATATAAGTATTCCTAAAGTTTGCTTCAGATTATTAGTTTGAAGATTTGCACCTTTCCAAGGCAATTAAGAAATAGAGGTTAGTAAGATTAGTAATTTGCTAAAATTAGATATGATCATAGAAAATGTCAACGTTTGGTTGAGGTTTTAAGGACCCAAATGCACAGGCTGTGAGGCAGATGTGAGTTGTTGTAGTTTTAATGGAGCGTTCTTACAGGCAACAGAGGCATGAATCCAAAAATCCAACATAAACTGCAAACACTTGGAGACATCAGGGGAAAAAGAAGCACAAAGAACTGGGAAAAGACGAGGAACCAGCCCTGAGGAACTGCACAGGGAGAGTTTATATGGGAGACTGAACAAAGACTGGACTAATGAGCTGATTGGGAGCAGGTGTGAAGAGAGGATTCTAGAAGGGAACTAAGAACTCAAATATATCCAGAAAACACAACATAATAGGAATTAAACCAATAAAACTAGAAAACATGGTGCAAAGTAAAACTGAATACCCAAAATAAAACTTAACAGAACCAAGACCATGACAGTCAATTGGATGCATTCATTCTAGAATGCAAATTTACATCTAATGATGAATTGAAATTATGAAAAAGTAATGATGAATCTATAATTATTGATCAAATTACATAAAAGATACGAGATTTAAACATAGAGATAAAAGCTCCTAAACAGCAAAATAGTTTTAAATAGTTAATACAATCTTCAAAAAAGGTGAAAAAAATCAATAATTGTAGTAGAATTAGTATAATTTGATTATCTTTCTAATAGTTTTTTGTTATTATAGAAAAAGGTTTAGCAGCTAATAGAAAAGTGCAACACAGAAACTGTACAGTATTTTTGGTAAATTTGAACAACTTTAAAGAAACATGTCATTGAAATTGCCATCAGTACGAGAGTCTTAAAATATTTAGATACCAGGGATTAAAGATAAAGCAAATCATACTGGCTTAAACATGTACGTATATAAATGTACTCTTTATCAGACGATAATTTAGAAAATTTCTGTTTTAAAAACAATCCTGTCTTAAAATCTGTGTTTGTTTTTTTTGTCGTTATTTTATGCAGGCTAAATTCGGCCAATCATATATCAACAGTCATCTGTCAATCAAATTTTTTCGGTCATAGCATCTTGATTCATATTTTCGTAGCTAATATACTCAATCCCATTGAATTGCGTCCCAGTGTTCACGGGGATGGACGTCTGTGTCTTCGGCAGGCGTAGAGCTAACAGAACTGGCAGCGCTGCGAGGCAAGGGCTCAAACATGTACGGCTGGAAGCCTTCTACATCAAACCAAGCTTCTGCCGCCCTGGCGTCCTCTTCCACAACATCTTCGTCCCCGCTTTCCTCCTCTAAATAAAAAATGGATGACGGAGGAGACTCATCCACGACCACCGACACTAAACTCTCTCGTTTAATAATAACTATCCAGCCCTCACTGTGAAACAATGAAAGCTCTATTCATCTTATTTACTAACTTTTCATCCCATGTTTAAAAAATTTAACAAAAATTAAACAACAATTAAAAATCTATTAATTGTTAAAAACAAATCCTGTAGACCAATTTCAAACATTGTTTTTTTTATTTATTGCAAAGTGAGTCTGAGATTGAGTAGTGAGTCAACTTTCCACAAATTAGGTCAGTTTGAAAGAAATATTGTTTGTTCAAAAACATATTTTGACTCAATGGTAGGTTTTTGTCAGAGCAAAACAGCATTAATAAATTGTTAAAAAGCTGATATTGAAAAGTCTTGTATTGTTCCCTAGATGCCTAGAGTCGCTATTAGCTTCATACCTAAGTTCACCCTAAATATAGGTGCAATGTTTGAATCAATAACCTGTATTTGATATTACACTTGATTTACAGCAGAAACACATTAAAAAACAGTTTTTCAACTGAATATACATTCGGGCATTAATGGGTTAAACTTCTTTTGTATGACATCACATTTATTTTAAAATGGCCATGAGCAAAAAGGAGGAGAAAATTGCTCTCCGCGCACGGTAGCTCCTGCCAGGCTCAGGATCTCACCACGTGCACGATTTTCTATCCAGCGGCCACGCTCAAGGACGGCTGCGCTCTCCAAAGCGTCTTTGCCCTCGGATTGATTTTCTCCCTGCGCGAAGGAAAATGTGGCTTGACCTTTGCAGACATGATCTCGTGGGAAGTAGTGTCAGGAAGCCTTTGACTGAACGATGATCATCCATAACCCCCGGCTCACACCGACTCCGGTCTTACCGTTGCGGTGCGGTGGGTGCGGCGCCGCAGTGATTCCAAGTCATTAAAAAGACGTAAACCTCTCTCACCGGCTGCTGAGCTGTCCGGCTGCGGTTACCGAGACACTCCGGCGCTGCAGAAAATTCAGCAAGAAAGCTATCCTTGCGGCGTGCCGGAGCCCTCCGCAACAAGCTCTCGCAAATATCCTTATTTGGGCCGTGTTATCGCGTGAAGTTACGTGAACTTCTGTTCTCGCTAGTTAAATCTCCGGACCTGTTGCCGGAGCCGCAGAGCCGCACCGTAGTCAAAAGGGCGGTGTGAGAGGGGGTGTGCGGGAGTTGCGGTCTCCGTCGGCTCGGTAACCGCACCGGAGCCAGTGTGAACAAGGGGTAAGTGAAGACGAAGGCAGGAGGCGGGACAGAGGCGCAGGCTTCCTGACACTACTTCCTGTGTGATCGTGTCTGCGAGGCCCAATCAGGAGGAGGCTTACAGAAGAGGTTTGCCCAACCTGTCAAAACGCATTTTCCTTCGTGCGTGGGAGAAAATCAGACCGAGGGCTGAGACGCCTTCAAGAGCGCAGCCGTCCTCTAGTCCTGCATAGAAAATGGTGCGTGTGGTTAGATCCAAAGGACCTGCGTGGGGAGCAATTTTCTCCTCTCGAAGCGGCAGTTTGTCGCGTATGTGTGATTTTCTTGTGGTGGTAGATACACCATGAGCAGAAGTAGTTTAACCTACATGCGAGTATATTTATTTTGCTCGCGGGAATTTTGAAATAAATGTGACGCAATACTTCTGATTCATCTTTTGACAGAGTTGAAACAAATATTTGATATTTGACGTTGGAATTGGGCTGTTCGTTGGGGCAGTGGGTTTCTGCATGGAGTTTGCATTTTCTCCCTGTGCATGCGTAGGTTCTCTCCGGGTACTCCGGCTTCCTCCCACAACACAAAAACATGACTGCTAAATTAATTGGCTTGTCTAAATTCTCCTTAGGTGTGAGTGTGTGCGTGAATAGTTGTGTTGCCCTGCAATGGACTGGCGATCCCGCCTTTCACCCGTAGACAGCTGGAGATAGGCACCAGCATTCCTCGCGACCCCAGCAGGGGTAAGCGTGATGGAAAATGGACGGATGGATGGAAGTCGGAGCTCCAAAAGCACTATAAATTTCCTCCACTTGAACACCGCAGAAAAGCTTTCACTTATATAAAAGACAGACACATTACACATGCTCCGAAACATATTCACATGCTCCCCAAAGGAAAGAGACAGAAGAAGAAGAGCTGTCCGATCAAGGCCGGAGCTTGCAATGCACAGAGAACATGTCTATCTACCTACCTCTCCCCGTTAGATTCAATCTACATCTCTTATTTAATCTGACCAACTTCATTTACATGAGATAAAATGGGGGGAAAGACATGAGACACAAAGGGTGCTGCATTTTTAATACAGAGCGTGAAGATGTAGATTTTTTTTGACAACAAACAGCACTCACAGATGTGTAACAGAGAGATCCCTCCGCCCTGCAGCTCTGTGGTTCAGACCCAGGCAGGAAAATGTTGGCCTTAAATCAGTCAGCTAAGGATCAACTTGGATCAAGGTTATCTCCCACATCTGTCACTGAATCCAGAACACGAACACAGAAATTCATTCCCAAATCTGGGTTTAGAGAACTTTCAAGGTGATCTGCGTTCTGATTACAGATTCTTCTACATCCCATTGTTACAAACCTTTTA
>NW_015150506.1:496345-499367 GCF_000732505.1 Cyprinodon variegatus
CAGTTTGCACTTCAGGGCAACCGTAAGAAAAGCTGGAGTAAACTCAAATGAATGTATCATATCTGACCCACCAGGACGCTGAATTACTGACTCTTGATAGAAGTACGTATGTTTAAATAAATCCCTTCATGTTTAAACTCCATAAGCAGGAGGATAAGAAACAAAGGGGCATGAAATTTAAAATAGGAACTTTTGTCACACTGTAAATGCTGTTTCCACTGCCTCCCCCATGTTTGGCAAACTAGCTCTTAATCCTTCATCAGCTAAACGGATTCAGTAAATACAAATCCCTGAAAGCTGAGGCTCTAGTATTCTTGCTTTGTGTTAGACAACACAAAAAAAAAGATTAATTTCCCAAAAGGCGATAAGATTAGGAGAGTGCACCTCTGTCACTGTATCAACCAGATGGGCGCTTTATGTGGACGGATCTCTGCTTCTCGTCACCGTCCCGACCAACACGATCATATTCCTCTTCCAGAGTAAAGATTTGGGGGGTGCTTACAGCCCCGTTGCTCTGTCATCTTAGATTTGTGCATCTGTTTTGGCCTGAATATGCGTTCTTTCCTGTGCTGCTGATGGTACCCTCTTATGGAACGCTTGATCAAAGAATAATGCACAGACTGCCACTCGGCCTCCCTTAGCAGTTGGCAAGAGCGCCCTGAATTATTCAAATGCATTTTCATGAATACTTGTGCAGCTTACAACCCAGCGGATACCAAAGACACTTATCTAAATAGAGTAACATATCTGCTTTTGTGATTCTGGCTCATCGCAGTGGTTTAGAGTACAACCATGAATTTATCCTCTGATGATCAGAATGAACAGATGTTTTCATGTTCTTTTAACAGCTAAACATTTACATTTAGGTCAATATTTTCAACCATAAAATATAAGGGTGGTTCAATCTTTTTAGGCCCTTATGGAAGGTGGAGCTAAATAGCTTCTTACCAGTTTCGGTTGAAATACGGCCAACATAGTTTAAATATATACAATTGTTGTTTTATGCATAGCCTAGGGTACTAAGGATCCCGTGGAATGTGTTTTTATACCCTTTAGTTTAGAGAGAGAACTAAACATAATCCATGTAAGAGCAAGTGTAGAATTTGGCTCATTCAACTCAGTACAATGTCTAATTATGTGTTATTGTAGGTTGAACAATAAATAAAACAAATACAGGCATCTTTTACAACTGATAAATAAGAAAGGAAAATGTCTAGTCGAAATTCCTAACGTTATCTCTGAATATTATTTGAAGCTTAACGATGCAATTAAAGAATGATTAGTAAAATAAGTAATGTGCATAATTTATGTTTATTTGTAGAAATGATTTCTGTTTTAGAAAATGTTTTCTAATATCTGAAAACCATGAAACAATAATGATGAATGAATAGTTTATTATATCATTTTGTGAAAGATGGAAAAAATAACTCCCAAGGACTATGGGGTAAATTGATTTTCAATATTTAACTGAATCACAAACACTGAGTGAAAAACAGCAATAGTTTATTAAAAAAAAAACAGTTTTGACTAGATTTCTTACTCTGACTTGTTATTAAACAAATAAAAAAAAAACATTTTGCTGTTCATAGGAATAAAATTGAAACATCTTGGTAATGAAAACCCAGTGATTGTTCAAAAACATGTCATAGATCTATTTCTAACAGTTAGCAGCCTCCTCTACCGACCAATTAGGTAATTTTGAAATGCTAAGATGATAAAAAAAAAAAGTAAATCTTGTACACAAACATATTTTTTGACTGAATAATATGTTTTGTCTGGAAAAAAAATTAATAAAGAATAAACAGAGGAAGTGGCGGCCTAGTCGTTAGGGCATAGAGCTTGGAATCCTGAGGTTCTGAGTACGATCCCCTACTCCCACAGACTGCCACTCTGGGTCCCTCAGCAAAGACACTTAACCCAACACTGCTCCCTGGGCGCCGCACAATGGCAGCCCACGCCTCCCCAAGGGGACGGGTTAAATGAAATTCCCCCAGAGATGACGGGGCCTGAGTTAGCTGCTGCTGGGGGATTCCCAGTGACAGCGCACCGCCATATGTGGGGATCTACGGAGCCCCTAAAGGGGCATGGAGGGGAAAAAAATTATTTTTGCGAGATCCCGCAATACTTTTGCGAGATCTCACAAAAGTATTGCGGGATCTCGCTAAAGTTTCTTTTTTGCGGGATCTCGCAATACTTTTGAGAGATCCCACAATACTTTTGCAAATGTATTGTGAGATGTCGCAAAAGTATTGTGGGATCTCGCAAAAGTCAATTTTTTCCCTCCATGTCTCTTTAGGGTCTCCGTAGGGATCTGAGCGGCTCAGACAGCGCAAAAAATCTGTTAAGGCAGGATGGTAATCTGGATGAACTGACTGCACAGACAATGTTTTTTAGGTGGAATTTCTCACTTAAAAATATATTAAAAAGCAAATATAGCAAAGCTGCTCTCTGCCATTGAACACAGGAGCAGCAAAAGCATCAGACACATCTGGACACACTTTACTGGACGTTTGACCTTAATGTGGACAAGCATCAAAAATGAAGCAACAAAGCTTTTTTTGATGCCCAAAGCGCGCCCAGTGTGAACGTAGCGTCATTTACTAATATTTTTTAGTTCAACTCATGACTTTATCAGGGTTCATACAAGGGTGAGTAACTCTAATTTAATGTGTTTTAATGCTCTTTAAATGCTTTTAGAAATCATTTTAATGCCATCAACAGACTGCAACCATGTCCCGAATTCCTCGTTTTACAGATACTTTTGTTGAAATTAGCATTTTCCTATTCTCTAGCTTTTTCTCCGCCTCGAGCTTCTTTTCCGAACATATGGCTTTACAATCAACCTGAAGAAGTTCCGCACAAATACATTGCGATATAATATATATGATGAAATTGTTTTTATAAACGTTTCTTTTTTTTTTTAAGAAAGCATCTTAAATGCAACAATAATCACATTTAATGAAATTAAATGCCAAATACTTTTAATGATTTTTAATGACCCGCGGAAACCCCGTTTATGTTG
>NW_015150506.1:500143-501854 GCF_000732505.1 Cyprinodon variegatus
CTCCGTCTTTACGACAAACGTTCTGGAAAATATTAGCGTTTCGTGTTCGTTTTGACTTCGTGTGGACGGGGCCTTAGACACACTTTATTGTCATTTTGTACACATAGTGTATACAAAAATTAAAAAAATTTTAGTACAGCTTTCAACACATTTCTATTTTAAAAGTGCAACAGTGATCAAACGTAAACATGCTGATCAAATATAAACATAAGACTGGTATAGGATTTACAGTTTCCAACATTCAGCACTTTTTCTTTATAAAACCCTATTTATACAACATTCATCAGTGTGATGGCGGTGGGGAAGAAGCTGCTGCAGAACCTGCTGCTCCTGCATTGAATGCTGTGAAGCTTCTTCCCTGAGGGCCGCAGGTAGAACAGTCCATGGTGGGGGGGTGAGGGGTCATTGATGATGTCACGGGCTCGGGACACGCAGCGCTGGGATGAAACGTCTTTAATGGAGGGAAGAGGAGCCCCCATGATCCTCTCTGCTGTTCTCACCTTCTTCCAGTCTGAGGCGCTGCAGCCTCCACACCACACAGTGAAACAGCTGCTCAGAACCCTCCCGATGGAGGATGGGGGGGGGGCAGGTGGGCTGTCCTCATCCTTCCTGCAGATGAAAGCAGCTCCATCTGGTCTGTTCTTACTACCAGGATTAAATAACTAATATCAAAACAGGAAGAAATAAACAAAAAAAAAACTAAAAATTTGGTTTAAAGACTGAGTAAAGTGATGCACCATTAAAACCACTACAGGATTTTAAAACATAAGTGGACATAATTGGATTAGATTTTTATCTTTCCCACGAGCGAATACTTTCAGCCTCTCTCATAAGCAGATATCTCTGTGGGTGTTGAAAGTGTTTATCCTCTCACAAAAGTGAAGGTATCGATTTAGTGGGCATTGGATGTTTCCTCTTGTCTCTTTAGCTGAAATTTTGGAGTTGTGTTGCTGACAGAGGTCATGGGATCACCAAAGAAAAAAAAAAAACAGTGTGACCGCATAAAAGATTGTCAGTTGGTTTTTTTCGAGCCTCCTCCGAACTCGCAGCCCGGCACTCATCCCACAGAGAGGCCAGCGGAGGAGATAAAGGTTGGAAGCACCTTTCGCTTGAGTTGTTGCTGTTAGCACAGCAGTGGCAAAGTGTGCGTGAGATGCTTTCCTCTTCAGGATTACATCGGCTGCTCTGCCTTTTCTAAATGTTAGAACGCCTGCCAGTCTACTGATCCCAAGTTTTTAAGGCTTACGGCTATTAAATGTATTTTTGCCATAAATATACAAATTGTGGGAGTTAATTTGTTTGTAATTTGGTTTTTAAACTCAGAAGCCAACGTAGAAAAGTTGAGTATGTTGTGTGTCTGTGGATGGGGACTGGGGACCCATCAACCCGGACAGATTTATACATGACATAAGATTCAACAATGCATAGGACTTATGAAAGGAGGAAAAACTCGATATAAGATGTGAAAGATTTGTTTTTAAAATCAGGAAACTTTTTAAAAATGAATCTAAATCTGTGATAAGAGTTTAAAAGCTCTGTTAGTGAAAGGTGGGCTTCCTGATGCCAAATCCCATGCTTATTAAAAGACTGCTGCAGCCTGTTTTAGTGGCTACAAGTTAAGTAGAGACAAGTCATTTGTATCTAGTCTTTTTCCCACAGAAACCTGTTAGTTACCTCATGCAACACAAATGGCTTAAATGTTGTTGGTGAA
>NW_015150506.1:503353-506879 GCF_000732505.1 Cyprinodon variegatus
ACTTTGCTATTGGTCTACTGGATGTTAGAAACAACATTTAATTGGTCAAGAGTAAAGAGAACATTATCTCTGAAAGACATTTTAAAAAGATTGCAATTTGTAAAACAATCTGAAAAACATATTTAAAGAAAAAAATAACAAATCGGTAAATATAAAAAACTATTTTGTAAAAAAAAACTTTAAAAGTAAGAAAATAATCAGTAATTTCAATTAAAATCTAAGAAAACTGTTACAATCACAGTTACTCTCAACACCTGTATTTAAATAAGAGGCAACTGAAGCAAAAATCCCAAAATAACAAATACAGAAAACCAAAACCTAGGAGACATCAGGGAAAACACACATGAGGACCCAGGAAACATCAAAGAACCAGCAAGCACTAACTGAACTGGAGGTGTATAAATGGGAGACTGAACAAAGAGCAGGCTAATCAGCAGATTGGGAGCAGGTGTGGACAGAGGGTTCAAGAAGGGAGCTAGGAAAAGTAGACTGACACAAGAGGGCAGCAGAGGGTAAACAAGAAATACATAAAAAATCAAAAACTATTGCCATAAAGAACTAGAATACCACTTTGCTGCCTTTACACTACTGCATATGGTTTATTTTCTCCTTAATATTCTCTAGCTATATACTTTAATTATCCAAACTAAGCTTAAAACGAATCAGAAGCAATCTAGGTCCGGTTTTGGGGATTTCTGATCATAACTGGACAAAGTTACACACTGAGAGGAAGTGGACAGCGATTTGTTGGATCGACTTCACACTAACAAGAAATATTTGTGCCTTTCTATTTTAATAGAGAAGATATTGTTACCAGTGGAGAGAGAAGATTATCATGGGCGGAGCCAGGCGGCGACCTAAGTTATAAAAATTTATTAGGGGCCAAAAGCGGTTCAAGGTCATTCCATGCTTATCACATTATACTAAGAGGAAAATGAACAAGTTTTCCAAATAACTCACTAAAGACAGACCAGAGTTTCATGAATTACCTGCTAATACTTATACATTTATACATCACTTGTGTTTCTGTGTTTACACACATTAAACTGGTTTATCTCTAATTACACAGAAAACTGGAGAAGACTGGAGACACAACCTTCCTCTTGCCCTATAAAATATAAAAGCTAGCTCTAAAAACAGCTTTGGTTCCGTTTCCTCATCTTACATGTATGTTGATGTTAATAATGAACTATTTGATCTATGTTGTCCGTCTATGGATAATGTTATTATCATTATTATTATAACAGTGAACTTTGTTAAATATTTCCACTTGAGAGTTCGGGCCACTGCCACCCACTGGTTTGGAGGGGTAATGCGAGCTCTGGAGGCGGTGTATTACGGTTAGGGCTGGGTATCAATCTACATTTTTCCGATAGCAGTACTAATACCAATACCTTTACTTCGATATCGGTTCCCAAACAATACCTTTTTTGATACCAGTTTTATAATATCAAGTCTAAGAAAGAAAACTACACAACATAAAGAGTTTTATTCTTAGCTCAGATTTTTCCATTCAAAGTACTTCTCTTACATAAAATAAATAAAAATAATTCAGTGCAAAAGAACAGTTGCAAATAAGTCAGAGTCTGATGCTCACTGTTACATTCTCAGGACCTTTTTACTTGGCAGTTTTTATTCAGAGAAATAAATGTAAACTTGCCTGTTGAAATCCCAGACATAGGGCCGTCCTCGGTACTCTCTGATGAGGCGGAGTCCGGTGGTTGATATTTTGAATCACTCCGCTCCAGTTTTGCACCGCCCACAGGCTGCTGATAGGATGGCTGAGCTGGCTGCAGTCCGCTCTTCTTGCAGTCAAACACTGAGCAACTTCCTGCTCTTAAATTGATCCCGTGCATCAAATTAGTCCTGTTATCAGCCTTAGCAGCAATGTCTTTCTTGCATATATTGCATTGCACACTATTGGCAGCAATCTTAATAAAGTGAAGCCACACTTTTGACCTGGGTGGTATTTTTTAGCGATTCGACGAGACTCTCAATCAGCACACAACAGAAACACATGAACTCCGTCAGTAGGCGTAACTGTGGCACCCGAGAGGTGCAATCATCTAAAAAAAAACATAAAACAAAACAGACTGCGGTGATTGTGAACAGAGCTTTAAAAATGTTAATAGATTAAAAGTTCAATCATTTATTTAAAAAAGAGTTCGCTAAAAAGGTTTGCTAAATAAAATAAAATAAGTTAAAAGGAAAGGGATTAAAAAAGATAAAAATGCAGGGAATCAGGAGCAGCAGAGTCAATGGAACAGTCTGTCAAAAGATGCGCTCTTAGCTGGCACGATGGAGGGCGCGGTCCTCTCTCCAACGCACGCTCCTTCCCAGCTTGTGGGCCTCGCCAGCATAGCTGGCACCAGCGAGGTCACCTCAAACACGCGGTCCACCCCAGCGTGCGATCCTCTTTTCAGCATGCTGCACGTGTGGGCCTCGGCATAGCATCAGTGAGGTCACCTCCAACACGCTGCTCTCGCCAGCGCGCCTCTGCGCCCCGATCCAGTGCGCCTGCGGCAACCGGTCTCTAAACCTCTCCTGCTGCTTCTCCCTCACCCGCTCTGTTTGGCTCCCTCCATGTCCGGCTTCGGCTTCCCATGTCCGGTCTCTGTCTTCCCATGTCCAGTGTCTGACTCCCTCCAACCAAACAGCTGCCTTTTTATCAGGGTCCCAGTCTGCACGCTGTTTGGCTGATAGGGAACACCTGTGCCGCTGCTGTGGGCGTGTCCAGGGGTGAGTGGTAATGTGACCTCCAAACAAAATCAGAAAAACACATACAACACACAAAAATGAAACTAACAAGAAAGTAAGTAAGTTCAAAATAAAGCAAATCCAAAAATTAGAAAATGACATGCAATTAACTTGACAAAAAGGCCACATTACCACATAACCACGAAATGTATTTTCCCTGGTTGACGCAATCGCATTTAACGTTACTGCCAATCACCGCAACTTGGAACCGAAAGACGAGGCATGTTTTGAGACTCCGTAAATCTGAAGCATTTCGGTCGGTTTTCACAAAAGAACCAAAGTTCGGTACCCAGCCCTAATTATGGCCGCATGAGAACGACAAATCAGCTGGTAGGGGTGGTCAGTGATTGGTTTGTTAGGGGCCATGGCCACCCCTGACCACATGCTACCTCCGCCCCTGCTTGTCAGTGTTGTAGTACTCGAGATCGGTCTTGGTCTCGAGACCATTTTTTGAAGGTCTCGGTCTCGTCTGGGACTTGACCGCATTTGGTCTCGGTCTTGTCTCGGTATCGGGCACTGAGGACTCAACATTTTATTTCAAGACCGGTCAAGACCACAACTGTGGAAATAATTCTAATCATCAGAATATTATCAGTTTCTTTAAGATCCTTCTTTTTATTGGATGCTTGGATTCAAATCCAAGCAATAACCTGCCTCATTGGTGAATGCAGTGAAGGAGATCAATCTATTTTTTCAACAAATTATCTGTCTCATAACATATTTTCACAACTTGGTGACAGATATAGATTTCTTTAACCTCTTACACCCT
>NW_015150506.1:508191-510614 GCF_000732505.1 Cyprinodon variegatus
ATTGTTTGAAATTCTGTGATTACTACACAGAAGTACTAAATAAAGATGTTAATGTTTAGTCCAGTTCTGTGTGTTAAATATCTAGGTGTTTTTATGTGAATGTGGGTCTTTTAGATCAATTTTAGTGATTTTGATCATGTTTCACATTTTATTGTCACATACTGGCGCTGGTCTTGGTCTTGACTTGGTCTCAGGTTAGGTGGTCTTGACCACAACGCTGCTGCTTGTTGCACCGTAACACTAAAGTTACACCAAAATCTAGACACGTGGAGCAGAAAATGATGTATAGTTATGGTATTCTCCCAGGATGCTTTGGTTTGAGCTAATTAAGGTGCCTCTGTTGCTCCTTCAGTAATCACACCAACACCCTGCTTTTCAGTTCCCCATCTTATCAACCCCAGTTTATATCACAATGTTGAAGAGGAGTGAAGGGAATGAATATTTCAGGAGCTGAGTGAGCACCGAGCTCCGCCAGGGCTTCATACCATCTTGTTTGCACTTACCGCAGCCATTAAGTTTACAAGCAGCATTTGTATTTATCACCAGGCCTGGATGCTTAGAAGCAATCGCAAACCAAACACAGGCAGAGAAATAACAAGGTTCGGGTTGACATGTGAAGAAAAACTGAGGTGAAGTGCTGACATGCTGATGTCTTAGCAGATAACACTTAAATCATTTTCCTCCAAAACTTCACTGGTAAGGGTTCAAAGAGATATAGCCATAATACAAATTTTTAGAGTAAGTAGTGGTGTTTGAAGTTATTTTATGGGATTTTGCTGTAAGGCCCAGAATTGATTTGCAGAAGGGATAAAAGGAAGATACTTTATCTTCAGAGCTTTGTCGGAAAAAGCTTAGCATCCATTGGTAGTTCCGCCAATATGCCTGCAGGGCATGGAGGTAGGGTGAGAGGGGGGTTACTGGCATTGACATTATATACCAGAATGAATTGTGCTGAGTTTACACCTCCTGCTGCTTACGTTCTGCTCTTTCATAATCTTTCATGAACCATACAATGTTTTATTTAATGTCCTGGGTCAGGGAGAAACTTGAGAAAAAACATATTAATAATGAAACACGCAGTACTGGGGAGGGAAAGGAGAAGACGAAGAAGAAAAACTTGTTTGAGGCTTCTCAGCAAACAGGTCAGAAGACCTTTTGAAGTCTGCTGCTTCAGTGCAGTCAATAGTTTAAGAACTTGTGTTATTTCTGAATGTAAGGCCAGCTTGGACTTTTTCCTACTTGAAAATGCCAAATATCTCCTCGCTGCTGCCCAGCATCTCACTGCAGCTCTGAGAATACCCCCCCTCCTCCCCCCAAAGTTGGGCTTGTGTTTCACTGAAAAGCAGGATATGACTCAAAGATTATTTTCTAAATACTTGCTGGATTAAAAACAGAGAAGTCTGTTTTTTTTTTTATATCATGTCTCTCAGCTTCTTCTCAGTTTCTTCTGCTATCAATGCCAAGGGGAGCAAACATATGCTGCAGCCATAAATGTTTCTATTCCCGGGTAGATCCTCATTTGCGCTCCATTTAGATGTGTAAGGCCAAGCTTCTGGCCTCTCTGCCTCCCAGCTCTTAATTGCTTAATTGCAGCAATTATTTGAAATGAAGGTTAAAATCATTTGGCAGCCCGGCATCATAATGACCTTACTGTGGGGATGCAAAAAATATCGCATTGTAATAACTTTATCAATACATTATATTTATGAATATTTTTCTTTTTATTGTTAATTCATATCATCCGAAAGTTTTTTTCCTACAAGTGTTTATTATCAACATTATATTGTTAGGGTGGAGCAGGAAAGGTGTAAGTTCTGCTGTTTCTGTAGTTTTTATATATTTTGGGCCTGAAAAATCTTTGAACGCCGTGCAGTTTAATTCAGGAGGATTTTATTTGAATTACAGCAGAGTATGGAGGATAGCTCAACAGCACGCTCTCCTCTCCAGCCCTTCAGAGCAGTTTTATTTAGACTTTTCCTAATGTGAAACAATGCAAGAAAAAAAAACCTGAAAAATATCTGTTTGCTCTGCAGGAAGCTCTGCCACAGTCAGGGCTTTATGTTTCAGAAAATGTGATTCCCATTTTCCAAGTGTAAATCCAGTCTTTCAAATAAAGATTCCATGAATTTCCCATTACTCCCGTCTTCCACATGTGATTTCTTCACTCCACATAAAAACCCTATGCATTTCACATGTGATTCCCATTTTCCAAGCATAAATACTACCTTCTATTTAAAGATCCCATGCATTTTATGTCATTCCCATCATCCACATAAGGATCCCATTACATCCACATGTGATTCCCGTCTTTCACATGTGTATCCCATGTTCCTCATAAAGATCCCATTAATTTCACATGTGATTCCCATTTTCCAAGCATAAATACTACCTTCTATTTAAAGATCCCATGCATTTTATGTCAT
>NW_015150506.1:512785-513856 GCF_000732505.1 Cyprinodon variegatus
CTTTCACATGTGTATCCCATGTTCCTCATAAAGATCCCATTAATTTCACATGTGATTTCCAGTTTTCAAGTGTAAATCCCATCTCCTAAATAAATGTCCTATGCAGTTCACATCATTCCCATCTTCTACATAAAGATCCCATTAATTTTCAAATGTGATTCCAGTTTTCCAAATTTAAATCCCATCTCCTAAATAACAATTCAATGAATTTCCCATTACTCCCATCTTCCACATGTGATTTTTTCATTCCAACATAAAAACCCCATGAATTTCACACGTGATTCCCATTTTCCAAGCATAAATACTACCTTCTATTTAAAGATCCCATGCATTTTATGTCATTCCCATCATCCACATAATTCCCGTCTTTCACATGTGTATCCCATCTTCCTCATAAAGATCCTATTAATTTCACATGTGATTTCCAAGTGTAAATCCCATCTCCTAAATAACGATTCCATGAATTTTCTGTTATTACCATCTTTCACATGTGATTCCTACATTCTACATAAAAAACAATGAACTATACATGTGATTCCTGTTTTCCAAATGTAAATCCCATCTCCTAAATAAATATCCCATGCAGTTCACATCATTCCCATCTTCCACATCAGAATCCGAATCAGGTTTATTGCCATTGTTAGTGAAGGAGTTCACAAACTAGGAATTTTTTATGGTACAATCGTGCAACATGAAACATATAATATGGAATAGGTAAATAAAATTATAAAAATATCTAATAACACTGTGGGTATAAGGCATGCAAAACATAGACTAATATATACACTTAGGTTAAAAATATGGATAAAAAAAATATAAAAAGTAAAAAGATCCCATTACATCAACATAATTCCCGTCTTTCACATGTGTATCCCATCTTCCTCATAAAGATCTCATTAATTTCACATGTGATTCCCAAGTTTAAATCCCATCTCCTATATAACGATTCCATGAATTTCCCATTACTCCCATCTTCCACATGTGATTTCTACATTCCACATAAAAACCCCATGAATTTCACATGTGATTCCCATTTTCCTCATGAAGATCCCATGAATTTCACATGTGATT
>NW_015150506.1:515203-517318 GCF_000732505.1 Cyprinodon variegatus
AGATATTGTGCTAGCATACTCGCGCTACTACTGTGCAATGCCCGACCGAACTTCCTGACCTCAAACGTTGTGGGCGGGACTAAGTTCGGAATGGCACCCAGGCTAGGTATGATCTCCCACAAATTCCTCATGTGATTCCCATCTTCCAGATGTAGATCAGATTTCAATCATTTTGTTTTTGTGGTTCATGTTTCATTCAACTTTAGTTCATATGTGGAAGTTGTAATCTCATATTTCTCACATGTGAACAACATGATTTGTTATTGTCCATCATTGTTCTCTGTGTGAAACCCCTATTGCATACGTCAAAAGGTTAAAGTGTCTTTGTGAATGTTTTAGAATGTTATAAAGTAATGTTTTTTTATGTAAATATCTGATAAATTGCTTTGAGGATGCAATATTAGATATTAAAAAAATGGAATAAGGAGTTTCAAAAGTAAATAGTGACACCAATATGCAGCGCCAACTAGTTATTCAGGTTCATTTTTAATTTCTATTAATGATGATACACAAACAAAGCGATTGTCAGTCCAAAAATAGAGCTATAATAGTTTTTCTACACATAAGATATTTTTCTAGTTTTCCATTTGCAGTAAAAAGTATAAATTCCGATATGATGGACTAGATTAGATGTTCTACCCGACACCTTGACTGAACCCAGACAATTTAAACGGAGGTGGCAAAAACTTCTGTGCATCAAATGTGTTTCCTATTAGAAGGTCATGTGATTCACATTTAAGAAAAATGCGTTTCGCTTATGAAAGATGTGAATAATGTGTGCTTTTAACATAAGATGTTCAAAATCCACACCAAAAAGTCCAGAAAAGGCAGAATCATGACAGAGAAGACAAAGACAACGATTTCTTGCTTCGCTTTGAGCTCCAGCTTTAGACTACTGGATCATTCAACACTTGTGTCCTACTTTTGGTTGCATTATCTCTGATATAAGTTCATAAAATATATTTTTAATAGTTCAATACTATTACAAATGATAGTTTTAAATGATATTTAAGTAAAAAAACTGTTCTGACTGGACTTCAATACCCTCCTGGAAATGATCAGGATGAACCTTGCCATTTTTCCAGGTAATGATGGAAGATAGCTGGTGTGTTTCCAACAGAATCTGGGATATTTTCACATATGTGAACCTCATATAGAATGCCTCCACCTGCATGTTATCTAAATCCCCCTCGTTTCTGTGCTGTCTGATGAAAAGGCTCCATGTCAGAGCATCTGTGCCTTTAGAGGAAAGTCCAGGGGCTGCGTGACTTATTCATGACTCTCCTGGCGCTACCCGTCCCAGGTCTCCCTCTGTAACCCGTGCTGGTTTACAGACCAACCTTTTGCTTTTTCCTATATGCTTCAGCTGGCTCACCCTGTTTAAAAAGTAAACAGTCAGTTGCATCCATGCAAATAATTCATGGGCCTGGAGAGAAGAAGGTGTTTATGTTGGTGATATGAGATGTTATTCGCATCTCTACCAAAATGAAACAAGGTCCTAGTTAAGCTGATCCCACCTTTGTTTTGAAGCATTTCACGTCTGGAGCTGTTAGTGTTTTGTTTTTCTGCAACAGCAAATTGTAATTATCATCTGTGTTGACATCAGAACTGTAATCCAGGGTTCATGATAATGTTAAAGTAGGAAAAACTAAAACTCTGATTAGTCCAATTTAGGTTAACATATTTGGAGTGGTTTTCTTTCCATAAAATACATTATTGGAAGTAATGATGTGCAATCAAAGAAATTTGATTAAAATAAAAAATAAAAACTTCTTTAAACCAATCCTCTATTGTTTATCATACGCATTAGCAAGAGCTAACATTAGTAGAAGCTCAAATTCAAATTAAACAGGGAAATACTGTTTAAAGTGATAGTGGAGCATCTTTCAGTCCTTCTAAGTCATCATATTGATATGTGTGAGAAAATGTTTTGATCACGATGCTAACCGAAATCAAAGCTCTTTGTAGCACGTAAAATCTATTGGTTTACAGTAGCAGCCATTCAAAATGGCCCTTCCCAGTCAAAAGACTTTCTAATAAAGAAACAAACTGAGAAAGGGGGGATCACTTTGAAACTGTCTTCAAGATGTTTTTTGTTGTTGATTTGGCGAATTG
>NW_015150506.1:518404-521439 GCF_000732505.1 Cyprinodon variegatus
TGAGTAGAAAATGAAGGCTAATCATGTTTTGGGTGTACTATTCCTTTAAAATGAAACAAAGAAAAACCTTTTGGATCAGTTCTAACCTCACTGTTTCATGCTAGTTGAAAGTTGAAAGTGTGCGTGATTTAATTTGACAGCTGGTATACCTACCGTACCTAAAAGAGGAATGCACTTTAGTTGTATTTATATCTAGTTAATGCCCCATAAAGCAGTTCAGCTCTATGCATGTTTAGGGACCTACTCTAAGCCATCTCTTTGAAACCACTTCTTAATCGCCCCTGCTTAAAAGTTAATTGCACATGCCTCTACCAAACACTTGCTTTTTTTCTATTGTCAGGGGCTTTTTGTTTGAGAAATATGTTACTAATGGCTTATGAATTAATAAGAAGCCAAACTGAATTAGACTTTCATGCAAGGTGACTGTAAAGAGCTTGAAAGCCCCAACGTTTTATTCAGATTTCTGAATTTTCTGGACGAGTGACTTCCTTTTTGCCGTGGCCTATAATGCATCCTTTGTCATCTTCTCTCAGCAGTGATTTAGGCTGTGGGATGCTCTTGGTGTAATTTACTTAACCGAGCAGAGCCATTAATTTTCTATTATTGTGAAAAGATGATTCGTGTTTTGGAGGCTGTCTTGATTATTTATTTAGATACACAGCAGGGAAACATGAAGCGGTGGCTAATGGAATATAAAGTCGCAGGCCTCATTCCCATTCTGACATTTAACTACAGAAGCGGCACATGTGTTAATGTGTCCTCCCCAAGCACCTTAATTCAACTTGAAATTCCTAATGGAACTCGCTATCTACGCCGGGCCTTTGAGACGGGGGGGCGGGGTCACCAACTTAACACACAAATTCACTTGTCTGAATCTTAGCTGTATGTCTGGCGATTTAAATGCTCCATGGCTGCTACGTCTACAGGGAACGACATTAAAGCATTCTCACTTGTACTGTCGCCTTCTTTTTCCTTTTTTTTTTATACAGTGACAGGATGCTGCTGATGCCAAATTACAACAGTTTTTATTCACTCTTCATTATAAAAACATTAGACTAATTAATGGATAAACTCAATGAAATGTATTGCTTCAGCTTGAGAAGAGGTTTTAGTAATGAAAACATCAGGAAGCAGTTGAAAGGTGTGTCAACTTACTATTATTATTGGACAAATGGGTTGTGTATTTATACTTTTGCGTAGCCTGTTGCGTTATTTCTTTAGAATACATCAATCTCCTCCTTCGATGATTTAGGTTCTTTCTTACAGCATGAACTTGTACATTACAATATGAATCCATGCATTTGTAACTTCAAGGATGATCCGGGGTATTGTAATTCTTTACTTTCAGGAAGTGTCAAAAGGCTCAGAACGTATGACCCAGAATACAAGCAGGCAGGCCAGGGTAAAATCACAAGCAATGCTCAGCGCACCGTGGCTCAACAGCTGCGGCAGGTTCACTGGAACCTCTGGTTAAGAGTTCAATCTGAGCCCAGAGGAAGGAGTTGAATCCTGAAGGATTGGTTCTCCACAGCATGCTGCAGGAGCCGCCCTCCAGAGTTCCAGGAGAGAAGCCCAGCAGACTGAGCAGAAGTCAGCAGACATGGAAGTCAGAAGTATCCGTAGGGAGAATCCAAAAACAGAGCCGTAGCAGAAACAGGTTTCAAGGCCAGAATATCAGAGAGCTGAAGAGAATCCACGCCGAGGTAAGGAGACACGTCAAAGGGCGTTTAGCAGTCAGAATCCAGGAATCAGTCCAAAAACAGATCAGGCAAACAGAGCAGAAACATGAGCAAAACAAAACTTAAAGACCAATGGCAGACACTTGTCAAGATCAGGAAATCAGAAACATACAGAATCAATAGAGTTACTCTCAAACACATCTCCAACAATCTGGCACAAATTGCTTGGAACAGGCGGCTTAAATAGAAGCAGGAACAGGTGGATTGGATAAGTGACAATGAGCGCTGTGCGGCGCTAAGCAGAAGTTAGAAAAGAGTGAAATCCAGCGATCAGGGTCAACATCATGACAGGAGGTCCACAAACGGCAGTTAAAAGACTTCAGATGATCTAAAACCCTGCAACTAGAGTTCTGATAATTAAAAAGTTATATCATTTATCAAAGTTTTAGGCCTAAAACGTTCCATTTTGATAAGGCTTATTGTTAGAACTACCTGAACTATCTCTATAGTTATGCTGCTATAGACTTAGACTGCTGGAGGACATAATGACAACTTTTTAACATTTTGCTTAATACTCATATTCTGCAGTATTTGTTAGTTCAATGCCTAATTTCGTGTTATTGTATTTTCATCTGACGTGGGTCTGTGAGACCATCCTGCAGGAAGGAGCTGGGCTGCTGCCAATAACACATTTGATTATAGAGTTGGGCCTGTTTTCCAGTGCATAGTCCTGTTTATCTCCTAGACATAGCTATGTCCTCAGCTTCTACTGTAAGTAACTGCTTGTGCCCTCTTTCATCCATGTTGACATGAAAATGTGTTCATAGCTCATCTGTTTGTTGAGGTCTGGGAGTTTGCTGCATTAACCAGAAGACATCATTTAGTCAAGTAGTTGGGTCCTCCAGCAGGTGGAAGAACACTTGCATTCCCTTTGACTGTCATCAGAGAGGAGTAAAAGTGGGGTGAGCTTGCAGTCCATTGATTCCTGAATGTTAACCACTGTGGTAACTCCAAGCTTTCTGTGAGTTTTCTTGTTCTCAGTTGTTCTTTAAGAAAAGAAATGCTTACCTCATGCTTTGCTGTAGGTTCACCTGCGATGGGGGGATTTCATCTTGTTTCAGCTTAAAGTCTTGCTCTCTGAAACCCACCTTCAAATTGGCAGTTTGATCTCTGGTGTCAAGATTCTTGCTGACGACTCCAACTATTCATTTCCTCGTTCCACTTTCTGTGATAAAACCCTGTCTGCCCCCCTACTATTCCTCATGTTTTTTTTTCCTTACCTCCAACTCCCTGGATTATCCCAAAAACATTAACCCAAGTGGAGACTCCCCAGTGAAATGCATCTCACTTTAAAGT
>NW_015150506.1:522071-523495 GCF_000732505.1 Cyprinodon variegatus
TTAATCAACTGCAGAACCAATTAGACAGGGGAGCAAAGAGCAAAGGAAAAAACCAAACCATCAGCGCCAAGATCATGACAAATAAAGCTCACCTTTGTTCTTTTCAGAGCTGCAGTTACTGCCCAGGGTCCAACCGTTATCTAATAGACTAAACCCACCCTTATTACCAATGAAAACTTTGTGTAAATTAAATCTTTAAACTTAAAGGACTCTCCTGAGCGTGTATCTACATGTGGGTTAAACACTTAGCTGAAACGATAACATTGTTTTACATTTTTTTCCTCAACAGATCCACCTATGTAACTAGTTTACCATTACCTTTTCTAGAAAGTATTTATAGATCAGTACTTCCACATTTCTTCTATAAGTCTATGTCTCCCTAAACCCCCAGTCGGTCTCTGACCCTGGTTCTGCTGTAGGTTTGTACCCGTTAAAAGGATGATTTTGCTCTCTACTGTCGCTGCATGCATGCTGTGTGAGGGAATGCTGTAGAATCAACAACACAGTGAAAAATCTAATGTCTATTGATGCTCATCTGAGATAAACATAATACAGGTATGTACATCTGATGGCCTTATAGCAAATGTTTTATCAGAAATGTACTATTATGCACAAATAGGTCATTTATGTATTAACAATATGTGTATGAGACATTTTAAGGGGCCTTAAGAAACGTCCATCATAATACATTGAAGAAAAATCTTTTGGCTTGGTTATAATGTTCTATAACTCTTTTCAAATAAAGGAAGAGAAATATGTAAAGCCACGAAGGCAGCAAATTATTTATTACTGATTTTATTACGAAGAAACAGGAACAATTTAAATCTATTTATGAAGACTAACTTTTAAGATCACATTTGCTCTGCCTTTGTTGAGTTCTTAGGGCTGGAAAGTTGTGTAAAATGCTGTTGCATGTAAATGAAGGACTGCTGAATAGGCCAAATTGTTTTTGGCTGATGTGTTGGCTCTGAATCAGAGCCTTCACGCTCAGTTGTTATTACAATTAATGACAGCGTCTCAACTGAATGACTAACGTCCAGTGAAGTGGTATGACTCTTTACTTTTTGGCTCTTCTCCAGTCGCTTGTTCACTTTATTGCAAAGGGCATCTAGCGGTCCACAGCCGGGCAACTCTCTTAGAGATATGTCTGGTGCAAACGCTATTCTCATCATGAGGTTCTTAGTTCGTCATTTATAAAAAGAGGCGCTTATTAAATTGTGTGTTAGAATAAATCCAAGTGAAACTGATTTCATGAGATGTCTGCGTAAATCTGGGTCATGACAACCGCAAAACAGGCTGAAATCTGAGGCAACTGTACTTTCGCTGATGGGAGTTTTAGACAGGATGAAGGTCCCTCCGCTTGAGCCTATTCAAGTCAGATGCAAATTAATTACCCACCCTTCATTTTCCTGGGTCGTTGAAGT
>NW_015150506.1:526953-527452 GCF_000732505.1 Cyprinodon variegatus
CCACCCTTCATTTTCCTGGGTCATTGAAGTCTTCTGTTTTTTTATGGGTTATGTTTGGCATTTTGGGTCATGCTGAGTGTGCTTGTGTCATTTCTTTTGGAATGATATATGCATTGGAGAAACCTAACAACTACACAAACCCATGAAGCTTGACAGGAGAGGCTGGAGCTATGATTTAAAGCTGAAGAGGAAGTACCTTTGATGAAGGTTCAGATTTTAGACAAGGAGCCCGAAAGGTTTGAAAGAGGGGTAAAGAAGGAATATTGGTAGGAAGAGAATACCCTTTACTGAACGAAGGAGAAGACTTTCTGTTTCAGCTTCCAACTATCTAGAACAGGGGTCACCAACATGGTGCCCGCAGGCACCAAGGGGCCCTGAAGAACCACAAGGGGTGCCCTTAGGGCCGGATTTATCAAGATCCAATTTTGCGTGCAGTAATTTGCTCTCGCAGACTTGAATTTTGCGCGAGGGGCTGAACCATGGTTTGCGGGTGATTTAA
>NW_015150506.1:529337-530659 GCF_000732505.1 Cyprinodon variegatus
TAGAGTCTTCTAAAAATAGAACAACTCAGCGACGTTTGAAATGTCATTGTATTCTGTTGCTCTTCTTTTTTTAAATCAGTTATAGAACATTTCATCATTTAATCATATATGGCATTTAAGCATTTATAGAGATTTCAGTGTGAAAATGTCTAAAAGAAAATTAGAAATATAAAGAAACGATAAAGATATGTATATAATGTATGTAGTTTAGGTGAACATTGACCCTTGCAATTCGTAGGTCAGTATTGGTAGCCCTTCATGTGACCCAGTACCCCTGAATTAGCCCTCAAATGTAAAAAGGTTGGTGAACGCTGATCTAGAACAAGGCTAATGATCTCATTCTGAAGAAATTACACTCATTAGGGTTTCAAATGGCTGAAAACATATAAAACAAAAGACTTCAGCAATCAGAATTCCTTTATATGCCATTGTACAAAGTAAAGAAAACGTGTTACTTAACATCCCATCGAAGAGACGCAGTAAAAAAGAATCAAGAGGAGGCAGATGCCAGACCCGGTAGAATGGCAGGTGGGTCTTATATTTGCATCTGAACTGCAATATGCTTAGAAAAATGGACTTAAAACATTAGATTGTTCTGGTGGAAGCTGACAGAATAGACAAAGGCTCATTCATAGATGTTAAAACATCTTTATAAAAACGGAGCAGAAGTCCTGTTGCCTCTATCTGTATCTGTTTTATGTTTGATTTTATAAGAGATTGATGTAATAAAAAGATGGCACAGATGTAATTTTAGCACACTTTAGGTGGGTATATGGTGGGATAATTAATGACGAGGCTTTTAACAGGTTAATTAGTCTTGAAAGAGGTATCAAAGGTTTTGTTGACTTTATATTTACATATTTCACTCTGGGTGTTAAGCATATGTGCACATTAATACAAAATGCTATAGCTTCTTACTTATTACTGCCGAAAGACTTCACCTGCTCTGCACAGCCAGATACGGAGAAATTAGAGCAGATTCTATTTGGTGGCTGTCCACTCTGATTAGTGTGACAGAGCTTACAAAGCTTTTAGAAATGATATTTGCAAATCTAGCAGGTGGCACATATCATTCATGGATCTCCTTATTAGAAAGACTGAAGTGTTTCATTTGATCACAAATTCATTTCCAGGTACTTTCTGACCCATTTTAACAAAAGAAGAAAAAAAAACACGTTTATTTCCATTAAAAAAAGTTAGATTAAGACTTTTTCCCCAATTCCAGTAAAATACTTTCTCTATGTACATCCTAAATCTTTACTTAGATAGCAACTAAGTAAAATTAAACATGGTCACAAACTGATTTACTATTATTTCAGTAA
>NW_015150506.1:532937-535311 GCF_000732505.1 Cyprinodon variegatus
CAGAAAACTTGCCAAAGGTCAAAGGTCAGCAGACAGCATTATTCTCCTGACAGCAGAATAATGCATTTCATCCTCCTCCCTCTAATTGACTTCCAAACGCTGCAGCGCTTTAGTTGTCAAGTAACTGGAAGCATTAACCACAGCTGTAAAGTCAATATGGCTTTATTAGAGACTAGGTCCCCATCGATGGCCCCTACTTGCCCTTTTGACCTCAGATAACTATGATCAGCTGTCAGGAGGCCGCTCCTCAGCACGTCTCGCTTCCATCCCTTCCTCTTTCCTTCACTTACTCTGTCATTATCCCGCCTCTCAATGATCATGTCACCCTCTGACTCCAAATCCCGGAAGAGTGCAGGCGGCCAGGAAATTCGACATTGTTGCTTCCCCTTTTTAGGAGTCTATCGGTAAACCTTGCTAATCCGCAAAGCCAACCTTGGATTTGAGCCGCTGAGTCTGAAGGGAAAGTAATTGGGTTGTTGCTAATAATTGGATTTTCTGCAGCTTGGATATATAAAAAATAACAATGTTAAGGCCTGACTAAGCCCACACCTTTCTAAGCTTCGGTTGATAGGCCGAGGCAAGCCCCGGGTTCCGCATAGAAAATGATTAACATTTAAAATCTGCTTTTAGCCGCTGTGTTACTTAAATAGAGCTGTTTGAAAGCTCTAATTTTTGATAAGCATGCTTTAAGCTGTTATAAAATGGACTGAAAGGGTTATTAATGAAAGGAATCTTGTAAGCTGCCTGAAAGAAAACAGGCGACAAGGTGAAAAGATATTATGAAGCCGAGAAAAGCGTCTAAAAATCTTCAGAGGCACTTCCTATTATCATTGTGCTCAAAACAGGCCAATTAACCTGACTGAGTGGGAGCATAAGTGGGAACATTTCTACCAGGGGCTCAACGAGGAAGTTTTCAGACGGGTGGCCAGATCCAGGTGTGTGATGGTCCCTGGAGAAGTGGGTATAATCACACTCGTTTCTAAATGCACTATTAAGATATTAAGATTTACACAAAAACATTTTGAGTTTATGTTGACAAACACACATGAAATTACTTAATTATGAATAAAACTTCTATTCATTTTTGTCCAAAAGAATANCAAAAAAGTACTCCAGAGTGTTGTTCAGCATGGGGGTGAGTAGAAAATGAAGGCTAATCATGTTTTGGGTGTACTATTCCTTTAAAGATAAAGTAAGTAAACCAACACTGCTATTAAGGTAATCTAGGCTGCATGAAAACCTCAGCAGAACCACAGGATTATCACCTCCATGCTCCATTGCACTGATGCAGTAATTCATGCAAAAGGAACCCCCACCATGTATTGAATGCCTACTGTAGATTAGTAAGCACATACTTTTCACAAAGCCTAGGAAAAAACTAAGAAACAATATTTCAGATTAACTGAATTAAACTTGTGCACCTTTAGGAAAGTAGTTTCCTTTTGTGAATATAACAAAATAACGTTTTGGTGATGTCACTCATTCAGGTTAATCTCTTATTGAGATTATTAAAAATCTTTGGAACAGCATTTGCTCTGACTGAGATGTTTAAAACTATGGAGTCAATTTCGTTGGATGATTATTGTAAAGTAATTGGAAAGTAAAACAATGTGCAATCCAAAAATGTATCTTTCAAAAATGTCAGAATACAAAAAAAAAATGTTTTGGGTGACTTTTAATTTATTTTCATAATCTATTTCTGTTTAAAAAAAAATATTTTATTCTGTATTTTAGAGTGACTTTTAAAAATTGCGTTCTTTTTAAGCTTCGTATTCCTTTTACGTCAAGGCTAATATAATTTCTTGCTGACGTCCATGCAGACCAACAGAAATCTAGATTCGCATCTTTCAGAGGAAAGCCAGGAAGTGAAGAGATCATGATCTGCAAAAAGCAATTTGGAAAGAATGCATTTCGTAATACTAAATCAGTAAAAGAAAAGTTTGAAAATAGCAATTAAAAAATATAAAATCTGTAAAAATAAATGTTAAAACTTACATTTGAAAAAAATAAAATAAAGTAGAGAAAATAAGAAAAACTAAATAGACAGAAAAACAAAAACAGCAAAGTTTTAATTAACACAATTTTTTTTGGATTGCATGTTTTAAAATTTGCATTTCCTTCATTTACAACAATATTGGAACAGAATTCACTCCATATGCATCCTGCTCTTGCACAGAAGAAGCCTGCAGGTGTTTCAAGTCAGAAAACTTGCCAAAGGTCAAAGGTCAGCAGACAGCATTATTCTCCTGACAGCAGAATTATGACAAAAAACATTTGTCATAAAATTTGTAAAAATTTTGGTTGAATTGTTTTTCTTTTTACTTCAACTTTAAATATATTAAGAAAAAGGATGGAAGAAAAAGAAAAATATCCA
>NW_015150506.1:537719-538352 GCF_000732505.1 Cyprinodon variegatus
GCGTCTTAGCAACAAATGTCACGTGACTGGCGGAGACCGACTGGTTAGCAAATCGAGCGCGCCTTAGACCTTAGAGAAGGCGCGCTCGATTTGCTTACCCAGTTGTCCAGGAATGATATTAATATTATTAATAAGTATTTCGTGAGCACGTTAAACTTATTACTACTTCGTGGCAACAATTAAAATTTTTTTTGACCATGTCATCAGAGGGGCTCCGTACAAAAGAGTTCCCATACATTTCAGAAAAAAAATGACTTACACTCAAATAAAACACCTTCTCATTGTTGTATTTAGAGTTAAATTTTATGCTAACACGATATTTTTCCAAAGCCATTTCTAATAAAGTTTCATGCATAATTATCCTGCAGGAACCTTAGGGTTGCAGTCATGATGGTCCACCTGTGAAATCAAATCCGTAGGGCTGGGATATTAATTCCCAGTGTTATACCGGCGAACAGAACATGTCAAAAATAAAAAATAAAGTAGATTAAATCATTTTAGCAGAAAAATACATTTGTCATAAAATTAATAAAAATTTTTGTTAAATTGTTTTTCTTTTTACTTCAACTTTAAATATATTAAGAAAAAGGATAGAAGAAAAAGAAAAATATCCAAAACTCAATGAAGAATTGA
>NW_015150506.1:539882-543883 GCF_000732505.1 Cyprinodon variegatus
AAGTAAGACGCCTTTGAGCCTTAGTTTCCAAACCAGCATTCATTGCGTGAAAAAAGTATCCAGGAAGCCATTGGAAGCGACGGAAATGAGCAGCGGACCTCATGTCGGGGCCCATGCATAGATCGGGGGGGGAGACAACAATGCTCCCCATCGTGGCTTTGAGGTCCCAAAACCAGATTATTGGGAAGGAGAAAACCTCACGTTGCTTTAAGGGAACAACAGAGGGACTCACTGCACTCTCTCTCATTCAGTCCCCCCCCCCATCATGATACAGTGAAGTCATCCTCACTCTTCTCCCCTGTGAAGCTATTAGATCTCGAGGCATGCTGGCTTCACAAGGCACCACTCTAACGGCCAACATCTCCCAAACAACTTCTCTATACGGTGAATCCATAGGCTCCTACAAATGTTATTGTGCTCCAGATCCCTGCTGGGTCCACAGAAAGTCAGTTTTGTGCTGCACAAACATGATTGCATGCTCAGATGTGCTGAAGGGTTGAAAAAATCCTGCAAGATTCCATAAATAACAGTTTGGGTTGGGTTTTTATTTTATGAAAAAAAAATTGCTCTTTAGAACAAAATATTCTTCTCATGTCTATATAATAATAGGTGGATTAAAAAGCATTAAAATGGGAATCTGAAAATACATCTATGATTGCAAGGGAGGTGAATGCAACATAAACACTATGTTAAACCTGTACAGCTGTCTGCATTCACCAGCAGAATCGAGAGGTTCCCTCGCAGACATAGAGGGAAAAAAGGAAGAACTCCCCCCCCAATAATTTTCTTTATTACTACACACAAAAGGTCAAAGCTGGAAAAAAAATCTTCAAGGAGTGGCTACAATTATATGTAATTCTTCTTCAATTGCAGGAACAAAGAACCCAAAGTGCACCGTTCTTTTCAGAAAGCTGTAATTTTGTAATTTTAAATAAGGGCAAAGCTATATGCACTAGCTGATCCACGAGTATTAATAAACCAAAAAAACAAAAAAAAAACTAAAGATAAGGGAAGTCCATTGATGTGTGTTTTATAATAGAATACAAGGATAAAGCAATGATGCGTGTATATCCAGCTCAATTTGCTACAAGCTCATATTACGGCACGGAACAATTGGTTAGCGGGAATGAGCATTTATGCTGTTAATGGTCCAGTATGATGCACGCGGTCCGGCCAGCTGACAGGATGGATGTAATGGGGAAATAACAAGCTGAAAAGTACCGGAGCAAAGACATGGGCTGCCTGCGGTAGCAGCGTAGATATACAGTAAAGGGCAGATTTATTCATACCCTGAAACGTTTAGATATTAGGGATGTTAATTGGCAGTAACATGCATATCACAACATCGGTGTAATGATATGCTTTATTCCAATATATATTACAATACAGTAGCAACAGAGACATTCTTGGATTTTTATATTAATATTAATTATATATATACCGATACCCGATACCTGGCTGTGCAGTATCGGCACATATATATATTTGTTTTTTGAATTTCTGAAATTCAGCTTCTGCTGCACAAAGTCTGTGCAACAGATTTTGATTAGGAAGACTCTTATTTCAGTGATCTGCAAATGAAAACAACAGAGAGGAGAGTGCTTTAATAAATCTTAAAACGGCCTGCCATAGCCCACTTCATATAGACTTATGCATTAACTCGAGCAATAATCTTCACCTTCGTAATATCCATCTCCTTTGTAGCTATAGCCCCGTTTCTATGCCTTTTAAACACTTTCTCTTACTTTCTTTCTTTCTTTTTTTTTTTTTACATTTCTAAATTAAAACCTCTACTTCCATCGAGGTGAAATAGGCACTTCCTGTTTCCTGTTGTCATGGTGACTCGTGGAATCATGGCTCCACTGATAATGGCTTGTCATACATGTTGCTCAAGTGCTAAACTCTTAGTGGATCTTCTTAGAGTTGATTAAACTAACTCACAGAACAGATTGTTCAACCTTAAGCTAGATCCATTCAAAGTTGAGGATTTGAGACTGAGTTTGTTAAACCTGCGTTGTGAAACAGGCCTCTGATGTGTCTAATGGGCCCATTTTATTTTAATTTTTCACACAAAAATATGACAGAAATCTGCTTATTAAATCAGTAAAAAACAATGTGATTGGATTTAAAGGGGGTGGAGATGGAAGACACCCTGAAAACCTGCTCCTGACCAGGTTAGCTATGGGTAGAATGTTACTATGGTAACAGAAATAGAGGTTGATTAAACTCTCTTTGTGAAATGGGAAACTCAAATTACAAGAACGTGAGTACCGACTCGTGTTCTCGCCAAGTATGTTCTTGAGAAGAACACAGGAAAGTCTGGACTCCGTGAGAGCGGGAGCACACAGCATAAAAATGGGTCAATTGGAGCAGAAGCGTTCTGATGACGTCACCACACGCTCAGCTCGTCTGGAGCTGCATTTCACCTCCTGTTATTAATAGTTTCTAAATAATAATATATATTTTTTTCATTTAGTCTGGGCATAATAATGAAACAGTCAGATAAACAGAAATCAAATGAACATTTTGCCAAATAAAACAAAAATATCTCTGTTAGAGCCAGCGGTCCTTCACACCCAGCTATACCAAGAGAGGGCTGCTGCAGACGGGCTNATGAACATTTTGCCAAATAAAACAAAAATATCTCTGTTAGAGCCAGCGGTCCTTCACACCCAGCTATACCAAGAGAGGGCTGCTGCAGACGGGCTTATGTTAGACGTCGCTGCTGCAGACGGCTAATGTTTGCCCTGGCTGCTGCAGACGGCTAATGTTTGCCCTGGCTGCTGCAGACGGCTAATGTTAGCCCTGGCTGCTGCAGACGGCTAACGTCATCCCTGGCTGCTGCAGACAGGCTACTGTTAACCCTGGGTGCTGCAGACGGCTAATGTTAGCCCTGGCTGCTGCAGACGGGCTAATGTTAACCCTGGGTGCTGCAGACGGGCTAATGTTTGTCCTGGCTGCTGCAGACAGGCTACTGTTAACCCTGGGTGCTGCAGACGGCTAATGTTAGCCCTGGCTGCTGCAGACGGGCTTATGTTAGCTCTGGCTACTGCAGACGGGCTTATGTTAGCTCTGGCTGCTGCAGACGGGCTTATGTTAGCTCTGGCTGCTGCAGACGGGCTAATGTTAGCTCTGGCTACTGCAGACGGGCTAATGTTAGCCATCGCTGCGGTTAGCATCAGAGGTCCGCTGGTTGCTGCAGTCCTCTCAACATTGGAACCTTTTTTTTTTTTATTGCGCACTAAATCAGTAAATGGACCATATAATGATACTTAAAAGTATAATGTTCTTGCCTCAAATTATCTAAAAACGTATTTATATAGAACAAAGGCAATAGAAAAGATAACTTTTAAGTTAATAGGCCTACTCTGAGCTCTGTGAGCGCTCCATTGGAAGCTGCTGCTGCCGCAGTGCATGCTGGGACAGCTGTCAATCTCAAGAATGGACAACTCTGCTCTGATGCAACATCCAGGGACTTTGTCCGTTTTCGGTGTTATCGACCTTGTGAATTGGAACAGTACTAGAGCTGAGGCTGATGACGTTTACACAAGCACATGAGAACGCACAAGTATACATATTGAGAAAAGGCCTCAGAGTTTTTTGCATTTTTTTATTCAAAAGGAACTTCTGTAAATAAAAGGGGACAAAATGTTTTTTTTAGGACATTTCTATTTCCAAGTGGAAAGTAATTTGCAAATAACCATCAACTCCATTTGTCACGTGCCAAAGTAATATATGAGGATATATGCAAAAAAGGAGACAGTAAAATTATCCTATAAATTACTTAAGATCAAAAATTACTTTGTAAAATGACTACTCAAGAAGTGAGTTAATGTTGGCTCATAACATCTCATTTAATGTTTAAAATGATTGATTCAGAGAGTTAGGTGCAAATTCTCGTATTTTAAAGAAATAAAATTGAATAAAAATTAAACAGCAGAATTATAAAATAACAAATTCAGACAGAAAAGGAAGCATTTTTCCAAAAGATATTTTCATGA
>NW_015150506.1:544563-548173 GCF_000732505.1 Cyprinodon variegatus
GTGCTATACAAATATACTGAAATAAATTTAATTTGATAAATTGAAATCTAAGTAAAACTGCCATTAAATTGGAAAAAAAACAAAATAAGTAAAGCATTGGACTGTCTGTGTTGCTTCATATTTTCAATTTCAAAATTCAGATGGCCTGGAGAAAAGGATTAAATCAAAATTACAGCTGAAATGCTGACATTTAGCCCGAGGCTTCCTAAAAATCCCTCATTAATAAAGATCTTTATTTACAAGAGTTCTGGTTAAAAAAAAGCGCAGATCGCTTAAAGCTTTATGAAGTGGAAAAAAGGAAGAAGAATCTGTTGATGACTGTAAACGTAATGTTATGTGCTGTGGACACCAGCTGGGCAGGCTAAGTGCCAGAGCAACGCTGATGAATGGTGGCGCTTCATGTCAGGCGCAGCGTGCTACTCTGAAACTCTCCCAGCACCACAGTGGAAGTCTGATTCCCTTTGCTCACCATCCACTCAAATTCCCCTTTTTTTGTCGTTTTCTTTTCCCCCTGTCCCCCGGAGCCCACATTGTCTCTGGGGACACAAATAAATCAGTGTTCTCCCCCCACCACCACCACCTTTCATCTATGTTGGAAAATAATTAAAAAGAGGGCGCTGAATTGTGTACAAGCTGAATCCTCTGTTCAGTAAGCCACCTTCATCTAAGGAACCCCCCCACCCTTCAATCCTTCCTCCTCATTCTTCTCCCTCCTCTCTTTTTCTAATCTTAATAATATGTTCTGCTCTGTTTAAGATTGAGATCAAATACTCTCTCATAGAGCTGAGGTAATTAGATTTCACTATGTAAATGGCCTTTAAAGCACGCTCAGAGTGTGAGGCCCTGTGCTCACATTTGTTCGCTGCACTGCTGCCTCCCTCAGGTCATTTGTGTGTGAATCACTTGGCATCGCTCTGCGCTCGGCCGCTTTAATGGGAGCCGCTCAGTGAGTCATTTCAGAGGCAGGAAAAAAAAAAAATAGGCTTAAAATTCAAGCTTTTAGCCTTTTTGTTACAAAAACCTACACTGCAAAAACTGAATTTCTAAAATCTTGTGTTTTTGCTCTTGATTTGAGCAGGTCAACAAGGTCACCTGCCAATTTAATGAATCATTTAGCTCTTAAACTAAGATAGTGGAGTTTTTTTCTTGTTTTAAGTATAAATCATATTATTCAGTAAACTGATTATCTAAATTAGATCCTAAACTGTGTGGAAAATAAACTTATTGCAAGAAAAATTGGAGTAGTCACATTTCAGGTTTTGCAGTGTATAAATCCTGCCTTTATTTGAATTTGGAAATCAAAGTTTGCATTTTGTAAAAACAGATGCAAAACAATTATATATCATTTTGAATAACTGTATGAGTTTTTAATTGAGCAGATGATGTATTTTTTTTTATCTTAAATGTAAATAATCTAATTTCATAGTCTAATTATCTTGTTAACCAGTTCAAAATGAGAAAAATGCCCTTATTTCATAAAAAAATAGCATTTTCATGTATTTCCATATATTTCAGGTTTTGCAGTTTATAAAATCTGTGTTTATTGGGATTTTGAACGATAAACACAGTAAGAACTCATCAAAAATTAAGTGGAAATGCATAAAAATAAGTTTATATAAACTTAAATTAACCTGTAAATAAGATCACCTACAAAGGAAAGAGCATTTTTTGCTTTTTAAAGTAATTTACATACATTTACTCACTTATATTTTATTTTTTTGCAGAGATATAATGTCTGTCTTCATTTGAATTTTTTTTTAAATGAAAATACAGAGTGCAAATAAATAACACTTTATGGTAATAAGTGTATTTTTACCTAATTTGAGCAGGCAAATTAGATGGGAAAGAATTATTAATTTTACCCTTGAAGTAAGATAATTAGCTGCTACTAATGTGAAATAAGATAATGGGTTTTTATTTTCTTAAATGCAATTTTATTTTAAATACACTGCAAGAGTATCTCATTTACCTGCTCAAAACAATAAAAAAACACCTTTTTTCTTGAAAATTTGACTTTTATTTCAGCTTTTGCAGAGAGCTGATATAATTTCCATAGAAAGATGTATAAATCAGATTTATTTCCTGATAAAAAATTGAAATATTCTTAAAAGAAGACAGCTTCCTGGTAAGAAGCTGTGACTTTTACTCTGTAATTGAGACATGAAGCAGCTTTCAGTGATGGTTTGTTATTATTCAAATACAATCCTCCAGTTTTCAGAAGAAAAAAAAAAGGGTGGGGGGGGTGCTGTCTGTCTTGCAAGGCAGAGACGGCAGCTATTGTCTTGAGGAGACAAAAGGAGGAGTGACATCACTAATGTTTCAAACAAATAAATAAACAGAAGGCTCCTATTGTGTGGTGGCGGAGTTAAAGCCTGGAAAGGAAACCATATGTCGGGCCGAGGGGCAACGCAGCAGAGTCTGTCCAGCCCTCCACTCCTCGCAGGCCACTGTCAAGCCACCAATTAGGCGGCTATTAACATATATTTCATTAATTGCCCTATCAAGATGGAAAACGCCAGGCGAATGGAAAATGCCCCGGTCGGACAGATCCGGCTAAGCGTGGCGTGGCAGAGTTCTCACAGATAGTGACAGCTGAAGGAATCAGGTCAGATTATATGAGCATGGACAACTCAACAGATTTTGTTTGTTATTGATAGCAGCAATCAATTCAATTAGTTTCCCTAATTCACTGAATGCCTGATGAGATTAGCAGAGGGAGGGTTCCTGTCATTTACTGTCTAATGTATGCATGGTTTCTCTTTCAGTAGAGACAAGCTCTTCGTTTCTTTCTCTCTTTTTTTTGTTTCGTAATGGCTGCCTCTCAGCTTTCTATTTCCTCTGGAGTAATTGGACTGCCCTGTTAGATTATCCGGTCTAAATTGTAATACTAATTATAAAGCCTAACAGTTGTGTCGCATCAATAGTCTATTAGGATTAATTAAGATAGGAAGTGACAGCTGACGATTAAGCGCATCAGTTGCAGTTCAGCGATGCAGAGGTCAAATGATCCTGTGCCGGAAGAACGCTGAGACCCAACTGGGCCTGATCCTTCTTTTTTTTTTTTTTTTTTTTTACTGTTGCATTGTATGCAGATTTAAAACCCAGACTGTATACTGCAGCCTCACAAAAAACCGATTTCATAATTGATTATGCGTCTAATTAAAAAGCATACAATTAGTGGAAGATATTGATAGTTCAGGATGTGCCTTTTAACCCCCGAAGCTGTCCGTCTGCTCCCAGAGGAGACGTGTGTCCTTTTGTGTTAATGATGGAAACGACTTTTAGATAACAAGGGTGTCCCAGACAATCAGCAGTGTTTACAGACTGGCCTGCACCAACTTTAGTTTCTACTAAATGCAATAATCTCCCTGTTCTCTCTGTTCACAAAAACCTGGGGAACAAAACTGATCTGATATAGACAGTATGGATGTTCAATACATTTCTCACAAGCTTTAACATTATAATATATTAAACTTCCCCAAAAAACTCACACAACAGCAATGTTTAGAACAGCGGTGCTCAAATCCACTGATTAACACACCTGAATCTCATGAGTGGCTAATTACCATCAGCTAAATGAGAGGACTGAGCCTTCGTTCACACCGCAGCC
>NW_015150506.1:550392-552522 GCF_000732505.1 Cyprinodon variegatus
TTCTTTAACGGAGAGTCTCCAGACTGATTAGCGAGTGAAACCTTGAAAGCTCGCGAGATCAGGATGGTCTCACGAGGCTAGGTACAGTATGCTAGCTTTACACGAGATACACAACTGTGCAACACATTGTTTTCAAAAAGAAATACAGCAGTTTGAACACGTTCAAGCACCCAGAATGTTAGCCACGTTAATGACGTTTGTAAGAAACCAAACTAATTTTAAAATCTATATTTAATCAATATTACTGTATTGAAACCTTTACTTTATTTTTTGAATAAAAAAATTAACACATTTCAATTGTTTTTAAATATTTTAAGGTCAGCATAACAGTGAAGTACTTAGTAATGCTAAACTAATCGTAGGCTCTTTAAATGACACATGTAGATTTTTTTTTTATGTAATCATAAAAAAAAAAAAAAATTGTGAATTCTTTGTTTTCTCAAAATATTATCTCATCTTTTTTTGGGAAACTCAATATCTTGATTTATGTCATATAATTAAATGGGTAAATTGATTCAGCTATACCTCGTGGTAATTGTGAAAACCTGTCAGCACAGATAAACAGCTTTGACTAGACACTGTCTGTGTTGTCTCTGTACCTGCAGTATTATTTTCCCTGGAAAGTCCAAAATCATTCATAGTTGACATTCGCATTCACTAAAAAGTCGAATGTTTTCTGCAAAGGTAAACTTTTTCTCACGTTCTGCCTTCCTGGTAACCCGGTAACAGACTGGCAGCCTGTCCAGGGTGCATCCAACCACCTGCAACATGGCAGATGGAGAGGGCTCTGAAAAGGGATGATAGGGGTATGATGAATGAATATGAAGGTGTCACTGCAACACATTTAATAAGGAACACAGATTCTGGTTGTTTCATTACCAACCACACTGTTTGTTGTTTGTTTTATACATGTGCATGCTTCTTAAATCTTATGTTTGAAGTTAGATCTATATATATATGATCTTAAGAGCTGTTTTATTTATAATTCACAGATGTAAATTACTCTCAACGTCTATTGTGAACATTTTATGGGAGATTAAATACCATAAGACATAAAACAAATCACTACAACAGGTGAAACTAGTTTTTAAAAAGCGCTCTGAAATAATTCCAAAAAAGTTACAAATTCAAAATCTCAGAATTAGCGTTGAGTTAGAGGATTTATCTAGTAGCCCCAAAACATGTTTTGGATTAGAAAACATGCAAGTTGATCCAGAAGAACAGGTCTGCCCCTTAGGAAAGAGGAGTTCTTTTGAGTTCTTTATTAGCCAGCAATACCCAATACTGGTCTATGCCTCTGAAAGGGGGATCGTTAGGGGTAATTGTTGGCCTGGCTCCCCTTTTCTAAGCCAAAACAAGGTTTTTGGCTACTTTATAAAGCTTATAACTCAATTATGTCTCTGATAAAATATAAACAAGACCTGATAATTTTTTTAAATAAATTATTTTTTTGTTTGTTGGATTGTATTTGTGTTTAAGTTATAGTTCTGCTTATTTTTTTATATTTGTATCTAATTCTGAACCATAATGAATTCAAAGTTAACCTGATCAATAATAAGTACTCATACCAGGCTTAATAATTATATATGTAACATATAATAGTCTTAAACTTGAGTAGATTCTAATAGAGAGTCTCTGGAGGAAGCTAATCATTATGATAATGCCTTGTTGTTCCTCCATCCTCAAAGACTTGGAGCTCAGTGCAAAGGAAAAAAAAAAACAATAGTCAATAATACCAGTGGTAACATGCTAAAAGCTTGTCAGCGATTGATGGACTGCTAAGTGCAGCCTGAGCGCCACCGTCTCCTGCAGCAAGCAGAGCCGGTGATTGTAGTGGATCTAAATGCAGAGGATGCATGTAACCTACAAGCAGGGGGGGCGGGGGTGGGGGGGGTTACCATTAGGCAATACCAGGCAGTTGCCTAGGGCCCTAAGTTCCAGGGGGCCCCACAAAACTCTGTTTAAATGTATGGTTTGTGCACATTAATTATGTTTTTGATAAAAATCCTTTCACTAAATAGAACCCCCCTTCAGTGTCCACCATATTGGATCAGTCCATTTGCTGCACATGTTCAGAAAGGTCCAAACAGACAGCAGCAAACCATTTGAAAACAAACCATGCAAAGAGCA
>NW_015150506.1:553117-563820 GCF_000732505.1 Cyprinodon variegatus
GCCTACAAGAAAAACATCTGTTATAGAAATTATCTTGTAAGCTGGATGTGGCCTGAGGGCCTTCAGTTCATCATATCTGGTCTATATTAACAAGTTAAGTGTTTTAAAAAGGGCTGTAACGGGTTTTAGATGTGCACAATTAATTTACACTGGAAAATAAATCTAGATAAGTCCTTTTTTCTTAAAATAAGTGCATTTGTTCTTGAATCGAGGAGGTAAAAGGGACATTTTGCCAATGGAAGAAGACAATTTACATTTAAAATAAGGAAAAACCATTGCATTGTCTTATTTCAAGTGCATTTTATCTAATTATCTTATTTTAAGAGTGAAAATACTCATTCGATTGGAAAACTATCTCATTAACTGGCTCAAAATAAGGGTAAACACACTTAATCTAAGAAAAGTCTACTAATCTCTACATCGTTTTTCCAGTGTACAGCTGGCTTGTAAAAGGAATTTAAAAAAACACCTGGGTGACCGTTGTAGATGGACACGACCACCTACTGTACCATCGCATGGATGATACCAATCTAACCATCCTAACAGATAGATTCCTACGTTTTCATTCTCCAAAACATTAGAAAACTTGCTAATTTTGTCACAACTTTCTTTAAATATCAGCCACCAAACTGGCCTGAAAATGATCCTGTTACATTGATAAAAGGCTCGGTTGGTTTTGACCTCTGACCCTTTTGGCCATTTTCCAACAACACTGAATTCATTTCTAAATCTGCCTCAGCTGTTCTTTTTTAAATGATAAATAATTTAAAAAGCAGAATTAGATATTTTTATACACGAAAGCTAGATAATATTTTATTCAAAGAAGCTTGCCTAAATTCATCTCATTAATTCGTTTTTTTTGTCTTAAATTTTCTTCTTTACTTTAAAGATTTTTTGTATTTTAGGCAGCTTTAGCTTTTAGCCACATTAATTAAGCAATTTGAGTTTCACCAGCCTGGTTTTATCTCTCTTTTTTTATAGTTAATGATTTTAATTACCAATGATTTGTCAACTTTTCGCTATTAGCTTAATGCATTCTCTTTTTCTTTCCACTTTAAATGCTGGCTAATATAATTAACATAGTGACTGAATAAAGTTATTAAAACACTCAGTGTAAGCTTTATGACAGATATTCTGTAATATCATTTAAAAAAAAAACATATCAAACTGTCTTATTTCTCTAATTATTTTGCCTCCATGAATCATTTCCAGTTTTTTACACTTAATGTTCCAGTGACTAAACTGTAATTGTATTTTTTTATTTATAGAAAACCCTGAAGGCTGGTAGCGTGATGTCTTGACGTTGCGTTGAAGTTTACCTCTGCTGATATCATTTTATTTCAGATCTGCAGTTCTGTAATGAATGGTGATGTCTGCTGTTGATGAATCCTGTTTCAGTGTGAGAAAAAGTCTCTTGAGAGCATTCTGTTTATTGATATGTTGGAAGTGCAAGAACTGCATTTAGTCCTGTGTAGTGGGTCTCTTAAGGGGCTGGACTGCTGGGGGGCACACTTACTCTGGAGCCCCCGGAGGAGCAATGTTATTATTGGTTATAAAAACAACTAAATACAGAAGAAGAGCCTCAGTTGAGAGAATCTTTAATGTCGGACGGATGGAGCTAATTCACATCTCACAAACGAGATAGTTGAGAAATGTCAGCTAAAGACATGAAGGACTCAGCAGCAGAAAGCGGTGCTGCATCCGCTCTCCCTGCAATTGGAATATTTTAATCTTTCATGGAGGCCGGCGGAACGCTAAACGCTAAACTACTGTCGAGACAAATATTTCCAGCAGAGTCCATCTGTATAATGGAGGAAGGAAAAAAGAAACTAGACACATAAGCGGGCACTAAAAGTGTTTCTTCTGCCTCTTGCCCCCCTGGCATCGAGCTTTCTCCTTTCCTTATCCGGCACAAAGAGTGCATTGTTAGCAGAGGCATTAAAAACACAGTCCTGACTACACTGGACAGCATATGGCTCAGGGGAGAAAGCTATAGATTGCAGGGATGGAAGAAAATGGAAAGTTCATCAGACCCATCTCATCTGACCTTGGCTCTTTTCGGGGGGGGGCTGAATAGACAGATTTTCCAAATGCTTTGAATTCCGTTAGGATAGCGGAAAAGAGAAAGGAAAAGATGCTCCAATAAATGGATTTGGCCTATAAAGTGTAAGTGGCGTGATGCCCATTTCTTCAGAGGAATGACATTAGGGGACCGGTTTTATTGATGGCGGCACAAAGAGTGCCAAAGAGTGGACACAATTAGGAGTCAATGGAGGCACTAAGAGATTAAGGTCGGTGTATTTTATCCGTATAGCTTCAGGTATTTTCAGTTTTCCAAACACAAAGAGGAAGAATGGAGACGAGCGTTTCTTCTTAAATGCCTTTTATTCATCCTCTGTTATTTTATTTATTTCAATTTATTAGTCGCATTTTTCCCCCCTCCTGGGTGATGACAAAAAACCCTTCTTGGAAAGGATGTATTACTTATGACATCCCAGTTTTCGTCCGTTCACAATTTCTACATTAGAGCTAAATCTCTGCAGCTGAAATCTCATGGCTGAGTTAGCCCGAGCCCATCAATTATTGAAACCTTCAGAGCCACTGGCAGGCAGGTTGAGGGGAGTTCATGTCCAAAGCCAAGCTTCAGATTCACAGACATCCCAACAGGAGTGTACTACAGAAAAAAGCACTGATAAAAATTTCATTGAAATGAGACCGGGATATTGCTAGCATTCTCCCCAGCATCACTATGAAATCTTAATCTGAGTTAATGGAAGAGATATGAAAGCCTTTCTGAATTCAAACACAAGCAGTGCATAATTTATAGATTATTGTCAGAAAAGTGATTCCGCTCTGAGATTTACTCCCATTTAGATTGGAAGTGAACTCAGCGAACATCGTGTTTTTGACCTCTAACGCCAGGAGATTTTACAGTAGAGCTGTCGATATCATCAGGTAAACTGGACGGGTTTGTTTTATGTTTGTTTTAAGGAGAAGAAAACTTAGAGGAGAGGGAGAGAGAAAGAGGTAGAACCTGTCTTTATTTTTTTAGGAGAACAAGGACGATGTATAGTGACTAAACAAAAGCGCCTCCAGAGGCTGCTGTGTAAGATTCCTTTTGTCCTGAAGGTTGACAGTTTGCTAAAAGCTTCATAACGTCTCAAACCTTCCTTCTGGTTGATGCAGAGGAACCGATTGTTATTGTAAAAAGCCTTTCTCCCTCTTCCTGTCTCTCTTTTTTTCTCTTATTCCAATTACACAAGATATGTTTGCACAGCACACATTGCGTCTAATTCACAATGACAGCTTCCTCATCCTCCTGCATGTGGTGGCGTAATAGAAACGGTGTCCTGTGCTGGAAAACATTCCTCACTAATGTAGCCTCAGCATGTCCAGCGTGGAGCTGGATCTTGTTCCCACTCCATTACATGGCAGGGAACAGGTCCTGATTAGGATTAGCACATGTACTCCCCCCCTCCCTGAAGACAGCCGAGTTCAATCATCCTGACTCCTGCGCCCTGTTCGCACTCAGCAGCCTCTCTGTTACCACGAACTGCAACCTCGCTCTTCTTCCCATGCAAGTGCTTCAGTAAGGTTAGCTGTATTTCATTTTTTTTTACTTATTAACTCAATCAAACTAATCACAATGGCCTTTTTGATTACCAGCTATCATTCTTTTAATAATTATCAGAAGTTACAGTAGGCCTGAACCTGGAGATCCTTAACCTCTTAGGCCCAGAGGGTCTTACTGTAGCAGCAAATCAGCCTGAAATGACATATGTGAATTAAAGCAAGTACAGCTTCCAAACTATAAATTGGAAATACAATTGTTTGTATTTGTGTGACAGAAAGGCATTTAGTAACATTTTTCACTATTTTAGATGTCACCATGTCTGTTTTATAGGTGATTTAACAAAGAAAACTCTGGATGAACCCTCAGATTTTATAGATCCACGTCTTGACTATAACTCAAGCAAATTTGGATTGAATATGATTCAATTTAATTCAGTTTATTTATATAGCGCAAATTCACAAATCATGTCATCTGAAGACACTTTCCAGTTCACCAGATCATCCAGTCAGATTGATTCAAAGTTTTCTATCTAAGGAAAACCAGTTGATTGCATCGACTCATTGACTCTTCAGCAATCCCTCACACCAAATGCTTGTAGTGACAGTGGAGAGGAAAAACTCCCTTTTAACAGGAAGAAACCTCCAGCAGAACCAGGCTCAGTGTGAGCGGCCATCTGCTGAGGCCCACTGGGGTTCAAGGAGACAGAAGCAGAGACACAAAAAGCAGCTGTAAAAGGCGGACCTGTCCAGGAAACACACAGCCAGGCAGACGAGCTCCGAGCCAGCTCCCATGTCAGAGGATGAAGAGAGCACATCCAGCCAGTCAGAGAAACAGGACTACACTGGAAAACAGGATGCAGAATGTTAGAGATTAACTAATAGAGAATAGAAATAGAATGAAGCAGAATGACGAAAAAGGGGTCCCTATGTCCTCCAGCAGTCTAAGCCTATAGCAGCAGAACTATAGAGATAGCTCAGGATAACCTGAGCCACTCTAACTAGAAATTTTATCAAAAAGAAAAAAAGATGCAGCATGTTTGTCTAACAAAGGTTTTAGTGAGAATTGTGCTAGGCGGATGTGCAAAAATGCATTTTTCCACAAAGTATCGGTAAGAAAATAAATGTGAAACATGTTTTAGAAATTCTAAAGCACCATTTCAAAGGCTTTTGGATGAAACACCATGTGACTGTGTTTATCTATAAATAGATCAAATCAGCGGGTGTCAGTTGGGCCCTGTACCGGGCCCGCCGGGATCAAAGTATGATTACCTGGACTGATATAGCACATGTTTAATCCGACATGAGGTTTTGTTAATTGTTTTTGAGCAGCCAGACCAGAGTCCCGGCCTGAAATAACAGGGAAAACTAGGCAGAAAGTTAAAAATAAACTTCACTTTTAAACTAAATTTTATTTAAAAAACACTTTTGAAAGTTATAGACGCAAGGCTGAGCCTAGAAACGTTAGCAAAGCATCTTCAGGCCAGTAGCTCTTCTCTGAAGCTGCATTCACACCAAAAGTGTTTTGGGGATCTGGTTTACTTGCAAAGTCTATGGGGGCGGCGCTGAGATGTCCAGCAGCACATCCTGGCCTTCTGGCGTCTGAGCGTCCGACACAGGAGTTCAGAAAATGTAACTTTTGTTGCTGGATGTTGGAGCATCAGCCTATCAGCAAAGCTGATCCAGGAGTTTTTGGGGAGAGACAGGCACCAAGCTGTCATTACTTCTGCAGACATTCTGAAAAAAGCATAAATATCAAGGAGTTAAACTCCAAAGTTTAAGAAGAAGAATGGATTGTTATGTGGAAGGAACAGACAGTGAGGTCTGATCATTACTGCTGCATTAAAACATTTTTTTTATGAACTATGGTGAAACAGTTTACAAATACCCAAACTAAAAATGTTCAAACCTGCCGACGAATATTCCATTATATATTCTGGTACTTGCAGTTTTTAGCACAAACCTTAAAAACTCTTTAAACCTTAAAAACTCACTTCCAGTTGCTACGAACAGGAGCAGCCTAATGCTGTAGGCCTGGTGCTCCGAACAAGAACTGCATATTTTGTTCTAACTTAAAAACATGTTAAAACTATTTTTCCAACTCATAAAGTAGATGATAGCCAAGCTGCACTCTAGCTTGAAGCTACAGAACAGCGCAAATAAACAACCAGAAGACTGAGCATCCAGGGCGTCAAAGCGTCACTTAACCAGCTTCTGACCCAGCCTCCAAATTACGGCATTTAAGCCAAATGCATTTGGTGTGAACGCAGCTTCAGAGTTAAAAATTTAGTTAAATGAAGTCATCTTTATATAACGTATTTCAAAAATTCAATTTAAATCAGTTTATTTATATAGCGCAAATTCACAAATCATGTCATCTGAAGACACTTTCCAGTTCACCAGATCATCCAGTCAGATTGATTCAAAGTTTTCTATCTAAGGAAAACCTGTTGATTGTATCGACTCATTGACTCTTCAGAAATCCCTCACACTAAGCATGCTTGTAGCGACAGTGGAGAGGAAAAACTCCCTTTGAACAGGAAGAAACCTCCAGCAGAACCAGGCTCAGTGTGAGCGGCCATCTGCTGAGGCCCACTGGGGTTCAAGGAGACAGAAGCAGACATAGAAAAAGAAGCATAGATACAAAAGGCAGCTGTAAAAGGCGGCCCTTCCAGGAAACACACAGCCAGGCAGACTAACTCTGAGCCAGCTCCCATGTAAGATAATTAAGAGAGTATATCCAGCCAGTCACAATCAGAGACAGGACTACACTGGAAAACAGGCCATTCCCCCCGTTCTGCCCCCCTCTGCTGGCTGGTGCCTGGGCTCGCCAGTGCACTGGTGGTGATCGGAGTTTGGGGGTGGATGGCCAGGGTACTGGCTTGTTCCTAGCGGCTGTTCAGCGGGGCCTGGCCCCCTGGGGCGCTCATGGGGCCTTGGGTCCCTAGGGCCCTTGGCCGGATCCACTTTGGAATGGCTGGCTGCCGGCAGAGCCCGCAGACTCGTCCCCACGGCTCCCGGGGGCTCCGGCATGGCGGTGGCTGGTGGATTTCCTCGGGGTCGTCTCTCCTCCTCCCTTGTTGGAGGGTCAGTTCCTGGGTTGGCCCCTGCTGGGCGCCTTTGCTCTTGAACTCAAATATATCCAGAAAACACAACAAAATAGGAATGAAACCAATAAAACTAGAAAACACGGAGCAAAGTAAAACTGAATACTCAAGAGTAAACATAACAGAACCAAGGCCGTTACAGTCTCAGTGCTCTGGGGGGGGCGCCTCTTCGGCTCTTCACAACCACCATTGAGCATTTTTCCTTTGGATAAACTTTACATGCATAAGTGCACTTTCACAAACAACTACAGGTGCTTGGCTCCAGGTACTCAGAGTCTATATTTTCAGCTACTATACATGTCAGATTAAATAATACTACTTATACTTCAGCGATAGTACCAAGGTGTTACTTTAATGTATCTCTTATACTTTATCCGTTGGTTGTGCTGTTCTTTTTACATTTCTTTTCAGGGGATGAAGAAGACTGAAGATGTTTTATCATTATCTCCCTTTTATCTCCTCTTTCTTTCATCTGTTCTTCTTTTTTCCCTGTTTTTCCTTTCCTGTTCTACTTACTGAACATTGCAGTGTCCATATAATCTGTAATACTCCCTGCATGAATTATAATAAAGCTATTTATATGCATAAATCAAGCGGAACACTACGGTGATAGCTGTACTGCTCCACTTGTGAAAGTAAAATCTGTTGGACTCTTTTTGGCATCGAGACAATTATTCTTATTGCCACATTGCCAGACAGGACACAGTTTTAAAAAAAGAAAAAATAACTAACAGATTGTGCAGAGTGGGAGAATAGAAATATAATTATGAAGCAGAAGGAAGAAAAAGGGGTCCCTATGTCCTCCAGAGGTCTAAGCCTATAGCAGCATAATAACTATAGAGGTATGAATATTCTGAAAGCAGTAGAAATAAGATTTAAATGGTTAATGTTCAATTTGGAACTTCATAAGCTAACGTTAGCTTCATTGTTAATAGAGAGGAAGGTGAAGCTTTACGGAAAAAAAAAAAAAATTGAAAAGGAAAAACCGGAAAGCCGGAAAAACAAAGTATTGCTACTGATCGGGTAGTGTCTGAAGAGGCAGGATTTCCTGAAAAGTAGCCAATCACAGGCCATCGAGGGTTGGTTTCACCCTCAAAATAGCAGTAGAGAATCTACAGGCGCATAAAAAAACTGGAGCGCATAAAAGAAGCATGGACTCATGTTTGTGACACATGGGGGGGTCTAGTGGCACTGAATCTGCATCCATAAAACATTCAAAATGTGCGTGGAGAGCAGTTTAAGAGTGAGTGTCTAAATAAAACTGCTCGTATTATTATTATTATTATTTATTATGCTTGTTGACACAAAACTGTGTAAAACCCAAAAATAAAAGACTGACTCACAGAACGTCAAATAAAAAGTTATATAACTTAGATAAATTACTTTTGTTTTCTCCCCAATGTAAATGTACCACCAATAGAGGAGTCCCTGTCATCTGTTATTTATAGGCCACATTACGCTCCTCGATGTTTGTGTCTCTAAACGGTAAAAGGCTAGGTTGCAGACATGGGGCGCGGGACGTGTTTCACTTTGGCCCGGCGACTGGATGTTTCCGAGAACTGGCAGGATGAGGCGAAGAGAGTATATGGTTGGCTGAGTCAGGCATATCCAAGGTGATAAAAGCATAAAAAGGAGACATGAATGTTAGATGGGGTGCTGAAGTCTACACTGCAAACTTACTTAGGACAGCGGCACCCTGTCTTTTGCTTAATGTGAATAAATGGACGCCGGGTTTCCGTACCCCTTCTGCTTTTACCTGTTTTTCCTGTGGATTCCAAGTTGATGAAGCTCCAAAAAGCATCAAGGCGGCAGAAAAAAGAGCGGTATCTTCTCATTACATGCAATTTACCAGCATCCTTGGCTATACAGGCCAAGCATGCTATTGAAATATAGATCCAAATTATCCATTTCCCCCCTTTGCTTTAAAAAAATGAACAAAAAATATACATGAATTATGTTTTTTTTTTTCCATTTATGAATAATGAAAATATAGTTATTAGGTGAGGTTTATATTGAACCACTTGAAATGACACAGGCTTGTTAACTGGAGCTGTCAGCTATCATTTATTGATGACTTGGCGTATTCTCTCCACAGTTTAATTAGGACAGCTTTTTAATTCAAGATAGTTAGCGAGTCAACAGAGATGTCTTGGATGTCGTTAAAAATTTCCCACATCTTCATCACAGAGGACCAATCCATAATTCACTGTCAGTTGATGTGTGACTAAGAGGGCTTTATTTTAGAGCAGCCTTAACGGGGTAAACTCATGTGGAAAAAGGTCCGCTGTGCTGTTCTGGGTCTCTGTCCCGCCAAGTGGAAGACTTAAGACGTGTAAAAGCTGCCTTTTCGAGAGGCCAGAGTGGACTGAGGGGAACATCTCTCGGTAGATGAGGGGAGGTCACGTGATACAGGCCGTGTGCTGTGGGAGCAATTTCTCGACCTTCTAACTGTGGCTGAGGTGATGCTGTTCATCTTTGGGAGGCTACTTGTGTCAGGCAGTGCCTCAGCTCCGGCGGCGCCCGGGGGACCCACTGTGCAGGCTGAAGTGTCCATGCTGAGGGGGGGGGGGATAACAAAAAACAAAACAAACACACACCTGCGAGATGTCCCTGAACCGGAGGCACTCGCTCACTCTGCTTTACTTTACAATTTCTCTTGTGGGACTCGGGGGCCGACCACTCACTCTGGCTCAATCTGACTCCTGAACTCCCTCCTCTGTCCATTTTTTTTCCCAACCTAATTTTTTCCCTCTCTGCTTCTCGACTATCCCCCCATCACATCCATCACAGGACTCAAGCATCCATCTGTTATCTTCCCATCTTGTTATTGTTCTTCTTTTAGGTTCGCAAATGTTTTGCTGCCTGCTGACCAATATCTCAAGCTCCCCGCTTTCAATTACTGAGATAGAAGAAGAAAGTTGAGCAGACATGAATAAAACACCACAAGCTACTGTATATTCCTATGGTGTTAACTCCCATGCTACATACTTCTTCCCCAGCTACCTCCCCTGATAGATTTCTGATATTTTATCTGCAACTAAAGCTATACATTGTTTGAAGTTCTCACAGTTTCCTCGCCTTTGTTTTTCTGTTCACTTTGGCCTGATTTGGCCGCGTGTGCCATCCATGAGGCGATAGCTTCCTGGCCCTTGTCCCGGAGCTTGCATATTCATCTGGTCTAGGTGCTAATTTGTGTGTTTCATGGCTGTACTCACAAGCTTGTTTGCACGCCCCGCTCCACCTGGGCTTGTTTTGGCATCCTGTCAAAGCTCAGACCAGCGAAACAAACAGCGTCTGGGAGGAAAATACCCATGCATGTTTAATTACGACAGGACACTCTCCCTCGCCTCGTTTTCTCTCCACAGACCTCCCCTCTGAGAGGACGCACCTCTTTGCGACTCTGCATTATTGTCGCCTTTCTTGAAAGATTGCAAGGTGGAAAAAAGAAGGTATTAATATTTAAAGTGCTTGCTGTAGTCTCACTGCACACACAAACAATCAAACATATGGAAATATAAGCCTATATTTTGCTTACTGCTATCACCGGCTAAAATGTTTACATTTTTAAATGTTCTGTAATATAACCAGAACCAAACTGTAGTAAAAGCTTGCAGTAGAATGCATATTTAAACAATGTTTTTTTCACATTGAACTTCAATTTATTATTAGCACAGTTGCAAGAAACACAAATTATCAAAGCAAATCCCTCATATCTTTCCAAAGAGAACATTTATACTGTAGTCGCATTATTATTTACCTTAACTTTAAACTTGTTATGCAATTAAATAGGTTATATAATCAACCAACGTCCAGAATGTCATATGTTGTGTTGTGAACACCCCCCCTCACTGGCTAAGAACAAATAAAAGTGTGATCAAAGCTCCAATCATAGTCAGTTAACTTTGCTTACATATGGAAAGTTCTAGCATAAAACCGTTAACAAAAATCGTTCACCTCTGAAGTCAAATATATTTCCAAAAACTCGACTAAAACAGTGAAAATCAAAGTGGCTGGAACCAAAATCAA
>NW_015150506.1:564305-566678 GCF_000732505.1 Cyprinodon variegatus
TATTATTTACCTTAACTTTAAACTTGTTATGCAATTAAATAGGTTATATAATCAACCAACGTCCAGAATGTCATATGTTGTGTTGTGAACACCCCCCCTCACTGGCTAAGAACAAATAAAAGTGTGATCAAAGCTCCAATCATAGTCAGTTAACTTTGCTTACATATGGAAAGTTCTAGCATAAAACCGTTAACAAAAATCGTTCACCTCTGAAGTCAAATATATTTCCAAAAACTCGACTAAAACTGTGAAAATCAAAGTGGCTGGAACCAAAATCAAAGTTGCGAGTGCAATGATCGCAAAAAAAAAAATTATTTATCACTCAAAATTACTTTAAAATCACAGATATTCGATGAAAACAACCCAGAAGCGTTTCCGGCGCCATTTTTGTTGTTTTGTACACATTCTAGCATGATTTGGAAAAGCTGCGTGATTTTCCGCCAGATGGCGTGAATTTTGTCCGGGAATTGGGGTGAATCAGACACATTTATTTTTTATTTTTTAGCAGGCTAATAATCAACCACAAGGCAAAAAAAAATGTATGTACAGTAACACACCGACCATCTATTTTATCCTCCACCCATTTCACCCACCACCCAGATAACCCTAGATTAGAAATTATTGGTCAGGGATTAGGAAAATTTGCATAATTGTTTGCCATGTGCACAGTGTAAATATATAATATCTTCTGTACAGTGATGCAATGATGCAGGTCTGTTTTTTTTTTTTACTGTTGACTTTTGTATTTCTGCTTCTGCCTTTTGAACTCCAGTCGGCCTCAGCAGATGGCCGCTCACACTTAGCCTGATTCTGCTGGAGGTTTCTTCCTGTTAAAAGGGAGTTTTTCCTCTCCACTGTCACTACAAGCATGCTTAGTGTGAGGGATTGCTGAAGAGTCAATAAGTCGATAAAATCAGCTAGTATTCCTTACATAAAAAACTTTGAATCAATTTGACTGGATGATCTGGAGAACTGGAAAGTGCCTTAAGATTACATGTTGTTAATTGGCTATAGAAATAAACTGAATTGAATTGTGTACTTTCATTTCTTCATTGTTGTTTAGTGGCAGTTTTAAAACACTTTAAGGACATTATAAGGACCAGTTTTTCTGGGAGAATGAGTTTTAAGCAACATAATCTTACAGGACTCAGCAGTATAAAAACACAAAACAATAGGCTCATCACACAGAAGTGGAGAAAGCGAGAGCCTTGTTTTCTCACAGGCCTGACCTCTTTTCGCCGAAGTGTCACATTATACAGAACACGTCTCCTTTGCATACAAAAGGTCAGAATGATAAATCAAAATCTGCAAATATGACTTGCCTGATTCATCACAGCGAGCAGGGTCAAAGTGTTAGCTGTAATCAGAATTTACCCTCAAATATAAGATGAATCGTCTTTGTTCTCTAAGTGTTCCAGTGGAACGGCCAAGATGTGCCGCTCCGTGCAAACATCCAGCTCTAATTAAGTTCCTCTGTGAAAGCATGTCCCTGTTTCTTTTAAAAGGAGCTAGATTTCATGTTATTACTTTTGCACTTTTAGTGTGAGGAAGGAGACTAATTTACCCCTCGAGGTCCTGGCAATGTTTATAGGCTTTGTGACACTAGTTCTTGTTAGATAATCCGTGATGATGCAATTCACTGAAATGAAACGCTCTCTCAGCTAGTATAATTCCAGTTTGGATCTGGGCCTGTGAGGGCTTTAGCTCCTGTCTCAGTGTTCCCAGCATCCCTGCTGAGACATTAATTAAAGCTCCTTTTAGGTCCGTTTTCCATAGTTGGCCCTGTAATGCTCCAGCTCAGTTAAAACCTGCGCATGCAGGTGCCCCGATGATCTCAAAACAAGCTCTTTAATTAACTTGAAGTTGTAACAAATAGCTCACTTTTGTCTCTATGTTTCTCTCTTTCCTTCTGTTTCCCTTTTGTTTCTTTCTCCATTCGTCTAATAAACAAATTAAATTCAAAGAAGACAGAAAAAAAAGCTTATTTGTATTTTAACCCCACGACTTTCCTCTGCAGAACATTTGTCTTCCTCGCTCTGCAGCCTGTCATCTCTCACTGAGGATGATCAGGAGAACAGGCAGAGGTTCAGGAAGGAGTTGAGCGCTGCCATCCAAACAGGCATCACACCTCTCCCACACGCCGCTAATTAGACTTAATTATTAATACACTTTGATTTTTGCCTTGCTCCCCCACCATCAGGTGCCAGAGTATATTTTGCATGTTTTTATAAATGAAAGGAGTGAGGTTAATTGATTGATACTGAGGGTTTTTTTTCCTTACCTTGCAAGTTAAATCAAAGGCAATGCCAGTTTAATTGATGGCATGAAACTGAGTTTAGAAATTATTTAAAGTAAAGTTGAAAGGAGGATGTT
>NW_015150506.1:569991-571931 GCF_000732505.1 Cyprinodon variegatus
CTTCTTACCTTTGTGACTGTAAACATATCAACTGTTCAACTGGTTACAGATTCCTTAAAACCAAGTTTATGAGCATTAAAGCATAAATCACATTAAACTAAAAACAAAACAAAGATTGGTTCGTATTTAACATTTTTTCCAAAAAAACAATTAGTCAGAGCGACTTTGATTAATTGATAATTGAAATCATCATAAACTAATTTGGTATTCGAATAACTATTGTACACGGATTCTAAAACAAACCATTTGCTGTAAGTAGGCCAACTTTACAGATATAAATTAAAATTATTTATAAACATATATATTTCCATTCAATGTTAAATTGTTGTTTGTTTATATATCAAATTGTGTATGAACTTACATTTTTTATGTTTTGCTATTTGCAATTCTTTATATTGTGCAATAAAGCCTAAAAGTATCTTGTTTTAGATTAATTAATTACTAAATAAATTGATAGGTGCAGCTCTAATTACCACCATTTATTCTTGTTTTATTCCTAATATTGAGTAAAAGCTCATTTTGTGAGGAAGATGTTTATTTGCACATCTATTTAAGCTCTATTTTTTTATCCACTATACGCTTCATTACCAAAGCAAATTCCTCTCCTTTAAAACTGCGTTGTGCTCTCTGCTGCTCTGTGATCTGCTTCTTGCCTTGCACGCATTCAGAGAACGGGATGCTGCGAGGTCGGATGCAGGGGCAGGTGAAAACAGTTGGTGCTGTAGTGTTGAGAAACAGCCTGCCCCCGATACCTGGCCTGTTCTTCATTGTACTGTCACACCCAGGGAGGCGTGCTCCCATGTGACCAGCCAAGACCAGCACAGCCTACCTCCCGCCCTGTTATCTGCTATAAATGAGCAGAGCTTTGAGATTTTTCTTTTCTTTTTTGCAAAACAAAAGCCTGCTTAAAAAAGGAGGCTCTTTTAAACCCATTCAAGAAGTGATCTTCCCTTTAGGTTTTTAACAGGATAAGTCTTCATTAGATGAGATTTCTCTTTAATATCCCTTTGCTCATTTCATTCCCAGATTTATTCCCTTTTAGAGGGAAATTAAGGTGATGATGTGGCTTCATTAAAGAGGTAAATAAAAGGATTTGACCCTCATCTCTGCTGCTAATTGACGCAGGATGTGGTTTGAAGTCGGGCGGTGCTGAAAGAGAAGACGTCAGACGTGTGACCCAGGAGGCACGCCATCCCTTCTTTCTCTGCGTTCTCCCAGCATTCATGCTGCGGTTTGTTGGTTTTACTAAGTCAAGGTCTTCTCTCTCGCTCTAATCAGTCCACTTAGATGTGAAAAAGAAGACGATTTGATAACCCTCCAAGCAAACACCTTTAGGCTCATTAATCAACATGTCGGTTTCTCCCTGCTTAACTTACAGGGTAATTAATTTCCTGATGTCCTCCAGTCATCACCGAGTGAAATCAACTTCAAATACTTGACTTTTAGCCTCTTATTATGCAGTAAACTGACTTTACAAGCATTCAGTTTGTAGCACAGGACAGAAAGGTTAAGGTAGAATAAAATTATGTTTGTTTTTACAAAATGATCAGACTGGCTGCTGTAGTGGTTGATGTTCCAGGATGGCAACATCAAAAAGCGAATCCAAAATAATAATCAAAGCTGCGTGTTATCATTTCAATACTGTTTTCTATTTTATTCTATTCTATGCCGGCTCTCAAGAATAAGCTATTTATTTCTGGTAATACCAAAGTATATTTATTTGGATTTTTTTTATTTAAAAAACAAAGTTGTTTCTCATCTTTTTCCAGAAATACATTAAATTGCCAGACATATTCCCTCTTCTGCATCCACACATGAATTTGAGTAACACCCCTGACTTTATCATAAAGGTATAATATGATGGTTGTAGTTGTAATAGTTCTACTGGGAAAAGTTTTTATAGGTTTTTGGTTTTATTTCCAGGAGAACATTTGTGAGGC
>NW_015150506.1:573815-578688 GCF_000732505.1 Cyprinodon variegatus
GAAGGAATCCCTTCTTCAGCAGCCTCTGGCTGGGTCGCCTCCTCGTGGTTTACCGCGGCGACTGGTAGGTGTTTTTTATCTAAATAATCCGATCTGCAGGCACCAGAATAATAAAAGCCAACATATTCTGCCGGCAGATGTATATATTTTAAGTTAATTATGCGTTAATAAACTGTTTAAGAGGAGTAATCAGAGCGGTCTGTGTCATCTGAACCAGTTCCAGTGTTTATTCCATGTGCTTGTTTCAATAAACATTGTTAAACTTTTCATTAGTCTCCGTGGTGTTCTGCATATTGGGCTTTTCTGAAACATCATGACAACGATGTTCGTGGACAAATCCTGCTGTTGAAGCAGAGCTACTAGCCGATTTACCAAAACTTTGAGCACTGCGCAAACAAGGGAGTTCTTCTTCTTCCAGATTGACAAGTCCGACCAACGTCATCTCTTGACTCAGAGTCCGACGTGGTTTTTGGACGTACAGTATGAGCTGTAGCTGCGTGCAACTTTTGAAAGAAATTGCAGTGTCTGCCCGGCTTTAGACAGCCCTACCTTCATCTTCAGCACCTCTTGTGATTTCTACGTTCTCATCAATCCAACAGGCTGAAAATAAATAGGTTTTAATGTAACTTACTGCTATTTTGGCAGGAAAGAGCTAGCGCTACAGGACCTAGCAAGCGTTAGGGTTATATACTTAGAATGGATTTCAGCATAAACAGCATGGAGACATCCATATGACAATACGTCATTGAAATTTGAAATGTTTAAAAACTAAAAAAACACTTTACAATTTTTTATGTATTGTATTTATATCTAAAAATGCTACTTTTCAAATAAAGTCTGACATTTTAACTAATAGTGGTTCCCCACAGGATTTCTAATCTTAACCTTCATAGTGTTAGAAAAAAATAGTCTAGTTCTCATGCAGAATGTTTGCTTAAGTCATTTATCGTGCACTGTATGGGGTCATGGTGTAGTTACGCCTGCAGGAGGTGGAGCAGAGACCTGAGAAATGTCAGACAAAGGCTGGTCTGTGCACAAAAAGTGCTTTAAGCCAAAAAATTATAATATCCAACTAACAGCTTCATTTTAAAACTTCTATTGACTCAAATATAATTTAGGAAATGCTGTATTCGAATCCCTCTAACAATGTGTTTCATAAAAAAAAAAAAATATATTGGGAGGTCTAAACGTAGTTTTACAGTGGTTAGGTCTGGGATTGGCAGCGTGTGCAATGTCAACTGACCTTTAGCAAATATGGCTTATGGGTTTTTAAGTAAGCACGGATTCCTCCAGAGACAGCGTCTTTAAAAAGGTTGTAAATAAAGCCTTGTCACCAAGAATTAGCCCATAGTTAACATACCTTTACAGGAATAAAAACCTGCATTTTTAGAAAAAAACAAAAAACAAGGTGCATGAGCAAACAAGGCAACGGAAGCAACCATGGAGATTTTTTGCTCTGTGGTAAACCTTTTGGAAGGAAAGGCATTTATCTCCTCTCGGTGGTGTAAATGCACTAACTCCAGTGATTTTTTTTTCAGCCCCACACCAAGGCAGATATCATACTGTGAACTTAACGATTCAGCTCTCACACATCAAGCTGAGAGGCAGGAGAGAACATTGGAATATTTGATTTTTCTCATCATGCAACTAAGCATAAATAACACTTTGGAAAATGTCCAATAAGTGATTTTCTTACTCATCATGAACAAAGATATGTAAATTATACAGTATGTTAAAAAAATCTTTTACTTTCAGACCTAAATTAAAGCCAAAGCACTCTTACTTTATCAACTTTGATAGAACAGTGTTGGGTCTTATGGATTTAATTGCATTCAGAAGCATTACTATGTCAAAGTCCCACTACCTACATCAACATCTATTGTATTTTAACTCATCCAAGAGTTTTTCTTAATTTTTTAAAAAGATATTTTGTTTAATCCTTTGTTTTTTTTTTTGTTTTTTTTTTTACAGATATCTTAATTTTTTCTAATTTCTGTTTTCAGATTGAGTTTTTATAAATTGCGTTCTTTTCGAATTGCATTTCAGAGATCACATGCTCTCCAATTTTGGGGGCGGGCTTTCCCCAACAGTGAGGAGCAAAGCTGCATTTCTATTGGTCTACAACATGTGGTCACACAATTTGAAAAAAAGAAAGCCACTGCCCTTTGGGGATCCAGCTTTTGGCCTCTGGGGTCGGGTTCCTAAGGGAGCCTTCTTGTGTCCCAGTGATTTGGGGTGCCTTTGGATTTCTAGGTCCGGTATTACCTCCTTTTCTGTCCTAGGCCCTGTAGGGCGAGTCTGGGGCCACCCACACCAGCTATTGAGCATATTTTCCATCTGAAGAAGCCTTCTAAACCTTTTATATATGAGAAAACCAATGCTTACATACCACTGACTAGGTATCTAAGGGATACGAGGTGCTAGGTCCTAGTTAGAGGTTTACTATGGTGGTATTTTGTCTTCTTTTTGCTGTTGCTTTATTTCCTTTTTCTGGTTTCTTTCCCTGTCATCTTATACAGGTGAGGAGCCAGACTTCTAGGAGCTACTGTATACCTTCTAATGTTTTGTTTTGTTACCTTCACTGGAAAAAATTGAAATCTAGATAATTTATTTTTTCTTAAAATAAGTGCTTTTGTTCTTGGATTAAGGAGGTAAAAGAGACATTTTGCCAATGGAACGAGACAATTTACATTTAAAATAAGAAAACACAATTGCATTGTCTTATTTCAAGTGCATATTATCTAATTAGCTTATTTTAAGAATAATAATACTCATTCAAACTATCTAATTTACCTACTCAAATTAGGGGTATATACTCTTAATTTAGGAAATTTTTACTTATTTCTAGATTGTTTTTCCAGTGTTGTTTTCTCTCTTTCCTATCTTTTCCTCCCTCTTTCCTGTCTATAACCCTTCATTTAATCACCCCTCCATTTCTCACACCCTTTTCCACATCTGTGTCTGTTGTAAATACGATTTTATGCCATTAATTATCTATCTATCTATCTATCTATCTATCTATCTATCTATCTATCTATCTATCTATCTATCTATCTATCTATCTATCTATCTATCTATGCATTTTGGATAAAGTATCTCAGTTCAGGCAGTTGATCCTTCTTTGACTTGTTTTGCTCTACACCATCATACAATTAAAAGGAATATTTACTAAAGCAATCCACGGTAAATCCTTGGCTTGAGGCACTATCACCAGGTTTGTCACCATATGGTGTGAGTCTGCCCCCCCACCCCCCCTGCAGTCACCCACCTAAACTGCGCTGTCAAGCTGCAGCCTTTTAAAACACAAGACACAAGCCCCGCTGATTAACATTTTCAGGCTGCAGGAGAGAAAATTAGGCCTTGGCTTTATGTACAAAATCTGTTTCTCTTAAATGATTCATGCACTCCAATATGTTAAGACTGGGAATTATACTTCTGATATTTATTTCATGCTATCATGCCCTTGGAAACAAATAGAAGTTTATGCTGAGGATGAAATATTAAAATCAGATCTGTAAAATAAATAAGTAGAAAGACCAGTATACATATTTACAAGAGACATGGTGTGATAGTTGAAAATAAATGAGGGCTCATCTAGCATACTAAGAAAATGATGTACAATGAGGCAAAAAGTGCTTTGGGATATTTTGCTGAAATAATTTATGAGACTAAATAAATCATTTATTCAGCCAAGCTTAGACTATTTATCTAAAATGAATGCTCTCTGCAATTTTTTTTTTAAAGCTCAGCATTTAAAGAGGCTTTTTAACAGAGGAACTGAGGAATAGCTGATTCTGAACTGGGAGGGAAAGCAGACTATATCGATGAGGTGTTAGAACAACCAAAGCCACTGAAAACTCATTTATGTGTGCAGTGAGAGGATTTTAACCTTCTTTGGCCCGTTTCTTTAAAGAACTCATCAAATCTCTGCCATTCCTGCATTTTTTAGCAACTTTTAGTGAAACTTTTTCCCCCCGCAAAAAAAGTGGATTCAGTAATGCTGGCGTTTCCCAGTTAAACTTAATCAGGTCAACTCAGTCTTATTTCATCTGAGATGCATCTAAGAGAGGCGCCTAAATCACACAGCGGTAAACAATTAAACATGTTTAATGTTGGGGGGGGGGATTAGCTGAAGCAATGTGTTCTGACAAATAAAAACTGTTGCATTTGAACAGTTTAATCCATTTTGCTTTACTGCATTGCACATATCAAAAGGCTGTTTTTGAAAAGTGCTCTGTTTTCTAACTGGAGGGTACACTTTGTACGCTTTTTACCCCTCCACCACCCTGACCCCGATCCCTCCACCGACTCCCCCCCACTCTTCGTTTTCTGAAGACAGCTAGGTGTTAACACTACAGAAGCAAGAGAAGTAAGAAGAAATCCTGCAGGTACCCTGTGGGTATCTTTCAAATTAATCGTCTGGCTGGTCTGTCTTATGTGCAGTTTTGAAACATTAACAAGACCTTTGAGAGCTGGGGAGGAGAGAAGAGGGAGAGGGAAAAGGGAGCAGGACATGGCATGATGGTCTTTAATGTTTTATTGAACAGATACAAATTATTTTGGCTCCGGCCTTCACTGTTTGGTGCAGGACAGTCAGAAAGCAAGCCTGGGCATGCCATGGGCACAGTGAGGGGAATGAAAGCCACAATCACATGAGTTATTTATTGCTCTTCTGCAGGAAAACAATGCGATGGTAAATGTTCCGATAAAACGAGGTATAATTACGCATATATGAAGTCATTATTCTGCCAAAACGGCACAAGCCTAATAAATACTGACACGAGCAGCACGTAAACTAATCTCTACACACATTTTTTTTTATTTTATACATGCAGATTTAAAGGCACTTCTTCATGCTCACCAGAGATGGGAA
>NW_015150506.1:579944-581428 GCF_000732505.1 Cyprinodon variegatus
AAACATGCAAAAAACACATTTGTTAAATGTATTTTTGTAGGGAGTCGTCAGTCTAATGCACTCTTATTTTTGGGGTTACAGGCTGAAATGTTTGGGAACCGCAGGTCTAGAGGAAAGTGGATTCTGAATTGCTCAGGGGTTCAAAGGTGTCTCTAACAGAAGGATACTTTAGCGCTTTACTGCAATAAACCAGAAAATGCATCTTATGTTGTATATTTTTGATATTTTGACTTGATTATTAAGCGCATCTCACAGTGTCACACCTTATAGCACAGCTGCCTTGCAGCAAGAAGGTCCTTGGTTTGATCCACTGCCTATGTTCTCTCTGCATGGAGTCCACATGTTCTCCCCATGCATGCCTGGGATCTCCTCAGGTTCTCTGGTTTCCTCCAAGAGTCCAGAAACATGACTTTCAGGTGAACTGGTGTCTCTAAAATGCCCTCAGGTGTGTGTGCATGGTTGTGTGTCTCTGTGTTGCTCTGATGGTTGAGCTGTCCAGGGTGTACCCCACCTTTGGCCCATAAACTGCTGTAGTTAGGCACCCCTCTGCAACCCTCATGGTAAGGCTGTAGAAAATGGATGGATGGTTATTGGCCATGGTAGTGGTGTCACTTTAATATAATAGCAGTTAGTCTAAATTTAAATGACCAAAAATGTTTTTTAATATAATATGTTTTCTTTTCTAATAAATATGGCATTTCACTTTTAAAATAAGCCTAATCGGTTGGATGGCAGGTTTTTAAAATTCCCCATGAATTGATTTTTTAATAAATATTCCTGCCTACAGGTATCGACACCTAACAACTAGAAAATTTGCACATGATTTACTACAACATTCAATTTCCCTTTAGGGTTAATAAAGTATTTTTTTTATTTTTTTTTTTAAGATTTTTGATGTTTATTTATCATATCTTGCCTAGCAACTGTAGATGACCGGGTTTCCGGGTGAACTGCTGTGCCGCTCTGGTTCAGTGCCCCCTGATATAGATTTAGACTTCTATGGCAGTTAACTGGTAAGCAAATATCAGTTGGTGTAAAATACAGTTTAATATTAAAAGTTTCATTATGAAAATGATAAAGAATTTATAAAAATATATCAATTTTTCGCTCTTTTATCAGGGAGGGTAGTGCCACAGCGCCCCCATGTGGGCTGGCTGACTCTGGAGATCCAGATGGAGAGCTAGGCTACATAGAGCTTCAGTTTCTAGCTGAGGCTGTTCACTGTTAGCATCAGGATAAAAACCTTTTCCAAGATATATTAGAAAGATGTGATACGATGACTGAACAATTTTCAACTTCACTTTGAACAGTTGTTCACTATTTTCTTTTATTTGATGTCTTGTTAGCTTGTGCTAACAGTGTTAGCTCTTGCTTGTATAGTAAACAGTGAATCACAAGCCAATCATATTGGTTGTTTAAACAGCTATCTCATTTATTACCACTCATGAAACTTTAAACCAGTCATGGAACCCTTTAAAATAGGG
>NW_015150506.1:582158-583976 GCF_000732505.1 Cyprinodon variegatus
GTGCTTGGAAAAAATCTTTCATTCCTTTAGAGACAGCATGAAAAGTCAGCTGAGTACAAAACATAGAGAGGAAAACAAGAAGAAAAGGGACAAGAAGAGAGGGACACAACCTAGAACAGATAATGGATGTCTATTCTATTAACATTTCTCTATCTGGATAATGGCTCTGTTTTAAGTGTTGTCTTATCAATTAAGAGGGGCCCCCTGCCTGTTTTTGCCCAGGGCCCCACATTTCCTAAATCCACCCCTGCTTCTGTTGTTGTTGTCAGCTTGTAATTTAAAGGTTAATAGAAAAAAAGTTAAACAGAATTAATTTTGTAGAAACTAAACCTAATTTTAACCTCGTTAAAAAAAACTGAATTTTTTTCCATATGAAAATGCTTTTATACATCTGAGTCATTATTTTTTTTTTTACAATGATGTCTAAAGGACATGAACCAGACTTTGGAGCAGATGTTTTTCGTACGGATGAAATGCTAATTAACCTTCAGCAGACTGACCAGCTAACTGGTACTGCCTCGCAGGCAAAGTACATTTATTAAACAGTTTTACAGAAAATAATCCAATTTCTCATTATTACTGACAAATACTTTCATTGTATGACGTTTTCATAGAGCAAATCATGTGACAAAGCTTCTACTAAAAAGAAATATAAATAAAAAGAGAATAACCACCTCCATTCCTCCTGCTGTCCTCTGAGTGTCGTCGCTATTTATGCATGATTAACAGACCTGTTAATTCAATTAGTGTTACAAGTCACAGTTCTTTTCCTTACACTCAATTGTCTCTAAAGTGCTAATGATACATTTACATTGTTAATTTAAGATACTTTATCATGTTCAGCATCTGAGTGATTCCTTTAGGACTGAGAGCAGTCTGTTCCAATTAATGCTGTTAGACGAGCCTCTCTTATACGCGCCACATCGGCATTACTCAACACCATCGTTTACCTGCTAATGCATGTTAGCTAGTAAGATGGAGATGAGATTCTGTCCGGTCTGTGAGAGGTTACACATGTTCACGCACTTGTTCTTTACATGCTACAGGTGCCGGTTACATGGCAGACCAGGGTAAGTCATGAATTTCACAGCCTGTGCTACCATCAGAGCAGACTGACTGAGAACATGGAATTTATCTAAACGTTCACACATAATAATCAATCATACGAGCAGTTTTATTTAAAATACAAGCATGTAAACTACTCTCCATGTTCATTTTGAATATTATATCTGCAAATTCAACACCATGAGGTGAATCTGTTTGTGGATTCATGCTCCTTCTCTGCGCTCTCTTGCTTCTTATGCTCCTGTAGATCAGTTTCTGTGCACTAATGTTAAATTTTGTCTCTTTGAGGCTGTAAACAACATAAGAATGCAGAGTAGCAGCCATTCAAAATGGCCCTTCCCAGTCAGACAGCAGCTGAATGGCAGCCCACTTCCCTGCAACTCTCTGCAGACTCCCCTCCAACTTCAAGCCCTCCTTCTCTAAAATTAAAAATATAATCATGAAGTATATATTTTGCATGCTGCCTTCATATCAATTAATCAATATCTTTATTGTCAAATACAATTTGTGTTGAAATTGAGATTTCAGTTTCAGTACAAACCGTTCATTATATACATGGGGGAAGGATTTACTGATGCCTGGCGTGCTACAGAACGCTGCCGTTGGCGCGTTCTTATGGCTGCCAAGGGCCCCACCGTGAGGCGGCTCCCTATAGCGCTGCATGAATCAGTGAAACAATGGATGACATCAGTAGCTACGTTTACATGCGCAAAATTTCCCCGATCCGATCCAAACCTTGGTTGATCGGAAATT
>NW_015150506.1:587017-589410 GCF_000732505.1 Cyprinodon variegatus
AAATTTTGTCTCTTTGAGGCTGTAAACAACATAAGAATGTAGAGTAGCAGCCATTCAAAATGGCCCTTCCCAGTCAGACAGCAGCTGAATTTCAGCCCACTTCCCTGCAACTCTCAGCAGACTCCCCTCCAACTTCAAGCCCTCCTTCTCCTGGGCGTGCATATTCCTTTACTCTGGCCGTTTCTCAATTCGCGAGTACGTACTCGCGTTCTCGTCAAGTGCGTTCTTGGCGAGAACGCAGGAAGATCGGACTTGACGAGAACGCGAGCACGCAAGCACGTATGTGTATTGGAACAGAAGCGTACTCATGACGTCATCACATGCAACGTTCTTTAGCATTTCTTTAACATTCAAAACTATTTATTCCCTACACAAAACATTTTGAAAAAACAATATTTTTAATTTCTAAAGCTTAAAAAACTGTTGGGATCTGGAGATCTGCCACCTGTCTCCAGCAGAGAGCGCTATGGGTCTCCTGAGCTGGACCCTCCTGCACACCTGAGGATCATCAGTCCATCAGGAGACCTCCTACATAAGCAGCAGCCAGACCTGTCTTCAGCGCCGGAGTGTTGACCAGTTTTGGTTAGCGGAACCTGAGCCTCAAACCTGAACTAGAATCTCTGTCTGCTCTAGAGAGCAACCTGATCTTAACCAGTCTCTGTCTTCTCTGCTCTTAGGATAACCCGACTGAAGTCTGTAGCTCTGGAGGAGCTCAAGTTTGGAACCCTGCCTGCCCAGAGAAGCCAAACCTGAAGATCCTCAGTCAGAATCTCCCAGCTAGTTCTCAGGAGAGAACTAGAAGAACAACTCAAGGTCTGAATCTCGCTAGCCTGAAGCTAAGCTCTGCCGCTGCCCAGCTCTCTGTTGGAACCACAGTCCCTGGACCCAACCGGTTCCCCCTCTCCACTGATCAGTCTGAACCTCATCAGGTACAAACCAAAATCAAAACTCAGTCAAGTCATCGCTGCTTCCTGGCTAACCAGACAATCCCTCTCTGCAGATAACTCTGTGAAACCAAGTCCCGGACCAGTACCTGAACCAGTGCTTTGTTTACTCTGTGTGTGCCACTCTTTAATAAACTGTTAAACTTTTACCCTGCTTCGTGTGGTGTTCTGCATGTGGGTTTAATCACAGAGACCCNAATTTAGATCCGATCGGACCGAATCGGATTAGAATCTTCAGTCTGACATGTTTACATGAAACATTTTTGATCTGATCAGGCCTTCAATCCGATTAGTTGTGTCCATGTAAACGTAGCTAATGTAAAACAGACTATGAACAGATCTGGTTTCTGGTGGAATTTCTATTGTTTTTACTGCATAAAATAAACACGATCGGTCTTCAGAAGTGATCTCTTTTTATGATCAAACTTATTTTGGAATTATCATTAATAACGATCAGAACCGATATCTAAGGTTACTTTTGCGATAAGGATCTATTCTCGCTGAGCCACATCGAGAAGCTTTTTAAATTAGATCTAATAAAATGCATGTCTCTGTTCCAGGCGTTAAGTAATCCTCTTTATTCCAGAAAGTTGCGGAAACTGATATCCAGTGTTGCAGTGTGGCTGTAACCAATAACTTACTTAAGTAGAAATGTTGGCCATCTATACTTTACTGGAGTAATTATTTTTTAGACAACTTTTTCCTTTTCTATTGTTTTTGCAATTATCTCTCCTTTTTACTCCTCACATTTTAAAAATAGTTTCATTTAAACTCATTTTCGTTACGGCTTGTTGGTATTTAACAAATAATAAAATATTTAGTTTCATCCAGACAATTGATTTCTTAGAAGTTGGACTTGGTGCTGCCCCAACTTGTTGTTCACCACATACCATTAATCATCCAGGTATCATCCAGAATTGTAGACAAATTTGCTTTAATAGGGTAGAGCAGTAGAGCTTCTGTCCTTAACATTTTTTCCTGCATTACTTTTATACTTTAAGTAGTTTTAAAAATGCTAGTTTTACACTTTTACTGGAGTAAAAAGTTGACCCTCTAAGTTTTACAAAAGTGTTTTTAAACAACTGGAATTATACTTCTGGAGTAATAAAAAAATTCTTTTGACACCTCTTCCCTCTTTGCGTCACTTCCAAGTTTTAATAAAGAAAAACGCCTATTTTACATAACAGTTGTATTTAATTACATCTTTAATCATAATGGGGTTTAAAATAATGCATGTTTGCAATAATAATGTGTTTTTCTTCCATTTTTTTCATTTAGTAGAAAAGTGCGTCACATTCGCTTCGAGAAACCTTTCTCTTAAAGCTACAGTGTGTAATAATTACAGGGATATACAGTCAGAAATGTAACATATTATACATAACTATGTTATTTATCATCATCTACGAGCTCAGCCTCTTAACCTTAATATTTGCGTTGCCTTAGAATTCG
>NW_015150506.1:590685-592583 GCF_000732505.1 Cyprinodon variegatus
AAAAAAAAAAAAAGTTAACTGATTTTTAAATCTTATTTCAGTTTAGTATGGGGAAAAAAGTCAGAATTCTGACTTTGATCTCAAAATTCTGACTTTTTTATTGTCAGAATACACTTAAATATACTTTTTTCCCCATACTAAACTTAAATAAAATTTAAAAATCAGTTAACTTTTTTTTTTTTTTTCCAGTGGCCCTAATCTTCTTCCGTAAGAAGGTCATCTCAGTTAGACATTAAATTTTGCAGCTGAACTTTTTTATGGGTGAATTTCTGCAGGTGAACTTTTACCAGTAATTTTTGTCGATTTAAATAAAAAAAAAAAACATGATTGAACAGAAGAGAAATTTACAAATTAAATGTACAAATAGGTCTGATGTTAATGACACTATGTTCCTCCCCTGTTTGACTGCTTTTAGCCTACTTCCAGCTGCCTGTTAGGTTCTATTTAAGGAATGTGGTTCACCAGAGAAAGAGAACCAGTAAAGCGTGTTCATTTACAAGTTTTCTTTTATAAGTTAAATAGAAATATATATATTTGTGTCTCACAACCACAACAAAAATAATGCGATGTCACACAACTGCTGTTGCCAAAAAAGACGTAGCATTACAAAAACACGGTTAGGATGACAGTAGATGTGAGAATAAACATATAATGCCAGAAGCTTCTTCATTACACAGACAGAAAAAAAAAAAAAGAAAGTTGCTTGTGTTTGAATGGAAACAAACATTGCTCTGGGCCTCTTTGTAAACAGCACACAGCTGCTATTTCGAGTGATGGGAGCTCCACCTTGTCACAACAATTCCCTTAAAGAGGAACAGTTTAATGTCAACAATATTCTCTCCATCTGCCTGCTCATGAAAACCTTTCCAATCCACAGGGAAAATGTATTTCCCGTTTCCAAAAAGGAAAAGCAGAATGGAGGGAGATGAACTGCTAAGATCACAGTCAAAGGCGTAGCATTAGCCTGGCGGAATGAGAGCTTTCTTGGTGGCACACATCCATCTGTTTGTTTGCATTTTTCAAAGGGGTGTCACACCTTCCATTATTTAGAACATTTCCATGTAATTTTCCAAGCAGGAACGCCTCCTCTCTGCCGCCAGCTGACTGATTTGCATGGCCACGCTTGCTGTAAAACGGAGGCATTTCCACCTGTCAGGCTGCAGCGCTTTCTTCTCAGAAGTTTGATTTGTCTGTGGTAATCTGATTGGGAGGGATTCATCCAATTTGTGCCGATAATGAGACAGCCTGACAGGGAGAAAACACTTTGCACGGAATATAGAGTCTAATTAGGCAAGGTTATGTGTTTTTATCTAATATCATTGTGCATTAATATGATAATTTACGGTAATTTTAAAAAACTGATCATATTTTCTTCAATGCTTCAAATATTTGACCTTATTTTTAACTTTCATTCCCACCCCAATATTTTGTGCAGTAGTTGATGTCAAATGTTGCTGGTGTCGGGGAGCAGCTGATTGCCCTGAGGCTGGAAGCAGGCCTGGGGCAAAGAGTCTAGCAACCGCAGCAGAGAGGAATGTGTGCAAAGGTGAAGGTGAGACTGACAGAAAGGAGATTTAATCCCCATCTTCCATCTTTGTCATGGGGAAAGTGAGATCACAGTCCGGAAAGATGGATGATCACTTTGCCTGGAACGTCTGCAATCCAGCCTAATATGCGTTATAGAGTCACAGCTTCTGGGGAATAAGGCCCAACGCTGCTGAGGTGGTTAGGATGGGCCTTGGTGCCTCTCACTTATCAAACAAGGAAAATGGGAAAAAGATTCAGGAGGAAATCTTCTGAGTCGAAGCTTCAGTTACTGATGATTGAGGCTCCCTGATCAGCTGCTGGGAAGCGGTGGATAGAAGCTCTGAGAGCAATAAATAACCTCCAGTGTTTCA
>NW_015150506.1:593008-594466 GCF_000732505.1 Cyprinodon variegatus
AGAAGCTGTGAGACTCTCAAACTGTCCCTAACAATAACTTGGTCACTTCAACCCCTAACCCCCCCAATGACACTGTATTTGCAGTTTACACTCGGACACTTTAAAATGTTGCACTGCTAAATTTATCTTCCCACGCTGCTACATTACTCATACTTCATCCATTCTGTACATTCCTATTAATATACATTTTATTTTCTACTTCTTGTTTTTATATACCTGTAAATATTTTTTTCTATTTATATAATTTGATCTTGTAGCTAGTTTTTATATTTTATTTTCGGATGTAACTGGGGCCGTGACTCTCAATTTCGTTCTACCTCATGTAACACGTGATGTGAATGACAATAAAGTCTCTTGAATCTTGAATCTACACTGAATAATTTCATATTTAAAGCACTTTCAGAAGTTTGACTGGACTAGTAATTAACATCTAACACCATCATTGCTTACATTAAATATCAAATAAGGTAAAAAAATAAATAAAAAAAGACTGAATATCTAAATTGAATATAAATAAAAACTTTTTTGTTATTTGTTTTTTCTTACAGGATTAAAAGCTATTGTGTAGCTAATTAGCGTGTTTTCTCGTTCTCCCTTAAAACCTCCTTTCTTAGGTAACTTGTCATCCTAATAAAACTTCCAGACTAACCATATTAATCTCTTACATGAAGCTACCTCCTCCTCAGAGGCTGAGATGTGCTCAGTGTGAGTTCTGCTCAGAGATGAAAATGCTACAGAGATTCGCTGGAAATTTGCAGGACCTAATTGGAGTTTCTGTGCATCCCTGTGTACGTCTCCCCGTCTACTGGCAATGCGCCTGGTGAAATTAAGGCTGAATTCTTTGATCTGATATAAGATTTGAATAGCAGAGGTTTAAATATTTAAAATTCTTCACTTTGATCTCCGAAATGATTAATAGGGGTTTGTTATAGAAAATATACTAAACGGATCTGGGAGAGCCAGCCCACCGTAATTGTGAGTTGTCTCGCAGAGAGAGGCTAAATTACATATTTTAAAGAAACAGGGTAAACAGTTCATTTGAATCTTATCTCATTCTTTTATGTTTAATGAGAGCCGGAGAACAGAGAGCGACTTCAAACAGTCTAATCTAAAGTGGAGAAATATTCACTCGGCGGGAGAATGACACTTGTGAAGGAACGTGCTTCCATCGTTTATCGAGATGATTAGGAAGAGGAGGCTCTTTGTTTTCTAGTCTTTGCCATTTGCATCCATGAACAGGAGGTTTTTTAGGCAAAGCTGGAGAAATTAGCAACACAGATTATACTAACATTAATAATGTTGGTTAAATGTGGGATATAACCTTTTTTATAACAACAGACTGTAGAGGAGTCCTAAACTGGCACTATGGTACTTTCGTTTCACCTCATCCAGGTTTTACGTAACCTGACTCCGCCAGATGGATTTGCTCCGCATATCCATCTGGAAACCTTCCGTTGA
>NW_015150506.1:596844-600926 GCF_000732505.1 Cyprinodon variegatus
TGAAACCTTGAAAGCTCGCGAGATCAGGATGGTCTCACGAGGCTAGGTTGGACCATAACTAAGTGATAAATCGTTCAGTGCATAAAATAACCACACAAAATAAAACACAATTGTACCTTTATTAGCTATTAATTACAAACTAGTAAGTAAGTAAGTAAAATTTATTTGTGTAGCATTTTTCACAGATAAAAATCACAAAGTGCTTCACAGTAAAAATGTAATACAATAATACAATTTATATAAACTATTAATGTATCTAATGACTAAACAGACACTAAACACTACTGAAAATAAGCACATGCCAATAAAAACAGACAAAAATGGGAAAATAGGGTTTTAAGAGTCGGTTCAAGAGGCACAAGTTAAAACTTAATGCATTTAAAGTGTCCTTTAAAATTGCAGCTGAGTAAAAGTGAAAAACTGCAGATATTAAATGCTATCAGAACAGTTTCATTTGGTTCAACATTAATAGACGAACAATAAACGTGCTCAGGATTTTATTAAAATATAGACGTGCTGGAAAGAATGGGTTAGTTCAGCTGCTACCGGATATCCAGCTATAACCAAACAGTTAGAGGACTCAAACATGGCTGCTACCATAGGGCCAAAAATGAGTTAGCTTGGAGCTAACGATGCCAGATCAGAAAGTTTAATTTCTGGATTTTCATTTTCTCATATTTCCATTTCCAACACATTTACCGATGATGGAATAAAATCTCTCCATACTTTTCCCTGTTTTCTTCTTTTGATGGAGACTCCCACTGTGAAATGCTAGACTAACAAAATACTGGACATTATTATCATATCCCTTTCAGAATGCTACATATTAATGACCTGATATGTTGCTTTCTGAGGTATTTTTAACTACTTTATGTTGATAAACAATTTCTATTTGTGGTATTTTTATCATTTTGTGGGTCATAAATGTCTCCTGTCCAATTTATCCATTAACGATGCTGCGGCTTCAAGTTGCTTTTCAATTTAATCAGTGTTTGTTTTTGTATGTTAGAAAATTTAGTTTTCTAACAAACATGGGCGGTTCTAAACAGGAGCCAACAGGGGCCAGTGCCCCTATAGATCATGTTATAGCCCCTGTACTGAAGACATAATACTCAGAGAAGTTCTAATGATGATCTGCACTGGAACAGATATGGTTACTGATTGGTCCTTTGGATCTATTTAACTGTTCTTTCTTTATAAATTCTGTTTTACTAATTATTTAAAAACAATAAGATTATAGCTTCAGTGGTATTAAGATAGGATCCCAGTTTTCATCTCCTAAATTGTTTTTTTTTATATAAAAAATGCTCTAATTCAGATTTGATAGAAAACATTAATTTTAATCAAAATTAAGTTAAAAATATGTAAAATTCCTAAATTATGAATGTATATTGACCTCATAAGACATAGAATTTTAAATAAACCTAATTGAATAGATATTTCACTGCATGCAGCTGTATTAATATATTTGAATCTCTTGCCCTGTTTTTCATTTCATGCTTTCCTGGGCCCCCATGAAAAAACACTGGCCCCCTCCTGGCCCCTGGTTCATTTGGTCTAGAACCGCCACTGATAACAAAATAAAAACAAAAAATCAGTAAGAAATCAGCAGAAATCAGTAAGTTGTGCATTTTATTTTTTTTGACTATACTGTAGGGTTGTCAAAACTATCGATACTCAAAAAAGTATCGATAGTGAAACGTTGTATCTGGATACAATAATAATTTTCAAAAGTATCAATACAGCCATCTAAAGTGCAGAATAGTGGAAAATGCACTTTCTGAACACTGTGTGATTGAATAATTCTGTGCATTTTTCAGTTTCAGACTTTTTTTGTAAGAGGTGCAGCTGCTGAGAATTATTTTTGTTTAACTGGTTTGGCCAGTGTCATTGTTATGTCTGCAAAACATAGCCAAGGAAGGAACACTTAATTTGTATTTTGTAAGTTTTTTTTATCAAGCTTGCTTAATATTGTGCACGCATAAAACCTCAAAATATTATTCTTAATTTATTTCTTGTATTTTTTTGGTAATGAAAATATTTCTGTTGAATTTTAGAGTCTTTGTTTTTATTCTTGTGGTATCGAAAAGGGTATCGAGTATCGAATATCTTACTTAGTATCGGTATCGAGTTGAAAAGTTTAGTATCGTGACAACCCTACTATACTGTAAATTAATTTGCATTTGCAGAAACTGGAGCATTTCTGTCAAATAAAAGTTTTCTTGTTTGAATTCAAACTAATATTTCAGATCTCATCCACTAAATTAAGACACAAGGCAAATTAAAACAGACAGACATTTATTCTGTTTCAGCTTAAAGTAGAACTTAATGCTTCGCTGCTAAATGCCTCAGCTCTGATCTTTCACTTTGGCCATTATTGCCTAAACTCCCTTTTTTTTTGCTCTTTTTCTTCACTAGTTTTCCCACTAAACACATAAATGCACAATCTTAACTGGAGCAGATGTGAGTTGGTCTGGGTATCCCCCCCCCGACGCACATGTGGCGCTCCTTTTAATGGCGGCCACAGGTCAGTGAAGATACATCTTCAAAAAATTTTGTCGGTGGCTGACAGGTGACCTACCAGACCATGAATTGCCTGTCTTAACATTTTCGGGCGGCGAACCGACCGGTGTTTCTGATTGTAGCCGTACAACCGCAAGAGAGCCACCTGCTCACCGACCGAGGCAATCAATGGAGATGATTTTTATTTCTGTTTCTCTTCTTCTCATCTGACATGGCCCAAAAGAGGTGGTATTGACATTTGAGGCTGGAGCGTGAATCGATGCAGCCAGTCAAGCCATCTGACTGAGCAAAACCCATAAACGCCGGGCCCTCTTGTTGTGGCTGGAGGATTGATTGATTGTCGGAACGCCAAATGTTAGAAAATGGTGTCAATGCCAGCTCTGTTTTCTTTATGTTTTTTTGTTTGTTTTATTTAAAAAATGGGTTAAAGGTAAAGGGGTTAAAAATCTATTTTTTGAAGGAGCTGCTCTGATTTTCCTGCACAATTACACCACAAATAGGACCCATTTCATGTGGAACGTCATAGAGGAGTAACTGTTATCATATCTGTCTCCTTGCAAAGCTATGTCCTTCTTGCTGCCTTTGCCTGTCTTGTCAATATCCGCCTTCTCGGTAAGTAAAAGCCACTGACAGGTCCAATTTAGTCATTGTGCCTCCCAAAGTATGTTTCCACACTAATCAGAATGACTCCCCTGTTAAATAAAGCATGAAAAAAGCTTTTCGATGAACGGTCTGCTGGAGCGGAAGTCATCTTTCCAGTAATGCTAGAAGACTAATCAACAGATTGGATTCTGCTCTGCATTGCAAATCCCTCCTGCTGGCTCCACTTAAACCCAAATATCAGGATTTAAAAAAGATAAAATGGCACACATGAATTGACTTTTTTTTTTAAGGAAAAATAGGGAGGTATACGGGTGACTGTTTCTTTAAGGGTCTGAGAGAGAGCTGCCACATCATATGAGCGTGCCTCCCTGGCACTAACTGTCAGCCTGCTTGGTAAATGGTTTTAAAGGCAGAGAGGGCTGACACTCTGCATACCAGATTGTGGTCTGAACGGCACAACTTGGCACCTTAGCCTAACGTGGTGTGGCAGGTGGCTCCGTGCGTTCAGCACCTGGTTTGTGGGTCACTCTGGGATTAAATCTAATGTAAAAAAAAATAAACAGTATCATCATAATCTGAGAAAACTACATGTACAGTACAAAATATGAGAATATCATCAAAATGTATTTTTTTATGAGTATAATTGAAAGAAAGTAAAGTATAAAGATGTCATACATTATTGGATGTGTTTGTATTTCAAAATAAATGTACTTAAAGCTCCAGTGTATAATTTCCAGCGACATGAAGCCCCCCCTCCCGGCTATTTTTTTAACATTAGATGGTATTATTAAATAGCTAAATTGTGCAACACTGTTGTCACAAGTACATTGTCAGCTATACAAATTAGAAAACCAGACAGAAACATGAATTGATCCCTGCTTTATTGAAGGAGGCTGCAGAGAACGACTTTTTTAAATCAAATAATAATTGAATTTTATTGATCTTACATTGGAGAA
>NW_015150506.1:603661-607946 GCF_000732505.1 Cyprinodon variegatus
ATATATATATATATATATATATATATATATATATATATATATATATATATATATATATATATATATAACATTTATGTCAGTAAAACCCTGTAAATATAAGTACCTTTAAAAGTACATAGAGACATTCACTTTTTTTAAAACTGTATACTTCATTAACTCACTCTGGTTGCATGCATGTTAAATTTTATCTGACGAATTATATCCACCCGCTGGTGTATGTACGTATTTCTAAGCCACCAGACTCAAAAACTGTATAGTTTGGCACTTTGGTTTCATGCTTTCCCTTTTTTATAAATATTATCATTCGTTTTTTTATATTTAAAATCACAAAAATACTAAAATTTTGATAAATTATATTTGCAAGGACATTTTCAGTAAGAGATCGATTGGCAGCTGGTTATGTAATCCATGAAAAGGCAAAAAAACAAACATTTTACATGTGGAAATTGATTATTTTTCCTGCTTTTCCGCATGTTTACTGTTGCATTAGAACTAAAGGGCAAATTTTCCAAAATAGAATCATCCCTGGCTTTTTTCTGCTCTGTGCGTGAAAACAGTATTGATTAATGGTCATCACCCCGTTTCCCACGCAGAATGATGTAAAGACCCTGTCACTTACCATCACCTTCTCATGGAACATGTTCCATCAATCCGGCGCGCTGCAGCAGGCGAAGCCGTGGCAGGTGGCACATATTTCACCTGCCCAGGCACAATGGACCCGTAAGTGGGACAAGGCAGGCAGACAAAAGTGACACATGCGAAGGTGACAGCTTTTCACACCTGGGAATAATGGTTTTGATAGGCGTCCTGCTTGTTTCGTGGCTGTGGACTGGACGGGGACCAAAAAAATGTGTGATAATATACACTATTAGCTCATGGCACAGAAAGGACCCAGGGCCTTCACAAGCCAGGGCAAATCTAAACTCTACCTTTCAACGCCAAACTCTTGCAGCCCGGTCTCAGCGCCAGGCTGAAAGAATCGTGTGTTTTGACACATCAAGGATACAATTATTGGACCCTAAAGCCGTGCTTGTCCACACATGCACCCTATCGGTTAGAGATAGCGAGTAGTTGTTGGGAGCACTGTTGTTAATATCCACATCACCCCCAGAAGTCTGTCATCCTGCCTTCATCCCATTCCCTCTATGTGAAACCATGAAGAAAAAAAAACCATCCACAGCTGTATCATCTCTGATTGTTCTGCTTCCTTTACATCTGCTAATATCACACGTATGCCACGACTTCAAAAGTACATCAGCGTTAATATCACCACAGCTGTCCAATTTATTCTGTAACAAATTCCTCCCTCCCTTGTGTTTTGTAAAGGACGCAGAGCTATTTTTTCCTTTTACATCCCACCGTGTTGACTTGCTCGCCATGTTAATATCCCACTATGAAGCTACAGCATGACAGAACAGACAATCATGGCAGCGTTTTGATCATCTCTATGGTATAATATCTGCGTAGGGTTCTTAGAGCTTGTCAGCACGGGACAAAGTGGTGCTGCTTGCTGTCTGTAGGGCATTTTCAGGATGCGGCAGCTTATTACCAGTTCCTCCACACAGGCTCCAGATGCAGCCTTGGGTCCCAAAAGAGAAATAACCTAAAAAAATCAATATGGTTACATTTACCATAGAGTAAGAAACAAGGTTTAAATGGTTTTGAAATGCATTGGTTTTTATTTTCAGTTTGTTTTGACGACTGATTTTGAATTTCTTTTTAGTATTTGTTTGCTAGTTTAATAACCCTTTTATTTTTATGGTTTCAGTTTAGTTTTTATTAGTTCATGTTACAGTTTTAACCATTAACTCGAGTTAAGGGGGGATGAGGGCGGATGGCATCCCCCTTCTTATATGACCATTCCCCCATACCGTCCTCTGTGACATTTTATCACTGAATGTATACAATTTCTACTATATATTAACAGTAATGGCAATAATATTGCCCTTTCAACATTTGGCGGGCTGTGGGCTTACGAGTAGCCTGAGCAAAATAGATCAAATCAAAGAAGTGTCCTACCATGACCATGAAGCTGATCCCAGGGGAAAATTAGTCCCTAACTATGGGGGCAATGATAGCCATGCCAGTCCAGGGATTGACTGCAGTTCTACTGTAAGGTGCCTTGGTCCAGGTCAATGACATGTAACAACCATACCATGCATATTGCTTTAGGTTAATAGACTATATTAATTAGGCTATGTAGGCTTCTGTCAGGACTCCTGTCTGTGTGTTTGTGTTTCTGTGTTTGTCTCCCTTCCTCCACCAGGAGGCGCCTGGTTCTGGTCCGCCTCCTGACACACCTGCTGTTGGTTTCCTCGTTAACGGAGTGTTCTTAAAGGAAAATTCCGTTTTTTAACACTTTTAGCCCATTTTCTGTAGTGTCCAGGATGAAATCGAATGATCGACACCAAAATTTTGACAATTGGTCCTGTCTCTGCTATTTGGCTCATGCAGAATCCCCCCCTGGCTGCTTCAGAATGGCTTCCATAGTGCATGTCCGATAATGTCCTTAAAACAACCTTAAACGTTCTTTTTTTAAAATATGCTACTCACAGGGTCGTCAGCGCTGTTCAATGACGTTCCAAAAAAAGTTTCGTGAAAAAAAAACGTTCCTGTAGTGTTTTATTTAGCATTTTGTAAATCCCATTGAGTTCTGTTGGAATAGTCAATATCCCTCCGCCACCGGAAACGGAAATGGGGCCTGTTTACGCTTAGTTGTAGTCTTTTCGCAAGGCCCAAGTGTTTCTGCTTCACTCTGTGTACTCCGACCTCGAGGTGCTAACGTCTCTGTTAAACACTTTAAAAAACTCTGAAAATGGAATACGAAAGGTGGATTCTCGAGGAGGACATATTGGACTTTGAGTTTCCCAAAGTATAGAGACATTGTCGCCAACTAGTGGTCTGGAGTGTGCAACGCTTCAGATTCGAACGGGAAGCGGAAGTTTATAAGCAGTTGTGATGTATCGGAAAAAATAGTTCTGGGATTTACAAAATGCTAAATAAAACAAGACAGGAACGGTTTTTCTTCACGAAACTTTTTTTGGAACGTCATTGAACAGCGCTGACGACCCGGTGAGTACCAATCGTCAAAATTTTGGTGTCGATCATTCGATTTCATCCTGGACACTACAGAAAAGGGGCTAAAAGTGTTAAAAACCAGAATTTTCCTTTAAGCTGCTGACTGTCACTACCTCGACGCCAGAGTGTTTGCCAGTTTTGAGTACTGAGTTTTGCTGAGTCAAACGTAGTTCTTGTCAACCTGAGTTTTAATATTGTTTTTGTCTTTGCCTCTTGGCAGGAAGTCATCCTGCAAGCTGGATTTTTTGGACCTTCTCTCCCTGGAAGGATCAACTGAGCTTAAAGCTGAGCTCGGATACAAACAGGAGGTTTTTATCCACTTTCCCCAAGAGATCGTTTGAGCTTCACACTGAGAAAGGGATTCATCTCCATTACGACCCATTCAAGTACCGCAGGAAATCTGATTGGCAGTCAGTTTCTCCGTTCACCTACAAACAACCGCTTTCTGGGTAAACCCTGTTCCGCCCTCCACCGAATCAGACAAACACTGGAACTACAGCATACAGACTGGAGTCAAGGATTCAACAACTTCTCTGGAAATGTGAGTCAGCTACCAGATCCTCTTCTCCAACTTCACAAATCAAATTTCCCACTGAGCCTGAACTAATCGCTGTGTCTTCCCCTCACTTTTCAGTTCCGGTTGAGCAGTGTTGAGAGCAACACTTCTCTCTGCATTATCTCTTCAAAAAAAAACTGTTAATCCTTTTCTCCTGTTCTCCCTGTTTGGTCTTCAGCATTTGGGTTTGAACTTTAGTAAAATCATGACAGCTTCAATAAAATAAAAAAATTCAGCATCCAGCTTCTTTTTTTACAACTAGACTACTGGTTTTAACTACAGTGTTTTTATATAAATATTACCAACAAAAACATATTTATAATTTCAGTTCTGTTATTAGTTTCAGGTAATGATAACCTTTATAATACACATATTAAACCTGCAAGTTAAAGGTAGACAGTTGTTTGACATTTTTATATGCAGGTAGTTCACTCTTGTTACATAAAATGTTTTTATCGACCTTAAACTCTTACAGAGTCGATAAAGTGAAGACATCATTAAACAACACTGCAGAATTCATTCTGACAGCAGCAGCAAGCTAACACTAGCTTCACTGTTTAAGCTGCTCAGACGTGCTGCTCCTGCTGCTCAAAATGCGCTGCGGGAACTAATGCTGTGCTAAGCTACGGAGCCCCTCTGATGACATGGTCA
>NW_015150506.1:608417-611170 GCF_000732505.1 Cyprinodon variegatus
CGCTCGATTTGCTTACCCAGTTGTCCAGGAAAGATATTAATATTATTAATAAGTATTTCGTGCGCACAATAAACTTATTGCGTGGCCACGAAGTAGTATTTCGTGCGCACGTTATACTTATTGCGTAGCCACGAAATACTACTTCGTGGCCACAATTAAAACATTTTTTTGACCATGTCATCAGAGGGGCTCCGTACTAAGCTGCGCATCAACCATTGACTTTGCATGTAAACTAGCTGCTCATGCTGCCTCTGCTGCTTTAGGTGTGAACATAGCCTTAGTTTTAGTGTTGTTTCGGTTTTCCTGGTCTCTATACTTTTTCGTGCTACACCACTACATATTTTGTCTGGATATTGAGTTTTACCTGAATAATTTCACGTTTCTGGCTTGTATTCACCTGCTTTTGGTTTTCCTTATGGGTAATTGTAATATTTTATTGCTTGTTTTTACATTTTTTTTATGATTTTTCATCTTCGTATCTCTGTTATGTAACATCTACACCCCAGTAAGGAAAACTTCGGTCCACCAACCAGCTTCTCTTAGATATTCCAAGATCCAGGTTCAAATTCCGAGGTCAAGCTTTTGCCTTTGCTGCTACTAAACCTTGAAAGCATTTACCTTTTCATTGCTTTGGTTTGTGAACATTTTATTTAACTGAGAAAACCCCGTAGGTCAGAGAATGTGTTTAAATCATGAGCAGACCAAACACGGTGGTGAAAGGATGATGGTTTGGACTTGTTTTGCAGATACAGGTTTATTTTCTTTTAAATCTTAAATCACATGTTTTATATTTTTATATATTTTTATAAATTTTTATTGAGAGGTCAGACATGTGAACATTAATAATCTAACTGACCTGATCTTATTTCTGTGATGTTTTAGTGTGTAATTTGTTCTGTTGTTTCTTGTGTACAGTCACTGTGTTTTGTGTAAAAGCCTAACTGGGGACAGGCATTGAGAATTAGCCTTAGCTAAAATGTTGTAGTGTGTGACATGATGCATGAAACATACTTGTCCCTATCAAATAAACGAATAAATAAAATAAAATAGTCGTACAGTCTTAAGTTACACTTTAACTAAAAAACACTCTAGGGTTCATAAAAAAGCTAAAATACGCCTCACTATAAGATAATTACATGTAAAAATACCAAGTGTGGCGATGAAGTGACGTGGCATTATGGGTTATTGTACTGGATCTGATGATATTTCCACCAAGGGAGGACTGGGATATGTTAGCGGCAGTTTGGGATTAAGGGAACCAAATCCAACCTTCTGTTCACAAAGACCTTAACAAGAGCCACATAATTAAAAATTGTTGAGACTCTGAGACTTTCTTGTTGGAATCCCTTGCCCTTTTTCTTTCCTGCTCTAATTTATTTGGACAGGGGCGACACCTGTGGGTAGACTGGGCTGCCCTCCACCTCTGCTGTTCGGGGGATATACGGTTAGCTTGAAGGGTTCAGAGGTTGGGGTGACAAGGTAGAGCCATCAGGGATGAGCCGGGTCAAGCTATTTAAGTCAATACTGCTCACCCTGTCTGACAGGCACAATAACACCTTTCTGATCCACAAGGCCGCTGGACAAAGAAGGCAGCCGGTGCGTCTCATCAGGGAGGGATTGTGGGCTTGAACTGCTGCAGAATGGCTGCAGGGGGGGGGGAGGCATGTGTCCGAGGGTCCCTGCAGAGCAGGCATTAAAATGAAGGACTTCAGTGTTGTTGACCTAGCCACAGGCCATGTATGTCACCAGCACAGCCATCAATACTACCATGTCATCACATTTGCACTTCAAAACATATAAGGCCAGATTAGATCGACTGAGCGGCGAGACTCAGCATTTAAATGCAGCTCAAGTCAAACCGGAGGATGATTTGGCTTTCTCCATTTAGCCTTGCATAGAAATTGACATCAGTTTTTCTTTTTTATTGATTCTAAATAGAAAAAATATGCATAACTTAAATAAACAAAAAAGGATAATTAACTACATTTGTCTTTGCAGTTGAACGTTAGAATAACGTTTAACGCCCCTCAGGGAGCAGTGGGCAGCTTGCAACAAATGGGGAGCAAAACAAAGTTTAGACATTACTTCATTCAAGGCTGAAACGCCACATTTTAACCGCATACAAACGTTGCTATTTCAAATGGATACAAGGACAACCCTGCAAACTGCATCTTTTCCTGCTGAGGAAACGGCAATCAGGAAGCTTGGCACGCATTATCTGGCCTCCTAGCCTTTGTGCGGGGTCAATCATCTCACCTTCCCAAGCTTATAAAATGTCCCTTATCAATATTTTAGCACATCAATTGTAACCCTTAGTAAACACATCTCCCGAAAAGTAAATTATCAGTGGACAAAGTCGCCTGGGAAGGGCAGTCTGGGCTGTCAAGGCTTTTTCTCACACACCATGTCAATTCTGTCTATTAGGGTCAATAAAATCCAGCATCAGCCTTGGTTGAGGATCTTTGCAAACCAAACAATGCCCTGGGCATATTGTATTCTCAGGAGGGCCGGCGGTCAAATAGAGATATGCTTGAATTCCCAGAGTATTGGACAGCAAACAAACCAGTCAGAAGAGTTTACAGATATATTTTTTTCTTTTTTTTTCATTTTGGGAATCTAAAATTTTCTTTCATGAGTGTTATTAAAAAATGATAAGTGGCATTTAATATCTATGGGAACCATGACTTTCGGTTGTGCTGTTCTTTTTTCATCTCGTTACAGGTGATTAAGCAGACTGAAAGTGTTTTGTCATT
>NW_015150506.1:612969-617129 GCF_000732505.1 Cyprinodon variegatus
TTCAGTTTGCATTTATGGTTATTTTTTTTTTCAACAAATGATATTTAGAAATATTCTTTGTGAATTTTCTAAGGTTCAGGATCTGAATGAGTGAAGCGTAAAAAAAATTCAGGGAACTGAAGCAACTTTTCTTCATTTAAGACACTGAAAAACCAGGTAATTGATAATGTAAGCCATTGAAGGAGATGAAATTTATCTAATAACCGACGGAACAAACAGAAACACAGTCACTGGATCCACTGGTGTTTTGAACGGAATCACTTTATAGGGCGCAGCGATGTGTTCCACTCACATCATATCGCACATTACTGACTTAACTTAGCAAAACCATCCCAACTGCCACGAGCGAGCCACTGCTCATGTCATCTTCAAATCACAAATCGTAGCTCCTGACGCGAACCGCTGCACAGAAGCCAAGTGCCAAAGGGTGCTGGCCAAAGCCAGCTTTAGACTTTAAAGCAGTTTTGGAAGCGTGAGCAAAAAGAGGGGCAGAATTTGCCTCAGAGCCTAAAACAGAAAAAGCTTCAACCTTCAATAGTAGAAGCAGAAAAATAATAAATAAAGAGAAAAAGAAAGAAAAAGATGAGAAAGGAGAAAAAAACCCCAGTACTGTGGCCAACTCATCCATCATTTCTTTAAAAGGTCAGGATTTTGTAGGTGGAACTGGGAAGAGCAGTGAATTGCAGATACAGCGAACAGCAGGGTATTTTCCGCTGCCATGACCAGCTAAGGAGAGCTGCTTTAAAACACATCTGCCAGTAAACATTTTGGCCTGACTCTGGGTCATCTCTCCTGTCTGGACGAGAACCAGCAGAGCGTTAAGATGTACCTGAACAAACCGCACCACTGACTCACTCTCTTCAGACTATTCTTCTTGGCATTTGCTCCCCATTAAAGGTAATAGTTTTCATCATGAAAACAGATTTATGTAAGTATTTATACCCTTTTTTTCCCCCTTATTCCATCTGTGAGAAACCTCGGTATAATTGCCTGGGTTTGTGTGTGACAGATCAGTTCAAAGTAATATTTTACAAACATCTGTTTCTTAAAAATAACACTTTAAAAGCATCTTAAGCTATTTGTTTAAGGGCTCTGATATTCATGCAGATCATGGCCATCCAACTTCCTTCAACCCAACTATTGATAAGGAGGCAGATTTCCTGAAGAACATTATTGATCAACAAGAATCATGAAGAACATGGAAAACAGCAGAACAGTCAGTAATACTGTTCTAAATTAAGAAAAGAAGGTTTGTTTATAAAACAACAGGCTAAATGTTAATTAAAGAGATAATTAAGAGATAAAATCTCATAATTATGAGATAATATGTCATACTAGGAGATCAGGAAGGACAGTCATTGAGGAGCTACGTTACATGAAACGTTTAACAATGAGTTACGGAAGCGTGTTGCATTCACCAAAGAAAAAGAAAATCAGCTTATCTCATAATTACGAGATACTGATCTCGTAATTATGAGATAAGCTGTCAGATTGTTTTTCTTTGGTACTTTGTTACTTTTTACAAAATAAAGAGTTTTTTTGGGGGGGCTAACAGCACTAGCGGGTCGCTTTTTTGGACAGTAGACTGACAGGAAAGGGGATATGAGAAAGGAGGAGAGACATGCGGCAAACACTGCAAAAAGTATCTAAAATAAGTAGAAATGTCTTAAATTAAGTGTATTTACGCTTAATTTGAGCAGGTAAATGAGATAGAAAGCCAACGGAATGAGTATTTTTACTCTTTAAAATAAGAAAATGAGATAAAATGCACCTGAAATAAGACAATGCAATTGTGTTTTCTTATTGTAAGTGTAAATTGTCTTGTTCCATTGGCAAAATCTCTCTTTTACCTACTAAATCCAAGAACAAATACACTTATTTTAAGAAAAAACAACTTATCTAGATTTCGATTTTTTTCCAGTGAAGGACCACAGGACAAGTCGGCCACATCGAGGACTACGGCCTCCGTACATGGACCATGTGCGCTAACCACTACGCCACCAAAGCACGCCCGACAAAATAAACATTTAGGTTACTATTTTCTCTCTCAAGGTGTTTTTTGAGGTTACTTGCTCTTTAGCCCAGACGCTCATAAAGGACAACTAACCGTGTCGTTCTCCTCCATTTCGTGACATATTCAAGTATAGCCACTCAGAAAACAGGTCGTTGTAGCTATCTTGCTATCTTCTTCTTCCTTACATGTTTTAAAACCTTCTTCTACTGATATAAAACAATCTTCTCTTTATTGAAGCTGTTAGCTGAGCGTTTTCTTTTTTTTTCAAAACCGACAGCTCAGATTGTAACAAACTACCCACCCTAGGAACTGTATTAAAGTTACAACAAATTTTTTATAATGCATTATATCACCAGTGGCGGAGCCAGAGGGAGAGTTGGGGTGGCAATCGGCTTTTTGTAAGAAAGGAGAAAATGGAGAGAGGACCAGCTTCTCTACTTGAGTTTGTTGTGTTTTTGGAAGCTTACAAAGAGGCTTTCCATGAACTTTTTAGGCTGAGTAAAATTTCAGTTGTGATTCCAGTTGGCACTGCTTCCTGCGAAAGAAGTTTCTTTACCCTTAAATAAATAAAAATCCAGCTTAAAGCAACAATGGCAGATGATAGATTAATGCTGCGTACCGACCGCTCACAACAGGAGCAGCGAAACGCACATGCTGCTTCATTTTTGATGCTTGTACAAGTTTAGTTCTGACGCACGGCTGAAGCATCTTTACTGCTCTGGCTGCGCGGTTGAAAAGTGGATCTGATGCGCGTTGGGCGGAGCTTACCTATCCTTTCCTTGCCTGTAACAATGGCAGCTATACTTGCTGTGATCAGTGGGTAAAAAGTTGTTTTAATGTTATTTAAGTGAGAAAGTTCACCTGAAAACTTCATCTGTGCAGTCATTGAGATTACCATCCTGCCTCAAATATTATTTCGCTGCCACTCAGACCCCCGTACACCGGCGGAGCTCTATCACTGGGAATCCCATTTAACAGCTGCCTCTGGCCCGGTCGCATCTTCGTGGTTCGCAGCTATAGTTTGCGTCGGCTCAAAGAAGAAGTTAGCGTTTTTAACGTACATAACCCAAACTGCAGTCACCAAAATAATAAAACCGAACACATTTTGCCAGCAGGTTTAGACATTTTCAGTTAATATAAGCTTTAATAAACAGTTTCAGAGGAGTGATCATAGCGCTCTGCATCAGCAGCGCTGTGTCTGTCTCCCTACCAGCTCCCAGATGAGCTTCTCTGATTGGTTGATGTGGCGCGTTCGTGCTTTAGTTGCTCAGAAGCTCATGAGGCACTTCTTCAGCTGCTCAGGTGTGCTGCTCCTGCTGCTCAAAATGCGCTGCTAGACCTTTTTCTGCGCCTTGATGCACGTCGAATGTAGCGTTAGACATCTGGGCATACTCAGTGTTGAGTCAAGGAAGACATATTCCCTAGAAATTGAAGACTTTGTAAAACATTTTGAAAAACATTCGTCTCATCAGAACTGCAGAATTTTGCTGTTCTGATTGTTTTTGTGAACTTGTTGTCATATTACTGGGCAGTGGTTAACTATAGTCAGTTTTAAAGTGCTGTATGTTATTTTTTTTTCTGTTGTTCCATTATTGTTCTTCTTTTGGTACACATTTTAACGTGCATCGCTGCTTGTCCTGCCTTGTTTTGATAGGTCCCAAATTTCAAGTTTTTGTTTACTACTACTTGATTTGATTAGTCCATGGCGCACATTGAGTACTTATTTCTATTTTTGCTGTATACTTAATTTATAATACATTGTACAGTACCTAATTGTATACATTTTGGAAAATGTGTAGTTTGTAGGCCAACTGAACCATGGATGTAATTTCTATGGGGGGGATATGTCCCCTGCAATTTTTCAAATGTGCGTTTTGGTCCCCTGAATGTTTTACTGTCCAAAACCAATGTTAAGCTATAGTACTCAGACATTCGTCTAGCACTAGGACCTAGTGGAAAACCACAGGACAAACTTAAGCCAGCTTCCCTTAGTTTAGACAAACCCACAAGCTCCTGATTGGCCCTGTCATGATACACGGACAGAGGGACCCAGTATTCAAGGAGAGACAGTCAGTAGGAAAGTTCAAAGCATTTATTAAATAAACAAACAAAACAAAAGCGGAGCTGTGGCTCGCCCGCCCCCCCA
>NW_015150506.1:618978-622029 GCF_000732505.1 Cyprinodon variegatus
CCCTGTCCGCCCTCCAACGAGCAAGTCGTTCACTGGAACAACCCACACCGACTAGATTCAACAAGAAACACCTTTTTCTAGAAACGTGAGTCCTGTTGTCTTAATTCCCTTCTTCAAATCAAAGACACAAATTTCCCACTGAGCCTGAACTAACCGCAGAATCTTCCCCTTCACTTTTCAGTCCCGGTTCGACAGTGTTCAGAGCAGCACTGGACTCCTCTCAACCTACTCTAAATAAAACCTGTTTTTTGCAGTTTTTTAATACATTTAAATCTTTTGTTCTGTACCACTCTGTTAGCTTTGACGTTAATCATATATTTTTTTTTATTTCCGGTTTTATTTTTATTATTTTTAAGCTAAAGTCTGAATAAAATACACAAATGTTTGTGTCTGTGGTAAAATACAGAGCATGCCAAGTAGCAGGATTATTTCTGGCAGGCTCTGTATGTGTCACATTATCATACTGTTCCATTTTTTTTTTTTTTTTTTTTTGTCAATTTGAAATTTAAAGTTATTCCAAAATACATCCATGCACACCTAGACTCCAGACCCAAACAAATATAAACACACCAACAAATATAATCATGGTATTTATGCACAGATGTCCTAAAAAGGAAGTGAATTTAGCACCATATTCCTCCAAACAATCACATCAAAATGTCAATCCGAATCATACGTAATTACAAAACCATATGTTTCAAAGGTGCATTCTGAAAAATCCAGGGGAAATGGGTCAAATCACCAGTTGGGCCTTTGTCAAGCCCATCAACAGCTAAGTGCCTCTTTACTGCCGTCAGCCGCTAGAGACAAGGGGGAAAGTGTGACCTTCTGGCATTATGGGCCGACATCAACAAACCAAACGCGCGTCAGTCACAAAAGACGCACCCCATTTTACAGAATGTACTGTACTTACAGAGGAATTTAGTACAGTCAGAAAGCACTTTCTCTTCCACTGTCAGGAGTGATGAAAAGGTTGCTTTCCTAAAGCGAGAGAGTAAAAAAAAAAAAAAAACTAGATGGCAAGAGGGACAGATGTGAGCTTGGTTGTAAGTTTCTCTGCCAGCCCTGTAGCTGCCGCTCAGACACCCCTGGGATGCTGGGAAACATCTGGAAGGCAATCTCAGCGGGATTGATACGGCACCTAGAGTAATAAAAAATGAATTTCCCCGCCGCGATATAAACACAAATGACCTGAGCCACGATGCGTTTGCTTAGATCCGCTTTGATCTCCTCCACCCTGTATCTCCTGTCTTCCTTGGTTTCCCTCCAAAGAGCTTACAAAGCCGCACGCTCGCTGTTTGGGGAAGAGTCCTGCTTCTGCCGCGGCGATGAAGCCATATTTACCGGTTCCTACTGTGGATAGAACACACCAAAGGCCTGTTAATATGAGAATTTACTAAGCAGATGACACGTTATCACCCTCCTATAGTGATTTAACAAGCGATACGGTTGCTAAACAATCTCTGAAACAGCCGGCACGCTCGGCTAGACAAGAAAAAGAGGCGATACATTAATCATGAATTGTTTGGAAGGACGCGGGCTGCATAAAAGCATGCGGTGACAGGGTCAGAGGCATTGTGCGCGACGTGAGTGGAGGGGACAGATTTGTGGAGAGTGTTTTAATGTGTGCACTTGTGCTTTAACATTGTTTAGAGCTCACTGATTTGAGGTTCCCGCCACAGGGGATGGCCTCGGGGCATTTTTATGATGAGCTTTGGAAACTGCTGCCATAGGCTCTTAAAGGTGGAAATCTTTACCAAATGCAGGAGACAAACTTCAAAATAAAACACTGACGTATAAAAGCGTTGCATTTCTAACGGATGAGCTCTAAGCGAGGGGGTCAGGGAGGTGTTTGAGTTCCCGCTTCAGGGAGCTCCATAAATGATCCCGGCTAGTCGGGTTCCACCCCGCCGGCCTGCCTCCGGGGACCTTTTCATTATCTGTCATTAAATGTTTTTAAGTTTGCATAATTGATCGTCTCCAATAAGTCGTCATTGATTTATGGAGGTCCAGGCAGAAGGAGGAACTGGTTAAAAATTTATAACCCTGCTACGCTTCTTCACAATCCATTAGCTACTCCTGGACCCGGAGTCCTTCCATTGATTGACCTTGTGCCGAGAATCTCATAGACTCTGCATTTTTCCCTCTTTTACTGCACTGTGGGAAGAGTTATGTTTCAGCTGCCCCCAGATAGGTCTGTCTTTGATTTTTCTTTTCTTTTTTCTGCTGTACGTCTTTCTCTCTGTCTCACCCTCCCTCTGTTTCTGCTCCTCCATCTAAACTGCAGTCCTTACTCTGGGAGACGATGAATAAATAAAGCATGTTCCATAAACAGCTTTCCACTATTATTTAAGCTTCCAGGACTTCGCACTCTGACAGCCTCCTCTCCTCCGCCATCAAATTCAAGTGTGTAAATTTTCTAAAAGGCTCTGAATGTTTTATGATGATTTCAGGGAATGATGGAGTAATAGCTGAATACTGAAGCTATTACTTTTAATATTTATATTGAGTGCTTTGAATCTTTAATGTGACAGGATGTAAAATCAGAGCTGCAGGACGCGTGAGCTTCACAACCAATGCCACTCGGTGAAAAATATTTGTTTTTTTCCCGGGCATCCCGTTCCGAACCGATGCGAGCTGCTCATCGGGGCATGGCGGGGGACACTCTTCTGCATGAATTTTAATCCTTACGTGGAGAAAAAGGTCATTCTTGGAAAGCGTGGCTTGTGATATGAAGAAGGTCTGGAAGAAAATGTAGCAAATCTCTGTTGTGATGTGTTTCTAATTCAGAGATGAAGTGATATTGATGCTTCTGTAGGGGCTTCCTTCCTCCAACTCTTCCTCCGCTGTGTGGCGTTAGATCTACCTAACTTAGGGAACCCTGCTTCTACAGAAAAGGAAGATTCATGGTGTGTTTTATTTCTTTTTACATAGCTATTTGCTATTATGTCTTTCAAGTTCTCAAAGTAATCATTAAAGAAATAAGAAGAAGCTAATTGTGATTTTCTAAAGCATTTAGTCGGATTTTTCAGGTGGAAATGAGGAGAAAAC
>NW_015150506.1:623213-626087 GCF_000732505.1 Cyprinodon variegatus
TTCATCCACACGCCTTTCAATTGGGGCTTTAAGATTTCTAAAAGATGTTTCAAAATAATATTTTCATCAATAATTGATGTTTTATAGCTGTGTAAACAAATAAAATGAGATTTAAAATTCCACCTGAGACGTGTGACTCTGTGGGAGTAATGCAACAGCAGGTGTTCATTTTTAGCCCCGCCCCCTAATGTCCGCCATCATTGGAAACTAGAGGCTCAGACCTTTCCAAGGAGGGGTCAGAGGTCATTGTGCGACCATTTCAGGTGATGTAACCGGCATGCGTTACATAAGCTTGCTCTGTTATTCTTATTTTCTATTCAGTTTGGTGATATTATTGGTAAATTTCAATGAAGCAACGACTAAATCTCAGGAGTAAAGGCTTTTGCCTCATGCAGAAGGTCTCCATTAATATAAATCAGCATATTTGTCTGACCAGATTCCCATTAATGAGTGGAAAAATACTTTTTTGCATAATTTGGCCACTTTTGTCACTGTCCCAAAAGCCAATTTCCTCCTAGCTCACTGCCCACTAAAAACCTTTGTGGAACAAACATGCTTCAACTTATTCAGTCCAAATTAGTTTGACTGATAGTCAAGATGTGGATCTATAAATTCTGAGGGTTTATCCAGGGGTTCAAATGGGCTTTCATGGTGTTTTTCAGTGTTTATTTTGGCAAGGCTACATATTTTCATTTTTTTTCTTTGTTTAATCACCTATAAATCAGATATGGTGACATTTAAAATAGTGGCTCCACCTGAAAGATGACTTTCTATCAGACAAATACAAACAATAGTATTTCCAATTTATAGTTTGAGAGCTGGACTTGCTTTAATTCACATATGGAATTTCAGGCCGAATTTACCCATAAGACCCTCAGGGCTTAAGGGGTTAAGTTAAATACTTGTAAACAAGTTTAATACTTCACACTAATGCAGGAAAAGCATCTCTCAACTTTTCCAAAAATTTAAGAAAGCATTAGTAGGAAATATATGCGTCATTATGAGCAGCATTTACTGTTTTTAGCTCTATTGGGCAAACAAGACCAAACCAAAATGTTTGTCTTAGGCAACGTTTCTAATAGAGGTTGGGAGACACCAAGTGGGGGGGGTTAAAAGATGTAAATGTCTTCGTGATATGATCCCTGATGGATATGGAGGATCAAAATATATAGTTAAATGACATGAAACAAGTTGATGTAGCATTTACACTGCAATAAATTGAAATCTAAATAAGTCATTTTTCTTACATTGAGGAGGTAATTGAGACACTTTGCCAATGGAACCAGACAATTTACATTTAAAATAAGAAAACACAATTGCACTGTCTTATTTTGAGTGAATATTATCTAATTATCTTATTTTAAGACTAAAAATACTCATTCCATTGGCAAATTATCTTATTTACCGACTCAAATTGATGGTAAATACACTTAATTTAAGATTTTCTCATTTTTAGATGTTTTTTGCAGTGTATTTATCTTCTAAATTATTAAATAATAAATTAAATACAGCTATTCTAAAATTATTGTAATCACCTAACTCTATACAAATAAATATACAGTAAAGCAACTATATTTATTTCCAGGAAGTTCCCAAGATAAAGGTTATGATTTTTAGAGAAAGTGTTATTTCTGTTTCACAATTATTATTTTCAACACTGCATTTGATCACCTCTGGTTCTAAATTCAAAATAGCTAAACAGGTTGATTCAGAGCTGGATAATTATTAATCAGCAAATACACAAAAAGTATTTGGGCCCTGATCGTTTTAAAAAATCAGTATAATTTGGTATAATTTGATTTCCCCCCAAAAAAGTTTAAATCTTACATCATTGTGGTGTGTAATGTAATGTCTGCCCTCACAGATTATTCCTGCAAATTTCCCACATGTTCACATGTGATTCCCATTTGAAGCACTTATGGATTACATGGGAATCCCATTTGAAAAACATTAGAATCACATATAAAAAAAATGTCAAAATTAAATGCGAAAATTATAGGATTAAGATGTGAAAAATAATCTGTGAAAAATCTGGGCATCCCATGAAGAAAATGTGAAACAATTGAAATAGAGAAACACGGGAGTCACATGTGAAAAAGGATGGAATCAAATATAAAAAGAATTGAAAGAATGAAATGTGAACAATCATATGTGGAAAGAAAGGAAGTCACATCTGAAAAATCAAACTTGAAAAACATTAGAATCTACGGAGCCCCCTAAAAAGTTAATGCAAAAATTATAGGATGGAGATGTGAAAAACCATCCTTGAAAAATCTGGGCATCGCATTAAGAAAATGTGAAACAATTGAAATAGAGAAACACGGGAATCACATGTGAAAAACAGGAATCATGAGAAACACTGGAATCACGGGTGGAAAAGGATGGAGTGAAATATAAAATTAATTGAAGGAATGAAATGTGAACAATCATATGTGGAAAGAATGGAAGTCACATCTGAAAAATCAAACTTGAAAAACATTAGAATCACATATAGAAAAACGTAAAAAGTAAATGTGAAAATTATAGGATTCACATGTGAAAAATCATCTGTGAAAAATATGGGCATCACATGTAAAATGTGAAACACGGAAATCACAGGTGAAAAAATCACTTATAAAATGAAATGAAGGAATCAAATGTGAACGAAAATATGAGGAAAACATGGAAGAAAAATCACATGTGAATCCCATTTAAGAAATATGTGCTACCATACACTGCAAAAACATGAAATCCCAGTAAGTCATTTTTTTTTTTAAATAAATAATTTTTTTCTTGAATTGAAGAGGTAAGACACTTTGGGCCGGATTTATCAAGATCCAATTTTGCGTGCAGTAATTTGCGCTCGCAAACTGGAAATTTTGCGCGAGGGGCTGA
>NW_015150506.1:627577-630320 GCF_000732505.1 Cyprinodon variegatus
ACTGTGCATAACTTTTCGTACGATTTCATACGAACTGATAATGAGAATATGTTGTGTGTACACTGGAAAAAATCGAAATCTAGATAAGTCATTTTTTCTTAAAATAAGTGAATTTTTCTTGGATTGAGAAAGTAAAAGAGAAATTTTGCCAATGGGACAAGACAAATTACACTTAAAATAAGAAAAAAACAATTGCATTGTCTTATTTCAAGTGCATGTTATCTAATTATCTTATTTTTATCTTATTTTGAGTAAAATTACTCATTCCATTGGCAAACTCTCTCATTTACCGACTTAAATTAAGTATAAATGCACTTAATTTAGGAAATTTTTACTTATTTCTAGATCGTTTTTCCAGTGTATGGAACAAGACAATTTACATTTAAATTAGAAAAAACTGCATCGTCTTATTTTAAGTGCATATTATATAATAATCTTATTTTAAAAGTAAAAAGAGTCATATAATCTTATTTACTTGCTCAGATTGAGGCTAAATACATTTAATTTTTTTTTTTTCTACTTATTTCTAGATCGTTTTTGCAGTGTATGACTCACACTGGATCCAAACATGCTTATGTGCTATTATATGTCATTGTGTTACCGCATATAAATTCTTTTTTTTTTTATTAAACATTTTCTTTTTTTATAATTTACCTCCGGCCCAAATGGGCTTCCATACTTTGATGCTCTATGAATGTTTGGTCTTAAACTGTAGATGTTTTTTCTAAGACTCCCATAATAACTGTTACTGGAGGATCTGCTGTGAGCTTTTGGGTGTGCGGCACAGAGGGGCCGTCTCCAGGCAGCTGGCTGGACTTAAAGTGTGATGACATTCAGTCTGGAGGCTTTTTCTGCACTGAAATGAGGCCAGAGAATAAGACTGAGGGCTCTTCTGAGTGGAGATGTTTGCCTTAAAAAAAAAAAAAAAAAGAAAAAAAAGAAAAGATCTAGCGATGTGCGATTTAAGGGTAGCATTCACAACATTAGCTGTCAGGTGATCACATAATTCATATGTTATGGGCAGATGTTTTAGCGCGGGGGCCTCCTTCCATTTGCTGTCTCAGTCGTGGTGTTGTTTCGTCCCTGCGGCACGCCGAGCTCTGCAGCGTGGAGCTTGAGCTGCGTGGAGCTTGGCAGTTAAAGGCCGATTTATTCTTGCGGGTATCAGGCAGCCTTTTCCTGAGGGAACAAGCTCTTTCATGCACAGTTAGTGCACTTGACTCAGCATGGAGATGCTTTCAGATGGAAAAGCCATGTTTAGAGGACGTCTTGTGAGACATTAAAGCACTACTGTTTCATTGTTTTAGCTCTTCCTAAATGTCACTTTTGTCTCTTGAGCCTGCCTTTCACTGAAATGTTGTGGGACACATCACAGAGAGAGGCCCTTGCTGTGCTCCCACTGAGGGTCCATTTGAGAGCAGAATGTAAACACTCCACCCTGACCAATGCTGCTGTCATCAATAGTTAAATTAATGGGGCAAAAAGGGGACAAAACAGGCCTAATACACCCTTATATTCTGCACATTCATGTGCTTTTTCTTTCTTCAAATACAATACCTATAGACCTAGTTTTCTATTTTCTATTTTATCATCTAATAAACTCCCTTTAGAGGTTCATGGTCTCCAGTATCAAACTGCCCGTAATGCAGTATGTATGGAAAAAGAACCACATCCTTTACAATAGGCCAACTTTTCTGGTTTTAAAGATAACTACATTTTTCAAAAAGATCATTTGTCATTTTTTATTAGCTTTAAGTCGTGTATGGAGTGAATTTTGTTTTTTATTTGAAAAATGTTGCAATCCAGAAATTAACTTTGAGAAACATTCTAAGTGACGTGAGTGAAGTGACTGACTAATCAGCTTCTTTTCAAAGACTCTTTTCAAAAGACTATAACTTCTGTTTTGTCAGTAAAAAGTATTATTTCGACCTGATTTTACAAATGTCTTAATTTCAATGTTATTTTTTACAGATTTTATATTTTTCTTACATGTTTTGTTAAATTATTAAAGTTTATTTAATGCAGTTTTTTTTAAATTCCATCTCAAAAACCACATTTTCTCACTTAAAGCCCAAGACAAAGGCTCGCTCTTGACTTACACATTGACCAATATGTTATCGTTAATGCCATCTTACTTCCTTCCTCCAGAGGAGAGCCCGCCCCCAGAAATCTTAGAAAATGATATTTGAAAAGTATGAAATTTGAAGACTGATCAGAAAAACATGCATCCCTTTATTGTCCGACAATGGGGAATTTCTGGTGTTTACAGCAGCAAAGGGATCGTAGAAAAATTTGTCACACAAATCTCGTCCTTAGAGAAACGTATAAGAATAACATATAAGTGAAGAGTTAAAAATAAAAAATAAAATATTGCACTGTAAAGTGATTTAACAATATAAAACTGTGCACCTGGAGAATAAATAAGCATTATATAGCTATGGACATTTTCACAGTATTGGATATTTGAAAATAGCAGCAACATCAGAGATGTGCAAAATGACAGCAACATGTTATTTAAAAGACTAAAGTAGAAATTGTGCAAAATCATCATGAATGTAGCAACTTATTGAGGTTGTTGGGAACACTGGTGGTTCTAGAGTCTTCCAGCTGCTGGGAGGAAAGATCTGTGATAACGCTCCCTGGTGCATTTAAAGGAATAGTACACCCAAAACATGATTAGCCTTCATTTTCTACTCACCCCCATGCTGAACAACACTCTGGAGTACTTTTTTGATATCTCAAA
>NW_015150506.1:630695-633172 GCF_000732505.1 Cyprinodon variegatus
GGAGACATTATCCAACAGAGATGTTCATTTAGTTAGGATCCTGTTGTTTATCCATTTCCAGAGGGCATCCAATCACAGAGCTGGACTTCCTGATCAGCTGATCCAGCCGCTTTCTCTCAGCTATAAGCCATAAAAAATCACTGATGCCACAACAGTCATAGGAGCTGTGTGTAAAATCAGTAAGAATTATAATAATTGTAAAAAAACTAAATTTGAAAATATAAAATCTGTATATAAAAAAACAAATGTAATATTAAAAACAAGAAAATCTGACAGAACAGCAAAGTTACTTTCACAATGTTTCAATGTTTAAAATAAAGTTTTATTTTTGAGTTACTTATTTTTTTCAAATTTCAATTTTAAAAAAAAGTTTTCTGCTTAAAAAAAATGAAGGAACAAAATTCAAACCATAATCATTCTCTTTTTATGACCTTATTTAAAAGAACTTTTGATTGATTGATTTAATTCAACATGCTCAAATTCAAACATAATTTTCTACACTGCAAAAAAGAAGTGAGAAATTCTTAAAATAAGTGCATTAAGCCTTAATTTTAGTAGGTAAATCATATGATCTGCCAATGGAATCAGTATTTTTACTCTTCAAATAAGAAAATTATATATTATTCACTTGAAATAAGACAATGCAATCACTTTATCTTATTTTAAATGTAAATTGTCTTGTTCCATTGGCAAAGTGTCTCACTTACCTCCTCAATTCAAGAACAAATAAACTTATTTTAAGAAAAAAAATGACTTATTGAGATTTCATTTTTTTGCAGAGTAACATTTACACTGCAAAAACGATCTAGAAATAAATAAAAATTTCCTTAATTAAGTGTATTCACCCTTAATTTAAGTAGGTAAATGAGAAAGTTTGCCAAAGGAATGAGTAATTTTACTCTTAAAATAAGATAATTAGATAATATGCGCTTGAAATAAGACAATGCAATTGTGTTTTCTTATTTTAAGTGTAAATTCTCTTGTTCCATTGGCAGAATGTGTCTTTTACCTCCTTAATTCAAGAGCAAATGCATTTATTTTAAGAAAAAAATGACTTATCTAGATTTAGATTTATTGCAGTGTAGCAGTACATTTCAGAACCTCTACTTCTTTTCTCTTACCAGAGGACTTTTATCTAATAAAGAATATATTATTTACCTCGGATTACATCCAGATCCAGATTAGTAACTCTAAATCTGATTGAGTGCTTACCTTTTGCCTAAATAAAGTCAGCGTGGAGCCGCTAAATCTACTCAGATTGTTTCAGAGAATAATTGGAGATTTCCATCATGTGTACACGACAGGACTAATTAGTGAGTTTCTTTGATTGCTGCCAGGGTGTTGTATGCGTATGTAGAGGACTCCAGGGGTGTGTTTAATATTCAGCTGGAGCAACATTGTCAACATGCTCTGAGAAGCAGTCAGAAAGATTTCCTATCGATCCAGTGGATGTGATCCGTACAGGCTCCAGCGTGAAACCACAGTGCACTTTATACATTTGAATGATTGACAGGCAGCCGTGTCTCCTCAGCAACACAGCAGAGCAGTGAACCTGGTTAATAAAACATTAGAAGTGCCTGAGAGCGCCGGCCGAAACAAGCAGAGGGGGGGAGGAGGTCATCGGTGCTCAAGCACCTCGACCTCAGAGCCGACGCGCTTCTACCCGCTCTCCAAGGCACATCACAGGGGGGTCCATGTGGCCTCATTAAAATCAAGGAGATGATATGTAAGGACCAGAGGAAGAGAGCCAGCACTGGCTCAAAGCGCCGGCCTCCCAGGACATTAGTCACTGGAGAACACTGGGATAAAGCCTCAAACCGCTGAAACAATGAGCATTTAACACAACCTCTGCACTCGCCTTCTTTTCCCCGGCGCTAATTCAGCTGCTGCTTCAAAGGAGGAGCCATGGCGGCGTCCGACCTCCTCAGATTGATGGTGATCCATGTCAAGTTCCCCTGATTTGATCTGTTAGACAGACAAGCTGGACAGGGAGACGAGGGCTGCCTTATGTGGCAATCAGAGCTCCCTTTACTTTGGATCAGCTTATAGTTTATACAAAATTCCAAACTTAACATGAATCATTTTAGAGTATATTTCTGAATGTGTGGAACTAAGTCATTTAAGATTCATTTTACCAATTTTTAGCTCTTTAAGACAACAGCGATTAGCCTGGAGATATTTTGTTAGCGTTACTAGCCACAAACAGGAAGAAAACAGTACTGTAAGAAGAGGCTTCTGAAAAGGAGCTAATCGAAGGAGGTTTACTTTCTCAGGTTGGCTCCTCCCTCAAAGTGACAAAAGTGACATGAGCGCACGGAAATAGGTCCACATGCCACAGGGGGATAAAAAGCAATAGAACATAGGCTGGATGTGCTCTCCTCATCCTCTGACATGGGAGCTGGCTCGGAGCTCGTCTGCCTGGCTGTGTGTTTCCTGGACGTCCCCGCCTTTTACAGTTGCTTTTTGTATCTATGCTT
>NW_015150506.1:633895-637173 GCF_000732505.1 Cyprinodon variegatus
TGTTTCTCAAAGTTTAATTTCTGGATTGCAATATTTTTCAAATAAAAAAACTAAATTCAATCCATACATGACTTACAGCTAATAAAAAATTACAAATGATCTTTTTAAAAAATATTTGTAGTTATCTTTAAAACCAGAAAAGTTGGCCTATTGTAAAGGATGTCCTTGTTCTGTACAGCATGTGGTTTGTTTTCCATACATACTGCATTATGGGCAGTTTGATACTGGAGACAATGAACCTCTAGAGGGTACGGAAGAGGATTAGGGCCACTGGAAAAAAAAAAAAAGTTAACCGATTTTTTAAAATTTTATTTCAGTATAATATGGGGAAAAAGTCAGAATTCTGACTTTGATCTCAGAATTCTGACTTTAATCTCAAAACTCGGACTTTATTCTCAGAATTCGGACTTTATTCTCAGAATTCTGAGTTTAATCTCAGAATTCGGACTTCATTCTCAGAATTCTGACTTCATTCTCAGAATTCGGACTTTAACCTCAGAAATCGGACTTTATTCTCAGAATTCGGACTTTATTCTCAGAATTCTGAGTTTAATCTCAGAATTCGGACATTTAACTCAGATATCGGACTTTAATCTCAGAATTCTGACTTTATTCTCAGAATTCTGACTTCATTCTCAGAATTCTGACTTCATTCTCAGAATTCGGACTTTAATCTCAGAATTCGGACTTTAATCTCAGACTTCTGACATTAAACTCAGATTTCGGACTTTAAACTCAGAATTCGGACTTTAATCTCAGATTTCTGACTTCATTCTCAGAATTCGGACTTCATTCTCAGAATTCGGACTTTAATCTCAGACTTCTGACATTAAACTCAGATTTCGGACTTTAAACTCAGAATTCGGACTTTTTTCTCAGAATTCTGACTTTTTTTTATTTTATTTAAAGTCAGAATTCTGAGATTAAAGTCCAAATTCTGAGAATAAAGTCTGAATTCTGAGAATAAAGTCTGAATTCTGAGTTTAAAGTCCGAAATCTGAGATGAAAGTCAGAATTCTGACTTTTTTCCCATACTAAACTAAAATAAAATTTAAAAATCAGTTAACTTTTTTTTTTCAGTGGCCCAAATCCTCTTCCATACGAGGGAGTTTATTAGATGATAAAATAACAAAACTATATACAGATCACATGTGTTGTGAATTGGCGATATAGAAATAAACTGAATTGAATTGAAACGCTGAGAAGGAGCATGAACTAACGATTGTGACACATCATGGTGTTTAATCTGCACGCATAAAATGTTCAAAATGAGAGTTTCTCCTATAGGTTTGTTTGAAATGAAACTGCTTATATCAGTATTTATTATGAGTGTGTACTTTTGGAGAAATTCTACATTTTAAACTAATCTGATTACTAACTGCTAACTCTGTCCCCCCGAATGCTAAAGTAACGTCTAGACGCTGATGCACTATTATGCACATTCATATCATAGTATTGTGTGTTTTGCTAAAAGGCTCTTTTACAAATAAAATATTTTAATCCACTCTGCAATATTTATTTACTCTTCTAGATCAGACCCTTTTTCATAGCTAATAATTGTGTGGAACGATGTGCATGCATCTGTCGCTTCTCCTCGTTGCGGGACAATAAAAGGAATTCTTATTACAAACAAGAAAATTTTTCCCTCCGCTCAGCAGCACGGAGGACACGCTGATATATGCAGCCTAGCTGCAAAATTTGGGCCTTTTTTATTGGAATATTTATCTTTTCATGGTAATTCAATAAATTAAACGGTTGATCGTGCAAAGAGTTGGGGGAGAAGAGAGAGCTGTTACGCCCGTTTTTCTCACTCATTGCATTTGCACAGCTGCCTTCCTCACTGTCGCAAGCATTTCATCTCCTCCCTTCTTTATTTACTCTGGTCTTTGGACGCCTTCCTAGTCATATATTAAAGCTTGGCAGCTTGGCGGGGACAGCGCTGCTGTCAGAGTGGGCGGGTCAGTCAGCGGTGTTGGGTGCCTTTAATGGTCCGCATCAACTTCTGACAAGGCTTCTTAAAGCAGTGGGTTTATCTAAACCGTCCTTATTTTGTTTTAGTCATTTCCTGCATGTACGGTAGTTCTTATAGCTGACTTTCCTCTTTAAAGAAGCAGGTCTCTGCCTGCTGCACAGTAGAAAACATTTACTATGATGAGATGTCATTAAAAAGCTGCTACCAGACTTGAGGGGGCCACTCTCTGACCGGGCGTACTGTGAGGAGAGCACCCATAATGAGTGGGAGGCACATAGATGAGGGGCTGGTTTGTTTATGGATACGGTGTGAGGAGGGGGGCCAAGAGTTCACGGCGAACAGGAGGGTAATTACGCTCCATCCGGTGGCTTCGGTACGCCTCACAAAACCTGACACGGGAGGGCAGGCGTGCCAGGAACAAACGGCAGTGACAGTGATATCAGGGAACTTGCAAATACACCAACACACACACACACACACTGGAGCAGGAAACTCACAGCATCCGTGTAACTGGCATGTGCCCCAGGAAGGCAGGGATGCCAGCGAAAAAAGAGGAAGCAGCAGAGTTAATTAGGGCTTGGAAATACACACACGTAGGGCTCTCACACCTCACTCACCTCCAGCCTGTTTCCTTCCTGTCATTGTTCCTCCATAGTTCAGCCAGGGAGAAACACGCACACACATATACAACAAGATGGCCCCCAAATAGCTGCTCCCTCCATGACAAGTTTGCCTCAGTAGTGTTGGAAGCGGCGGAGATGGCGGCGTGTGTATGTGTGTGTATTTGTCACAGTGTTACTCATGTTCCAGTCCTTCGTTTAAGCGGCTTTTACTGGAGGAGCTAAAGCGCGGAGACTCCAGCTGTTTATTTACTCATTATCCAATTATCACTCTCGCAGCTAGGCGGCGTGGAGCAGAGAAACTTTCCTGTGAGAACAGAAGTGCGGATGGTGTGACATGTTGAGCGCACGCTCGCCCGGGCTGACAGCAGAGAGAGGTGACACGTAAGGCTAGAGGTTTTGCTGCATTATGTGGAGAGACAGATTTTAGCTGCGCGAGCCGAGAGCGAGGTGCATTACTCAGTCTGCTGAATTTATTGGGTCTATTTAGAATCCATCTTGAAGGTTCACACTGTCGGGTGGAGTCCACAGTCTCTCCGATTGCCGACTGCAGCCTGGGCTGATCATTTAGTTTGCCATATGAAATTTAGAGGAAAGCATCTGCCTGCCTTTGCCCATTATGTGCAGGAGACGCTTGTCTTATATGAGTTTAAACTGGCAAGCTTAGCTGACATTCTAACATTAGC
>NW_015150506.1:638799-641919 GCF_000732505.1 Cyprinodon variegatus
TAAAAGTTAACAATAACTCTCAACTCCCAATAACAGATGATACTCAGCCTCAGCAATGAACGAAATAATGTCTGTTCTGTAGGCTATTGGAAAAAATAAATTAACAAATGAGCTAATTAACAAAAAATACCTCTTGTGTAGCAAAGATAACTCAAAATGTACCAAAAATGAACAAACATATCAATAGAATATCTTTACTTTCGGAGTCCAGGTGGCTTTTCATCTATATTCTGATTAAGAACAGGGCTGCCCGCACTGACGCGGCTCAGGGATTACGTCACACGCAGCGTCATGCGCAGTGCCCTAGTGCCTGTAAATTTAATGGTCCAATTAAGGTCATTTAAAAAATCAGGACATTTACTCACTTTCTAAAAAAAATAAATACGGACGTTTGGTCACCCTAGACTATATAGTAAACTAAGCTAACTGACCGTTCGGACAGATGATCATGAGGACAGATCATCATGGACTTTGTGGACTGGTGTGAGAGAAACCATCTGTATCTGAACACCAGTAAGACCAAGGAGATGGTGAGCAACTTCAGGAGAAGAACACCCCCCCACCCCCCCGTGAACATCCAGGGACAGGACATAGAAACTGTGGAGAGTTTCAAATACCTGGGTGTTCGCGTCAACAATAAACTGGACTGGCCTCATAACACTGACGCTCTGTATAAAAAGGACCAGAGCCGCCTCCACCTCCTGAGGAGGCTGAGGGCCTTTGGAGTGAGCAGGCCCCTCCTTAAAACCTTCTATGACTCTGTGGTGGCCTCAGCCCTCCTCTACGCTGTCGTCTGCTGGGCCCCTGGCAGCTCAGAGCGGGACAGAAAGACACTGAACAAGCTGGTGAGGAAGGCCACTTCTGTCCTGGGCTGCCCTCTGGACTCAATAGAGGAAGTGGCTGAGAGGAGGATGCTGTCCAAACTCACATCCATCATGGACACCACCTATCACCCCCTGCACCAGACTGTAGAGGAGCTGAGCAGCTCCTTTAGTCAAAGACTTAGACACCAGGTCTGTAAGAAGGAACGCTACCGCAGGTCATTCATTCCTGCTGCCACCAGACTCTATAATAATGCACTATAACCACAATAACTCCTGCAAAAACCACTGTGCAGCTATATTATAGTTTTTATTATTTATTGACTGTGCAATATGCTGACTGTGCAATATATGTGAATAGAATAGTCATACCACTACCTCATCGTTGTTCCTTACCTACTACACTTTAAATTAAAGGTAAATCCACCTGTTTATAAGCCATCCTGATTGTACATATGTCACCTCAAATCTCTGTGCTACTCCCTTGTATTTTAAATTTTTTTTATTCCTTATTTTTATTTAGTTTTTCATTGTGCGTGATACATGTACGATTGCACCTTAATCCTTATTTATCTTGATATACTGTATGTATAGTGTTTATTCTTAATGCACCTTTTCCTCCTTTCCTCCTACTAGGGAGTACCAATATGGCGGCTGATGACTTCACAGCACCGCATACAACCAACGGCCTATCAGCAATCCAGTGAGATCCAGTGAGATCAGCGGTAGCAACAGTGGGCCGCTGTGACAAATAATCCCATGATGCTTTGAGAGGAGAGTTCTCCTAGCAAAGCATTCTGGGATATATCTGCTCGTCTAGTGACCATGGATTATCGCTACTTTTCAAGGTGCATTGTGGGAAAGTACTACAGTACTTTTTCATCAACTAGACAATCGTACGCTCATCTAAAATGGTGTAACTACTATATAGTGATTATGCCGGACAATCGGTCACAGCCATTGTCTTCAGAATCTTTTTACCGTATATGTTGTCATTTATTTAAATCCATTGCTCTATGTGGGAATTTAGACAATGTGGTTAATTATAAAATGGATACTTACATATTATTGAGCACATAAAGCCAATATAATACAGATTAATTACAGTAGGAATGTGGTAGCCATTCGGGGAATTCAAAGTTCGGATGGTTTTAAATGTTTGAGCTTTACAGTCACATGATTATACGGTATGTTTGCAACATCAGGAAAATAAACCTTTTTTGTGTAAACTCAAAATCCTCCATTTTGGTAGTCATAATCTGTTTTTAATTTGGAATTAAAAATTGATCCTGGGCTTTCCAATGAAAATCACTCAGCTATTTGAGGAAATCTTCGGTTCTGTTTATTCAGGATTTCCAAAGATGGCAGAGTTCCTGTCGTCTCCTGAGGCCTAAAGCAGATGGCAAGTAGAGCCTCGCTAACCCACACCCCCCCAAAGGATTTCCTGCTCAACATTTAGGTGGCTGCCATGCATGTAACAAAGAAAAGATGAGTCTTCGATTCAAAGCACTTGACAAACTGGTTAGGCTTAAGTTATTTTTTGTTTTTTGTCCTTTTTCCCTGAGTGGCAGGTAATTGATAGCAACAGTTCTAGCATCGCTGCGGGCAAGTGAACATGTCTTTAGTATAATTGCTCAACAAAGCAGGAGAGTAAAACAGAGAGTAACACAAAAGTTAATTTTCCACAGATACGCAAGGTGTTTAAAATGTCAGGAGAGATTATTTTTTTTCCTGCTAATTTACCTTCGATGCCAAGCACGGTGTAATTATTGACAGATTTCAGGTGTTGCCTGCAACACCGCCGGCAATCCATCTGTTTTCCTGGAGACTGTTTCTCACTTCTAAATGCAGCAATATTTATCGAGCTAAGAAGTGGGTTTCCTTCCAAACTAAGTGACATTATCATCTAAAGAAACAGCATTATTGCCGCTGTGTGTGATCACCATCACGTTCAATAGTGTTTGTGCTGATTGAGGGATGCTCAGGATGCCTGTTTTGGCAGATGCACAGAACATCATGCATAATATATGTGTGTACTTTCAGCTCTGCACAAAAGCCAGATGTTCTCGCCATCATCAGGTCCCAGCGCCGTCATCACGTTGAGACAAAACCAAACTACAGCCGACAAATGTTTCGGTTACCAACCAGTTATTTTCAAACCGAGAACAACAGAGACTTTTGGAGACTTTTTTGGGCTGAAGTTGTGCAGCAGTTTGAATTTTCAACTATTTTTATTGTGTTTGTGTTCCGCCTTCCCAACAGTGCTGTGAAGGTTTTTCTGCTTTAGAGGTTTCTTTTT
>NW_015150506.1:644319-646870 GCF_000732505.1 Cyprinodon variegatus
CTAGTAGTTCCCATTGATTTAGCTTGGAAAGCGGGGAGAATGGCGCTAGGCTTACCGCACCGTGACGTCACTGCTGGAAGATGGCAGGAGGGAGGGGCTACTATATTTGGGCAAAAATGGCCGCTCCCAGACTCAGTGATCACGATTATTATTTCTATATTTTTACTGATTAATGCTAAATTTATTAAATCCCCACGAACGTATTAATTTAAGGTATAAATAAAGATTGATTGATCATTCCTTGATGACCTAACTTTTTGTTTAAGACTAAACTTTATTTATCCCTTGGGATTATTGCTTTAGGGAAATTCTGGTTCCAGTATCTTATATTGAGTGCAAAGGATAGAGTTAAATCAAAATGCCATTAAAGATTAAAATACAACCGACAATATAAAAAGAGTATAAAAAAAGTTCAATTCTGCTTTGCTGATTGGATTAATTTCAGCTGTATTTTACAGTTTACAATTATTAACTGCCATTTTATTGCAATTCTGTTGCATTTCAGTCAGATGTTAATCCGGACTTTGGCAAGTCTGGCAACACTTGAGGTTTCGCTTTCAGCGAATGTCGGTGATTTTAAAGTAATTTTGAGTGAAAAATATATATATTTTTTGTACTCTCCCAACAATAAAAACGACTTGCCCCGGGCGATGGTTAACATCGAGCCCTGTGATGTATTCCTATATGAAGCCTACTTCATGTTTTCAGTCCGGTCCTATCAGGTCTAAAAAGTAGCTGGTGAAATTAAACCAAACAATAGAGGTTAATTACAGGTACTTTTTGATTTGTACTTTACAATAAAAAAAATGCTGGATCTAAGATATTATTTCAAAAGGTGTATTAATAGGGTTTATCTCAATTTTACGTTTCTGTTTTGGACCAGTGCATTATGGTTTATTCCTGGTTGAAAGGGACAGAACGCTCTCCAAGCAGCCGTGGTTATGGGTAAGACAGTGAAGTATGTCTGAGGCGCACAGATTTACACTTAAAGCTAACCCTGTCTGGGTTTAATGGCCTGGTCAGTTCAGTTAATAGTGAAAAAAAGACTAGTTAGAAAGGCCGACTCGGCGTTCGTTAGAGTGAGGCACCCACGATGAAAAGGCAGCGGTGTTGGGTCTGAGCTATGATGCCACAGCAAGGGAGTTCGGTGCAAGGGGAGGGTGCTGCTCTGAGGAGACCCACCCCTGGGCATCCATCACACGCAGCCATCACATGGGAGCAGAGCAGACCTGATAAATAAATCAACTCAGAGGCCCAGAGAGGTTTCAGGGTCTATTCGTCTTTATGAGTACAGCCGGGTGAAGAAAGAAGGAGAGACGGAGAAAAAAAGAAGGCTTTGACTTCTTCACGCCTCGGTCCCAGCAGGCGCAAGGACCAAAGACACCAAGTCTGTGATTCTTTCAAAAATTAAACATATTCACTTATCTGAAAGGGCCCAGACTCAAGATCCTCATCTTTCTCTTTAACATCTGAGATAAAAGTGTGAGGACTTTCCCATTGGCTTTCAATCGGCAGCTCTTTGAAAACTCACACTTAATGATTTGAAGGTCTTTTAGAACTTACTTTGGGACAACAATTTCTGAACTGCTCCTTTTTATGTGAAGATGAGTAGAAAAAAGGCCTGTATGAAAACATCAGGGATCTTCAAATTACCCCCAACTTTAGAGAGAACATTGGTTATTAGGCACTAATTGAACACGACTGCCTTTCCTCCGGCAGCCCCCGCTTCATTTTTAATCCACTCCCCAACGTTTTATTTGTGCTCTGACTTATTTATTACAGACAAAAGTAGGAGACATGCCTCAGATTCAGTTGAGTTTCTTGGCAGTAACTTTATAGACATGATGGGGGGGGCATTAGGGTTACATTTTCGCACCAAACGCTAACGTATCACAGGGAAAGCGGTTTTTTGCCTCTTTTAAACCACTTTTTTCTCACTGAATCTAATAACTGGGCGATGAGTTTGGAAATTTGTCCCCGTCCAAACACCCGGAGGAACAAGACAAAACAAAGATGGGGCTGGGAGGAAGAGGAGGAGACGACTTTGGGAGACAAAAACACACACATACACAAAAAAATAAAAAATCCATGCACCCCATTTCAGTTAGAAACTTAATGGTTGTGTTTAGCTTCTCCCCCCCTGAATGTTTTCTCTCAAGGCTCTCCTTTAACATACTGTATTTGACTCAAGGAAACATTTCATTCGATCTTATTTTCCTATCGCTTCCTCATTCCGTTTGTTCTCGGCTGCTGTTAAGCCGGCTGCCGTTTGGCAAGTGTTACACGGGGCTGAACGGGGGAGATGTGTCTTTAGGCACATTTCTCCCTGACAGAGGCTGCTGTGTGAGAAGGGGTGACAGCGTCGGCTGGAAAAAAAATCTTTCTTCCTTTGTGGTTCGGATAAGTAAGCACGCACAACACCCTTGTGATTAAAATCTCCTTCTGATATTTCTATCAGGAGACAGACAGGGAGGGAAAGAAGCTGCCAAAACATTACGCAGACAAGTAACACACAGCATCCTGAGAGTGAAATACCATTCAGGAAAAACAG
>NW_015150506.1:647660-651600 GCF_000732505.1 Cyprinodon variegatus
CTATTAGGAGACAGACAGGGAGGGAAAGAAGCTGCCAAAACATTACGCAGACAAGTAACACACAGCATCCTGAGAGTGAAATACCATTCAGGAAAAACAGCAGAGGGTATTTAAAATATTTAAGCACAAACTCTTCAGCTTTTTCTTTTTGTTTTGTTTATTGTTTGTTGATTGCTGGCATCAGAATGTATTTGCAGGCAGGAAGCCTGAGCTGGGAGGGGTAGATCCCGCGGAAAAGTGTGGACTCGAGGGGGGAACAAGGGGAGTCTGACACATGACGGACGGAACCCAGCCACGCGCCTGCCGAAGCCGCCGCGTTTCAGCTGGTTTGGAGCGATTCACAGGCGGAGGGCAAGTCACCTGTCAGCTAAACACACTCCTGTAATTTTGTTTACACCAAACTGTTATGGATCGCTTTGGATCAGATCGGCAGTTCTGGTCCTCATTTAATCTCTTCTTACCTTCTTCTTTATCAAAACCACCAATACTTTATATTATATTTTCTACTACACTACATATAATTAGTTTACTAAAAGATACACTTCTTGGTACTTAATGGGGCCAATTTAGGTTTACTTAAAATATACTTAAATAAATAATTCATCCTGTCACTGTCTTGGTTTTGTTTTAGTTTTTTTTTTAAGTATTCAGTTTCACTTTGATCCATGGTTTTCTTTGTTTTATTGTTTTATTGATTTAATTCCTATTTTGTGGTGTTTTCTGGATATATTTAAGTTCTTAAGTACGTCTTAGTTGCCGTCTTGTGTTGGCCTCCTTTTCTCTAGCTCCCTTCTAGAATCCTCTGTTCACACCTGCTCCCAATCAGCTCATTAGTCCTGTCTTTGTTCAGTATACCATATATACTCTCCCTGTGCAGTTCCTCAGGCCTGGTTCCTTGTCTTTTCCTGGCTCCCCACGTGAGTTTTCCCATGAACTTGTCTGTTTTTTGGTTCCATATATTTTTTACTTTGGTTTTGGGATTTTTTGCCTCAGTTATTCAATTAAATCTTCAAGAACTCACCTCTGCCTCCCCTGACACGTCCAGGTATTCCTTAGTTCAATAATAAGGAAGTAATTCGTAGCCTTTTTATAGGTAATAAAATTATACTTTGAAGTTACTGAAATTAACTTTTTAGTTTACTTAATAGTAGCCTATATTATTTCCAAAAGAAATTATCTTGGTATACCTGGAAGACTAATTAAATTATACTTCTAGTGTACTTTAATTTGCTTAAAGTACAATTGGAAGTTTATTACAAGTAAACAAAACGTGTACATGGAATACTTAAAGTAAATTTTAAAGTAAACTTAATGTGGACCAATTTAGTCCATTGAAGTATATTTTTTTAGAAAACATCTCGCCCAAGCAGAATTTTATTTTTGAACAAAGACTTTATTTTATCAGATCCATATTCAAAATCAATGATTAATACAATAAACCAAAAACAACAACTTCCAATACAACCATACAAACAATTGAGAAACAACAACTAAACAAGTCAGCGAGCTCAAAATCCATGTTTTTTTTTTTCTCTTTATTATTATTATTTTATTTTTTTATTTGGGGGCTGAAATAAAGGAAAAATCTTTCTCAAGTGACTTTTATTTTTCTCATAACAGAGATATGTTAAGTATGCCTTTAAAATATGTACCTGTGTGTTTACATTTATCTTACTACAATATTAACTAGAAATATGTCTTTAAAGGGTTCCATCTTTTCTCAAATAAACCAAGGACAAGTTTAATTTTGCTGTTATTTTCTCCATCGTTCACTCGTTGTGAATCACAGTCTGAGTTGGTCAGTGAACACAGATTCTTCTGCCAAGGTGATTTGGTGGCTACGAGGTATAGAGGCAATAGAGTAATGCTGCGTTCACACCGGACGCAGCAGGCGTGGCAGAAGCAGCGAGTTTACATGCAAAGTCAATGGTTGACGCGCGTCAAGGCGCAGCAAAAGGTCCCGCAGTGCGTCTGAGCAGCTGAAGCAGCGCGTTGGGCGCGTCTAAGCATCTGACGCGCCGCAAACGCGCTGCTGCTCGAGATGGAAAAATTTAGCTTTTGCAGCTCGACGCGCCGCGTCAACCAATCAGAGAAGCTGATCTGGGAGCTGACAGCGAGACAGACACATCGTTGATGATGCAGAGCGCTGTGATCACTCCTCTGAAACAGTTTATTGACGCATAAATTAACTTAAAATGCAGAAATCTGCCGGCAGAATATGTTGGCTTTTATTATCCTGCTGCCTGCAGTTTAGATTATTTTGATTAAAAACACCTACCAGCCGCCGCGGTGAACCGCGAGGAGGCGACCCGGCCATAGGCTGCTGTTGAATGGGATTCCTACTGACAGCGCACCGCTGGTATGTGGGGTCTGAGCAGCTCCGACAGAGAAATAGTATTAGAAGATAGGGTGATAATCTGGATGAACTGACTGCAGTGATGAAGTTTTCAGGTGGATTTTCCCACTTAAAAACATATTAAAACTACTTTATTCCCACTAGCGCCACTGCAAATATAGCTGCAAAGCAGAGAAAGGATAGTGAAGCTCCGCCCAAAGCGCGTCAGACACACTTTTGCACCGCGCAGCCAGAGCAGCAAAGCTGCTTCAGCCGCGCGTCAGAACTAAACTGGTACAAGCAGCAAAAATGAAGCAGCAGACGCGATTTTGCTGCTCTTGCCGCGTCCGGTCTGAACGTAGCATAAGGAGTGGTAGTCGGCTGCTTAAGTGACCTCTATCGCAGAGTCTGATCAAAGGCTTGGTACGTGGATACACACATCATGATTATTTAGTGTCCGTGTAAACAGATATTTTGAATTTCCCATTAGTTTGGATCAGTGAAATCTTGCACATATAAACATAGGGGTCTATGTTTCTCTGAAATTACAAATTTCCCTAGTATGATATAGCTGAGTGACACATGAATAAAAGTCCTCATATACAGCAAGGCTGCTGACAGCAGACGGCTTCATTTCTGGTTCTCTACATCTCTTCTGGTGAGTAATCTTTGTCATTCCACCTCCTTTATGTGTCCCTTGTTCACACTCTCACTAACAAAAGCTTATTTAACCCAAGGTTAGATTACAGCAGAGAGGTGACTGCCTGGCCCTCTTCCAGCACCCCATTATCAGAGGGGCCATCACCTAATCTGGAGCAGCAGCCCTTCATTAATGTATTATTAACAAGCCTGTTACAGTGTGATGCACCGGAAGGCTCTCCACCGGGAATAGCCCTAATGGGGAGGCGACTAGTGAGGTGGATCACTGCGAAAGGCCAGCGAGTTGGGCTGAGAGGGGACTGAGGGGGCCCGCCCCTTATCTTCCTCCTCAACGGTTTACAAAGAGTCATCCTCCCAATTAGCTTAATTGCATATTTGGGATGTTAAAGACAGCAGGGGTAAATTAAAACCCTCTTTAGAGGCCCTGCAGCGGTGGTCTAAGCAACTCCATCCATCCTCAGTGTCGGGCTACAGCAAAGGTGATTTTGGATGTCACCATGAAACGTAGAAAAGTCTTTTTAAATCGTTCATGTTTCACATCAGGAAAAACTATAATTTTGGGTAAAAACTCCTATTCAATAATAATAATTTAAACTTTATTGATCTCACATTAGAGAAATGAAATCTCTGAATTGAACCCATCCCCTTCGGAAGCAGTGGGCTGCCATCGTGCAACGCCTTGGGAGCAGTGCAAGGGTTTTTTAATCTTTTTTTCTTAGAAAAAATTCAATTTAAAAGAATAGGTGCAACTATATACAGTGAACAAAAAGAATAATCAAACATTGTTATTCGTTTACAGAAACACTAAAGAAAAAAAAAAACACAAAAAGAAACTCATTACAAACACATATCAACAAAAATACTTTCCCTCTTAATTATCTACAGTGAAAAAATTAATGTTAATCAAATTGTCCAGTCCGGAAAATATTTGTATTTACTAAGCAG
>NW_015150506.1:653004-654679 GCF_000732505.1 Cyprinodon variegatus
GTTGTCTTTTTTCTGTGTTCCAAAAGTGTGGGGTTAAGGGTCTTGCTCAGAGACCCAGAGTGGCAGACTGTGGGAATCGAACCGGGTATTTGCAACCTTCTCAGAGCACAAGCGCACTGCTCTCAGCCACTAGGACATCACCTCCCTTACAGAGACTTGCAAAGTAGGCAGAAGCATGAAGGGTCTTGCCTAAGGACCCACTCTGGCATAGCCAATACAGTTTCACATAGCACCAATTCACAACACATTTCATCTCAAGGCAATTCAACCAGATCATCCAGTCAAATTGATTCAAAGTATTCTAACTATGGAAAACCAGCTGATTGCATCAACTCATTGACTCAAAGACAATCCCTCACACTAAGCATGCTTGTAGCGACAGGGGAGAGGAAAAACCTGACTCTGGAGTCACAGCCAAACAGGAACAGACCAGATGAAGCTACTATGAGAAAAAGCAGAGAGAACATAAGATATCGAACGAACAGATTCTGCAGAGTGGGAGAATAGAGATAGAATGAAGCAGAATGATGAAAAAGGGGTCCCTATGTCCTCCAGCAGTTTAAGCCTATAGCAGCAGAACTATAGAGATAGCTCAGGATAACCTGAGCCACTCTTACTAGAAGCTTTATCAAAAAGGAAAGTTTTAAGCCTAGCCTTAAAAGTAGACAGGGTGTCCAGAAACCATTTGGTTTTGATAGAATAGTGCTATGTACACCAAATGTCTTTCCTGGTCGTCTCTAGATAGTCCTATTTTAAGCCTAAATAGAACCCCAGCACCGGGCGCAATGAGTTGACATAAAAAGATGTGGCACCCTCTACTGGCAGTAAAGGAGAACTACCAGGAAGCCAGATTCGATACTAAATGGATCCCGACCATCCTGGAATGCCTCGCCATAAAGCAACAGCTAGGCGCAGTGAAACACACACATAATGATTAAATAAAGTGATCAACAGCAACTCTAAGTTCTAGTGAATCTTCCAAGAACCTCCTATCAAAACATCAAGGTGAAAGAAGATCCTGTACTTAGCAAATGTAAAGAGAATTATTAAGGTAAGAATCTATCAATTTGTTTATAGTATTGTTTTAACTTTGACCGTAGATACTTAGAACATCAATGCTGTCATTAGTATCTGTATAAAGATGTTTACTCACACATCCATCAACTTAGCAGCTACATCTGAACGCCTCAGCAGTTTAGCCTCTGTTGCAATGAACAACAACATTCATTCATTCACTAATATGCAACCAGAGTGAGCTACTGCCATTATAAGTTCACTATGCACCTTTAGAAGTAAACTAACTAAAGCAGCAATTAAAGGTCATGGAGATGACAGAATCGTGACACATGAACCAGTAAAGTTTTGATAAAGATTACTTATGCTGCGTTCACACCGGACGCAGCTGGCGCAGCAGAAGCAGCGAGTTTACATGCAAAGTCAATGGTTGAGACGCGTCAAGGCGCAGCAAAAGGTCCCACAGCGCGTTTTGAGCAGCTGAAGCAGCGCGTCGGGGGCGTTTAAGCATCTGATGCGCGTGGCGCGCTGCTGCTCGAGATGGAAAAATTGAACTTTTGCTGCACGATGCGCCGTGTCAACCAATCAGAGAAGCTGATCTGGGAGTTGGCCGTGAGACAGACACATCGCTGATGACACAGAGCGCTGTGATCACTCCTCT
>NW_015150506.1:655178-656581 GCF_000732505.1 Cyprinodon variegatus
ATAAAAAAGCAAAGTGACACAAAACCTTTATTGTATAAGAAGTTTTTCATAGTTTTAGTTGCGATTGCATCTTTTTCAAATCTCCATTAACAAAACAAGTTCTTTGTTCGCAAGAATAATAAAATACAGTATAATTCACTCCAGATGAAACGCTGATCTAAGTTCATCCAGAACAGCAGGGCAGTAAGTAAGAGGAAGGACAAAAGTAAAAACTTTATTTTATTTATTTACTTTTTTTCCTCCTGGTGTTGACAGAAAGAGAAAAAAAAACAGCTCCTTTAAAGAAGTTTGATCAGTTTTAACTTTGAGCCATTTTTTCATTGTCACGTCGGGACTTCCGGGGGAGAAAAAAAAGGCCGGCTCACCCCGGCTCCTCGAAGCACACGTTCCTCCCTCTGCTCTTCACACTCCCTCTCTCGTGTCTAATTGACTTCATGCCTGTTCATGAAAAAGATTCCTGGTTTCCACCTGCTCTGCCTCTATTCACGGCGTAACACCAAATTCTCCTGTGCTCTCACTCTATTAACAGAGATCATACAGGAGTTCAGCTCCCTGCTATTATTGCAGGAGATGCTAAAATCTCATTTTCAACTCTATTTAACCTGGCCTAGCTCGGGGCGAGGGGGGCTCCCTCAGCCTTAATTACAAAGCTGCATTACTTCCAAGTCCAGAAACTTTACTGGAATTAACATTTGGGGTATTGCTAAACAGAACAATAAAAAAAAAAAAAATCTTAATCCTTATTATATTTACACTCATGCTGCATTTGTAGCAGTTAAATTTAAGAGAATAAATAAGAGACACTGAAAGCCTTCTGTTTGCTAAAGAACTCCTGGGGCTTTTTGGTTGTAAATACAATCCTGTTTTAACCTACTTCAGCTACTCTAGGTGCCCTAATTGTAGTTAATAATTCAGAGATCTTTATGCAGTTACTTCAGCTGACCTACATAGCAGTCTTTTAATTAAGTAGTCTCTTGTTTCATATTCCTCCCTGCTTGTGTTCAGAGACCCATTACCTGCCACCAGCAGATTTCACCAGCTCTCCCTCAAATCTAAAGTCTCCAATAAATTGACTCTGGAGCTGCAGTGTCTGTCCCCATCAGATAGATAATGTCATCCTGGTTTTTCCCGCCGCTCAGCGCAGAGGTGTGTCGGCCCTGGATGTGATCCGATCGGGTGCATGGATATTCATGTGCTTTAGCAGAAGCCAGGGCCGCATCTCACTATGTGCACTTGTGCGTTCTCATGTGCTCGTGTACTCGAAAAACGTCAGCCTCAGCCCTAATACTCTTCCAATTTGCAAGCACCAGAAGGGCGTTTCTCAAATCACTCGTGATGTCACCACTAGGGCTGCAACTAACGATTATTTTAAAAATCGATGAATCAGCCGATTATTTTTTCGA
>NW_015150506.1:658211-659907 GCF_000732505.1 Cyprinodon variegatus
TTCATATGTACAAGACATACAAGGGAAATGAAATTACGTTTTCTCTCTAGAAATATACAAGACTGACATTTACAGACTGACATAAAGTGCGGGACATGACAGATAACAGTGATAGACTGGTAACAAAATTTTACATTGAACATGTAAAAGAAGATAAGATAAATATAGAGTATAGGCTCGACTAGTCTGGAGCTGCATTTCATCTATGTTATTAATACTACATAATGATAAATTCTGCCTTTTTTCATTTATAGGGGGGATATTAACGAACACAGTCAGATAAACACAAATCGAATGAACATTTTGCCAAATCAAACAAAAGATTCCCCATCGGAGCATCAGATCACACACGGCTATGCAGAGAGAGGGCCGCTGCACACGGCTAGCATTAGCCCTGGCATCCGTTAACCTTGGAGGTCAGCTGGTTGCCGCGGTCCTCACAGCTTCGTAAAAAAAAAAGTTAAATAACGCAATAAATCGGTAAATGGGCCATATAGTGACGCTTTAAAGTATAATATTCTCACCTAAAATGATTTTAAAACATACTTTTATTGAACAACGGCATCAGAAAAGATACTTAATACTCTGAGCTGTGTGAGCGCTAACCTGGAAGCTGCTGCTGCCGCAGTGCATGCTGGGACAGCTTTCAAGCTCAAGAACGGACAAGTCTGCGCATCCAGGGACTTTGTTTGTTTGTTCTCAGTCTTCTTGTCACTACCCGATCCATCCTGCACATCCTCGAACAGATATACATCCGGGTTTCTATAAATAATGTAATTATGGAACTAAAATGACTTATTTCTATCCTTAACTCTCTAAAGAATACTTATACACATCTTTAAAAAATGTTTTATGACTTTTTTGAGGCAATTTTTATGCTTTTTACATTTTCTTTATTAAACTGCTTCTCTGACATCATTGGCCATGGTCAGAGCAGTCCGACAAAATATGATTAAACCATGTTTATCTGCATTTTAGTTGTTTCTTTCTTTAGATTACGTTCTATATACCATACGGTTAAAACGAAAAGAAAACTGGATTTATGTTTCAAACCGAAGCTGAAAAAGTTAGCTCCAGGAAGTAGCATAGGCACAGAGTGATAAAACAGAAAGGATTTTAAGTCATTTATTTTCTCAGGAAATACATTATTAACCCTTAACACATCATTGTTTAGTATGTTTGCTATTTTTGAGGAGGGGGAAAAATGTCTTTTAGGTCTTTTTGACAAAATAAAATCAAGGGCAACCCGGATGTACATCTGGATGCGGAAACGAGCTGATGGCGCAGGACGGATCGTGCTTCGGGGATGGATTACTTGTGAAATGGTATCAACCTCAGCCCTAGTACTGTTCCAATTCACAAGAACAGCAGACCGAGAACGGACAAAGTCCCCGGGTTGTTCTCGCCCCTCCGACTTTACCCAGCATGCATCAGTCCATACAGCAGCAGCTTCCAGGTTAGCGCTCACAAAAAGTTAAAAGTTCTCTTTTCTGTTGCCTTTGTTCAATGAAACTATTTTACTTTTGAGCGTCACTATCAGAGAATGTGAATGGAGCAGAGCGCCGCACAATTCCTGCTCACCGCTCAGGAGGAGGTTCGCTCATTCACTCAAAATTGTGTCAGGACTCTCCGCTCAAAACCCGCTCCGCGCTCAGATTAATTTTCCTGCCGCTCGAATTTTCAGGAGAAGGCATTT
>NW_015150506.1:660290-662582 GCF_000732505.1 Cyprinodon variegatus
GGGCCCTGGGACACACAGCATTTGAATATAATGACGTGACCGATACATGTGGATTGTCTTATATAACTGGCTCCATCGTGAGCGTATCAGAGCGAGCTGGAGCGGAGCAAAACCCTCGCTTCGGCCTTCGATTTGAAATCCGCGCTGCGCTCCACCATATTTCTTTTACTCCGCTCCACCGCTCACTCAACAATCCACTCCGCTCACATGCTCTGATCACTATATGGCCCATTTAATGATTCAGTGCATAATTAAAAAAAATGTTGAGAGGACTGCGGCAACCAGCGGAGCTCCGAGGCTAATCGCAGCCAGGGCTAACGTTAGCCTGGCTGGCTGCAGCAGCCCTCTCTCTGCATTGCTGGGTCTGACGTAGCACTGGATCTGATGGAGGTTTTTTTAAATTTTATTTGACAAAATGTTCATTTGATTTGTGTTCATTTGACTGTGTTCATTATTATTCCCCCAATAAATGAAAAAAGTAAGAATTTATTATCTAGAAATGATTAATAACAGGAGGTGAAATGCAGCTCCAGACGAGCAGAGCGTGTGGTGACGTCACAAGTACGCTTCTGTTCCAATTGACCCATATTTATACTGCGTGCTCCCGTTCTCCCTCAGTCCACACTTTCCTGTTTTCTTGTCGAGAACATACTTGGTGAGAACACGAGTCCGTACTCGAGTTCTTGTGAATTGAGAAACAGCCTATGTCTTGTTTGGCTCATCCCCTCTAACAGGAGTAAGAGGTGACATTTATGTGGAGGAGGCCCTCTGTGGCTGTTGCTTTGAGCTCCCCTGGAGCAGAAACACAGATCCTTAGCAGGAGCCGTCTGGCTCAGTGTTTAACGGTACACCAATACCAGGTTCAGATTAAAACCTCGGGCCTGTCTGCACTGCTTCCTCCCAGCTATTGAGCACCGTTACCGGGCCCATCTGTGACTAAGTGCTCCGCAGTTACCCCAGTTTTGAAGCGTTACCCCGAGCACATCTATGATCTTAATGAACCCACCAGCTTTTTACTGTCAATCAATTATTGAACAGGCACCGAATTAGATTTTTTTTCTCCTCCCTGTAGATGGTTAGAAGCTGAGGTAAAATACATGCTGGAGAGCTACATCAGGCTGAATACAGCAGCTGATGTTGCAGAGCAGGAAAATGTTCCTCTTTGTGGATTTCCATATTTTTTTTTTTTTTTGTAGGTGTTGCAGTTAAAGCTGTTTCGACACACAAACACACTGAATTCATGGTCTCAGCCGTTTTTGTCCAGCATTCATTTTCACCTCATTCGCGCCTACGGGGATGCATCTGACTACTATTAACAACAGGTCATATACGAGCACCGAGCTCCACGAGAGCTAACACCTTCAAGCATCTGTCAAGTCAGGCATGATGCCTATTAACATCTCTGAGTGATTGAAGCTAACAGTGAACGCAGACAGACTCTTTCGCTATATTACAAGTAGTTTTGCAAGTAATTAGGCAAAGAGAAGTATTCAAACAGTAATTATCCCATTATCAGATCAAATCTCGCATGAAGATTGTGTGTGAGGTGTGAAAAAGAAGTGAATGAAGAATAATGCAGTTAAATATTAAGAAATGCTTAAAATTTTTAGTTTAATGCTTTGAATTGTTTTTTTTTATTTATGTTGCCTTTTCATTTTGTCATTTTGCAATCGTTTTGCAACGATTTGGGTTCTTTTTCTTTAAAAAATTAGATTGATCTGCTTGTTGCTTTGGCATCCTGCAACTTCAACTACAAAAATAAAAAGAGAAAAAGAAAGTCAGAAGTCCACAATCTTTTTTACTAGTTCTACTGCAGATACTGTGATGTAAAGATACAAAACATAATGGAGAATGGAGAAAATGGAATAGACAGAAAAATATGACTCCAAAAGCCTCTAGATACTCAACTCCAAGCATTTTATTTCAGTTTATTTATATAGCATCAATTCACAACACATCATCTCAAGGCACTTTACAGATACAATTCATCTAGATCATACAGTCAAACTGACTTTCTATCTAAGGAAAACCGGTTGATTACATCGACTCATTGACTTGAAGGCAATCCCTCACACTAAGCATGCTTGTAGCGACAGTGGAGAGGAAAAACTCCCTTTGAACAGGAAGAAACCTCCAGCAGAACCAGGCTCAGTATGAGCGGCCATCTGCTGAGGCCGACTGGGGTTCAAGGAGACAAAAACCCCATTTACACTACCCTTGAAAAAGTGATCCATGCTGAGATGGGTCTGAGCTTGGATCAGTTAACCAGGCCGAGCTCGGTTCTGACGACCG
>NW_015150506.1:663618-664610 GCF_000732505.1 Cyprinodon variegatus
ATGCTGCTTCAGTTGTTTTCCTTGTACAAGTTTAGTTCTGATGCGCGGCTGAAGCATCTTTGCTGCTCTAGCTGCGTGGTCAAAAAGTGGGTCTGATGCTCGTTGGGCGGAGCTAACCTCCTTTCTCTGCCTGTAACAATGATTTGTTACAGGCAGAGAATTGCTATAATTGCTGTGATCAGTGGGTAAAAAGTATTTTTAGTATATTTTTAAGTGAGAAAGTCCACCTAAAAACTTCATCTGTGCAGTCAGTTCATCCAGATTAACATCCAGGCGTCAAATATTATTTCTTTCGGAGCCGCTCAGACCCCCACATACCGGCGGCGCGCTGTCACTGGGAATCCTGTTCAACAGCTGCCTCAGGCCCGGTCGCCTCTTTACGGTTTGCCACTACTGTTCGCGGCAGCTGAAAGCAGATGTGAGCGTTTTTAATGTACATAAATCCAAACTGCAGGCACCTGGATAATAAAAACTAACATATTTTGCTGGCAGGTTTAGACATTTTAAGTTAATTTAGGCGTTAATAAACTGTTTCAGAGGAGTGATCATAGCGCTCTGCATCAGCAGTGCTGTGTCTGACTCCCTGCCAGCTCCCAGATCAGCTTCTCTGATTGGTTCATGCGGCGTGTCCATCTGCTTAAGTTCATTTTTTCCAACTCCAGCAGCTGCTGCTTCTGAAGCAACTTCAGCAATATATGTAAATGAACCATACCATCAGCCAATCACGCTGAGCTTCTTTTCATCCAATGAAAGCATTCATTCAAAATACTACATCCGGTTCTTTTACCCGATTTAAAAATAAATTCTGGAACAAAAACAAAACACCATTCCAAATATTGGAATAGTTTGAAGCATCCATAAAAAATTTAACATATCCATAATATTTTTTTTATCAATAATGTTGAACCATACTTGAATCTGAAATATCCTCCTTATTTTTCTATTAAAACAGCAAATTTAAATCCATGTCAATAGCAGGTAAAAGAGATGGA
>NW_015150506.1:664984-667638 GCF_000732505.1 Cyprinodon variegatus
GAGCGCATAGCTGGTGTTGAGCGTGGAGAGAGCAGGTCGAGCGAGAGCAGAGACGGATCCGAGCATGCGCAGAGACGAAACTGAGCGCGAGAACAGTGTGTTGAGAGAGTTTTTCAGTGTTGAGCGTGCGCCAGACCGGTTTTGCGCGCGCGCGTGTTGTCTCACTGCGCGCTCAAACCGATGGCAGAAATATCTCTCCATACGCGTCAAGCATTGACTTTGCATGTGAATCAGCTGCCTCTGCTGCTTGCAGTCTGAACGCAGCATTAGAAAGCGACTGGCTGTAATGACTCAGAACAGAGGGACCATGAATTCAGGCAAGACAGACAGTGGAATCACTTAAAAAGCGTTTATTGAAACGACGGGCTGTGAATCTAACAGCAACCCCTATCATGGTGTTGATGCATTAGCCGATGGGGTTTTATTTTTTGTACTTTTCTTTAAGTTGTTCTGTATTGAATTATTTCATATTTGTTTAATTAACTTACACATAATTCAGACTAATCCATAGAGTAGAATTTACTCAGAAAAGGTTTTTGCACAATAATGAGTTTGAAGCACTCATTATAATACAGTAATATGATTAATTACTTTAGACATTCAGGTTTACAGTGTTTGATGGCCACAACCAACTCCCGGTCAGGAATCGTAGGTTTGGGAGAAAATAAAAAATGTTTGAAATTCAGTCGGCCGTTGTAAGGTCGCATCAGAGCGTCGGGTCATACAGTGTGAGAACATGCATTGTGAGAAGTAAGCTTTTAAACCCTGCGGTTTCATCGTAGAGTTTGTGCTGTAGCTACGTGCAAAAATTGAAAATATCACCCGGTGTATGCACGGCTTTAGTCAAGACATATGCTTGATTTTTTTATTGGTAGTAAAAGTATTGCAGGGGTAGTAAAATAGGTAGTAGCAGTGACTCTGTTTTATGTTCCTTTTGTAGATCTGCTTCTGTGTCCTAGAACCTAGAAAATCAAAAAAAATAAAAACTGGTTCTGCTGGAGGTTTCCTGTTCTTAAAATATAGTTTTTCCTCTCTACTGTCACTGCATGCATGCTTAGTGTGTTTTTGTGAAATACATTTTTTTTTGTTTTGCCGTTGACATTTCTAAATATATGCAACTTGTATGTGAGCTCCTGTGTGAACTGCATTTATAAAATTTAAGTGTCCCTCATGTGCAGTAGAGGACGTAATGACATCACAAGCTAGTGTGCGCTGTATTTACGGAAGTAGAACCGGAGCGCATCTAGCGATCTTTCCCAAAAACACAATCTTTTCAATATAAATATCATGATCTCGCCTGTTTGCTCTCCATTAATTGGTTATTCCTTTCACCTGTCGTTTTCCCTCCCTGCCTCAATTATCATTTATTCCTCTCACCTGTTTGCTTTGGTTTATATTCGTTTCAGCCTGAGCATTCGGGGCCAGATCATTATTTGTTTTTCTGTTAGTCTGTCCGTTCTGTTTATTTTATGGTTTTGGATCCTAGCAGCCAGTGGAAAGCAGTTTTTGTGTCTGTCTCGTCTCCTAATCGTCCACTGTTCCTCCCCTGCTGAGTCCTCAGGGTTTTTGGCTCATTATGGGGGGAGGTTCAGTTTTTATCCCAGTAAGCCTGGCTCCAAGGAGGAGACCAGTTTAAAGTCCTGCTTCAAGTTCTGGTTCCACGTCCTGTCTCTGCTACCCTCTTCCACTGAGCCTCCCCGTCTGCACCTGATCCTGTCTGCTCCTGTGCGTGACCACCTGGTCATGCTTCCGGACGGTGTCTGACTCTGAACCCGCCTGGAAGCCTGGATCCTGCCTGTTCTGTATCCCTGACCAGGATCAGTTTCCTGCAAGACCTCTGGAAATGCAGCACTGGGGACATTCTTGGACTGTACTTTTAAACCAGGTAAGTGCCCAACTCAGATAATCATCTTCTGTCAGATGATCATGGTCACTTACCTGTGTTTCTCCCACTAACAGAGTGTCTGTTATTGGGCGGTGCCCCGCCCCCCACCTGCAGTCGCCACATGCCGCAGTTCCTAGCAGCTCCCCCTTTAGTTTTGTTCTTTTAATTAATGTTTTGAACTTGCCTACTGACTGTTTCTCCTTGAATACTGGGTCCATCTGTCCTCGTTTCTTGACAATAAATACTGCTCTCCACATTATTGTCTTCCATGGTTGTTTTTTTTCTGGCCGCTTCTGTGTAGCAAGACGCAGAATAGTGACCTTTTTCTGGTATTGATAGCGTACAGGTTGTACCAGGCCGTTCACACACAGGTCACATTTAATTAGATCAGATACGTATCAGATTCAGGTTCACATAGCCAGGTGGCCTCGGTCGCATTGGACAAAAATCGGATCTTTGTTGTTCAGACTGCCTTGAAAAGATCAGATCCAGGTCACATATGGGCAGAAAAATTGGATTTGGGTCACTTCAGGATGCAGTGTGAACGTAGCCTTTGAAGCTTTAATCTGACAGTATGACCTGTTTGAACTGGAAAGTGCCTTAAAGGAATAGTACACCCAAAACATGGTTAGCCTTCATTTTCTACTCACCCCCATGCTGAACAACACTCTGGAGTACTTTTTTGATATCTCAAATGCATCTGGAGATCTGGGAGGCTTCTTGCTGTCTGCTCAGATTCAAATAATGGAGTTCTCTGGCGCCCGAGCCA
>NW_015150506.1:668310-670338 GCF_000732505.1 Cyprinodon variegatus
AATTCTCCTAAAAATCAGGAGGATTTTATTTAGGATTTAAATAAAATACCAGGTTATATCCTTTAATGGCCTCCTACCAACTTACAGACAACTTCTCTGTACTTTCACCAAACTTATCAGAGGTATAGGAAGTCTGAACGTGTGGCACATACTTAATAAGCTAACTATTTATATGGTATCATTATTGTGTTTGAGGATATCAAAATAAAGTTTAAATAAAGGAATTTTGTGTTGCCCTAATTGCAGTTCTATATTTTGTTTTCTCTCTCTTCCCTACCGTCTCCCACTGCATCTGCAGCTGGAGGCTCACTGATCAGTCCTTAAACCTTTAGGAAGTGAGCCGCAGTTTCTGTCACCTCATTATGGTCGCAGTGTTGCTGAACCCAGGCAGGAATTCGTCAGAAACCTTTGCGCTTGTGAGACGAACTCCATGAGTAAGCAGTAACAGCGTTCCTGGGTTCCTTTCAGTCTGAAGGTTAAGCAGCTGAGAGCCCAGTTTTTCCTCTCGCATTATTCCCCACAGGCAGCCACAGAAAACTAGAGGAAGCGCGTCCCTTGATTCTCTTAGCCCTCTTTATCCTGAGACTTCCTTAAACCACTTTAGCTCTGCTTTATGGCATCATCATTGAGTCGCTTGTGACATGTAGATGCGCAGGGTGCTGGAGATGTACGCATTCATCCATTATTTATGAAACGTGTTGCAAGGACATAAATGCAGCTCTCTCATTGTGGGGTACTTGGCCTTTTGAACCCGCCGCTCACAAACTGCGTCATCTATTCACAGACAGTTATGCTGAGCTTTTCCTTTCCAGCACTGCTGGTGTGGAGAGCATTGCACCTGCCAGGGGAGCCGGAGCAGACTGGACCCGAGCCGTTTGTTATGTGGATTTCCATTTCTGTGTTATTATGCTGAAGCCTTGAGGACTGTGAGCAAACAACTTTCACATCTGCTTTAGGCGAGCAGTAAGAAGTGGTAGAAGCCACGTCCTGCTTCATCCTGAGAGCCACAAATCCTTCCCCACATAAACTCTGCCTTAATTAGCTGGACCGAGCGTAATGGGGGAACATTAGTGCTGTTATGAGAAGAACCAGAGTTTTGACTGACAAGGTCCTGCTCTTGACTTTTGTTGAATTAAAAGTGGATAGCTATGGAAGGTTTGGTATATTAAAATGTCCATTTGCATATTTGCGGCTATATTAAAAGGGATTAGCTCCATCCAGTGGAGCACAACAAGCAGGAGGAGGAGGATGGCACACTTTAATATCACAAATGACACCCAGGGAGTTACCCTCTAGCTCCAAGCCTGATTACAGCTTCTTAATTAGGACAGCTTCTCAACTCTCACACATTTTCCTCCCCTGCTCTGCTGTGCGACTTTAGTCCCACATTCAATATTTACTCTGCACTCCTCTACGTGTACCGGGGAGTTTTTACCGGGGATAGAGAGGTGAGTCTGGGGGTAACGTTAATCATGAAATCTGCTCTCCGTGTGCAGGTGCAAACCAATTAGCAGGCTGGCATTTAAAAGACTTTAATTAATACTTCATCATAGGCTAAATCAAATATCCGTTATTTTGAAATGTCTTTTGTACTAGTTTTTTATTTTTTAATATACTTATTCTGAGAGTCGCATTATAGAAAGATTTCTGTCCTGGTTTTGGGTTATTTTTAATCTTTTGATTTACTTTTGCATTTTATCTCTCTCTCATGTTTACCTTTTTGACAGTTGTTTTCTAGTCTCTTTCTCTTGCGTATTTCTAGTTGATTTTGTCTTAACTTTAGTTGGTGATTATTTCTGTTGGGAACTTGGTATTGGTTTCTCAATTTAGGTTTTTTTCTTGTTTGCCTGCTGCTTTCACCTTCTTCCACTAGGTGGCGACTAGAGGCTGCACCTGCAGGGGCACGCCTGGTGGCTCTGTGCACACCTGTTACTCATCATCTAATCAGCCTGGAGCTTAGGAGGAAGCAGGCTGCCAGCGCCATGTTGCCTCAGTGTTTGCCAGCTATGTTACTCTGAGCTCCTGTAG
>NW_015150506.1:671566-672922 GCF_000732505.1 Cyprinodon variegatus
GCGCTATGACGTAATCGGGCATCGAACCCGGTCTTCTAAGGATGCGTCCTAGATTTTCGAACAGAGCCACTATCTTTGATATTTTCGTTTAGACAAACTTGAGTGTCGTTGTCTACCTTCTCTCAGGTGTTTCCTTGTGATGCTATGGATCCTCCTTCTGAGGACCTTGGTCTGGTTTTCTGGATTCTTTCTCCTCATGACGTCGTGGGTTGTTACCCACTGGTTGGCCGAGTTCCTCCATCAACTCCACAGTTTGATCACAAGCATATCTAGGAATCTCCAGCTGGCAGTTGGATCCCTCCTCTTACCTGCCTCAAGCCTGAGTAGTGATTGGTTAATGAGGCTCTCCTGAAGCCTTTCAACTTAGTGATGGTGAGATGAAGCCTCATGAGGCATTGAACCGTTTGGCCAAATTGCTTCAACGATCCCCACAGTTCATGAGGCTTCATGTGAACATGTCACCACCTACTGGTGGAGTGCAGAACTACAGTTAGTAATAAAATCTGTAATTTTTTTTTTTTTTTTTTGTAACTGTTCTTTTTTTCTCCTTTTAGGTTCCTTTGAAATTATTAATGGTTGGTGTGTATAAAAAAATCTTTTGTAATTTTTTTTAACTGTAAAATTTCTTAGAACAATCATTTAAGGTGCACAGTTTTTCTGCTTTTTTAGTGAAATAAACTCAAGCAGACAGTGAAAGTGTTTGCGCAAATTGGGCAATGATGAGCAAAATGAAAGTTGTTAGTCTTTTTTATTCAAACACGATAGTTTTTCCATGTTTTTTGGTTTTAAACCAATCTTTTGGCTAAACCGACCTAATTTACCCAATCTTTATATTTCTATAATCTATCTATTTTTACTCGGGCAAAACAATGCAAATTAGTCTCATCAGCCAAAATAATTAAGTTTAATCGCAACTTTCAAAACTCAAAGACGAGATTTGAACCATCAACCTCTAGAGAAGAAAGCCTGTCTTTTACAGATGACGCCACCGATATAGATAACCACACAGGGGGGAAAATACTAATTAAAAGTGACATGTTAACACTGACTTTTTCCGGTGGTTTCCTTAGATTTGATCATCCATCCATCCATTTTCTTTACACGCTTGTCCCAAGTGGGGTCGCGAGGGGTGCTGGTGCCTATCTCCAGCAGTCAATGGGCAAGAGGTGGGGTACACCCTGGACAGGTCGCCAGTCCATCACAGGGCTAGATTTGATCATTACAATTTTTATTCTAACCAAATTAGTTTTAACCAACTAGATTGGTTGGAAAAACAACCAATCTATTCTTAGAATCTATCCAGCTGAGAGCATCTCTCCTCCAAACTCCCACATCTTGACTGAGGCTATTTAGGCC
>NW_015150506.1:673596-674919 GCF_000732505.1 Cyprinodon variegatus
TCACATTTATTTTACGTCTCCGTCTTTATGACAAACGTTCTGGAAAATATTAGCGTTTCGTGTTCGTTTTGACTTCGTGTGGACGGGGCCTTAGATGCCCGTCAAAATTCTTGCGCTTCGCAAAACGGTCACGTGGTATAACTATAGCGAGGCTTCGGACGTCATCAATTTTGGCCACGCCTCGACACGCGCTTCAGGGAAACGCCCCCTCCATTACTCGACACACGCCTCGAAGCCTCGGCTCATCTCATAACATCACTACTTTCAACACATTGCTAAACTGTATTGATCCTATCTCATAGTATAGTGACACCTGCTGGACCTTTAAAGACACTACAGGCAGCTTATCAGACGAAACTATATTGATTTGATGACCTAGAACAATTATATAATTTACGTTATTGTAGGTTAAATTGTATAATTTCATATCTATGTTTAAATTGAAACTATCTTTGATATTTTTAGATGTAGCCAATAAATACTGTAAACATAACATGAACATTCAAGGGAAAATGTGAATGAGGATGCTTGTGGACTATAGTTTTAAATCACAATTAAGTACAGTAAAAAAAACTCATAAATAAACTCAGAGTCAATTTGAAATTAACTTTAATTCAGATAAGTTGAGTAATAACTGACAGGAAAAGTATAAATAAAAACAAAACAGCTTTGAAATTTCTATTCCTATTAGGCTGCTAAAAAATTCTTAATAATTTTAATGATAAACCGCAAAAGGTGAGACGTTTTTTAGCAGATGCATAATGTTGACAAAAACGTTTTAAACACAGTTTAGTGAGTCATTCAGATCAGTCACATGACTTTCTTGAAACGACGCGCACCGATACAGTGTTTTGTTCTATGGGCTCCAAGCATGCACCGACGCATCAGTGTTGCTGGACCCATCATTAAACCTGAGTAAAACTGTCCGCCCTCCACCGCAGTCTCCACATTATCAACCTGAACTCACTCTGTCGGAACCTCTCTCTGGAACCTGGATACCCACAAAGGAACCAAGACCACAGCCCACACCCCCTCCCTCTGGGTGAAAGAAAGCTTTAAGCCAAGTAAGATCAGTGTCTAAAACTTCTCTCAAAGATCACCGACAACCTTGAACTCATCCTCTCCCTTTTTCTGCTCAGCAGTGTGCAGAAGACTAGCCTCGTGAGACCATCCTGATCTCGCGAGCTTTCAAGGTTTCACTCGCAGATCAGTCTGGAGACTCTCCGTTAAAGAAAATTTGGAGCCGTTCACCAAACGAACATCCAATCAGCGTTGGCTTTGAGGCGGGTTGAGGTGTGACGCAACGAGAAGCCGATGAAACTA
>NW_015150506.1:675958-677327 GCF_000732505.1 Cyprinodon variegatus
CATATGCTTCGTTGATCTGATTGGTTTATTTGGCCCGTCTATCACCAACATAGGCCAATCAGCTAACCAGTATTTTCACCCCTTCCCAAAATTACTTTTACGGAGGGTTTCCAGATGGATATGCGGAGGTCAAGATCCGCTATTGCAATCGCACCAAAAAGGAAAAAGAAGGGCGAGAAGATCTGGTTAGTCAAATTAAAATACAGTAACATCAGATCGGTAACTATAAATTAGAGCATAATTCTTAAATATTTCAAAAAAGACTGGATGCAAACTATTGGTACTTCAACAGACCAGGAAGCAGATTTCTCATCTCAAGCAGAAACCGAACATATGCTGGATGCTGATGGGGATTATTTTAATGTCATATTAAATTAAGCATTCATTTCTGCATGTTTTGCTCCTACGAATTTAATGATAATATCGCACATGCCCCTCGAGCTCCGAGGATAAGTTGCAGCGCAGCAAGACAGGAGGAACAGCGCAGCTTGTAGGCTTTCCTTTGCGCAGGCGGTCATGATGCTGCGGAGCGGAGTAGGAGGATGTGGGATTTCAGGGTACCAGGGGAAGCGGCGCAAGTGACTTTTAGACACTGTGGTCAGACAACATGTGGTAATTTATAAATGTTTTAAATCAGGTTGGGTCCGGAATCCGGATCCGGACCGTGGTCTGCTATTCCGTGACCTCTGCATTAAACCGAAGCCAAGAGTAACGAGTAACGCTTGTTTTAAAAATGTAAGGAATAGAAAGTACAGATACTTGAGTGAAAATGCAATGAGTAGAAGTCAGAAGTAGGAAGAAAAATAAGTAAAGGAGTAAAGTATAGATACCTAAAATGTGTACTTAAGTACAATAATGAAATATTTGTACTTTGTTACTTGACACCTCTGCTGAAAGTTAAAAAAACAATTAAATTCAGTTTCATGCGGGAATTCATAACACGTAATCTCAAAGCACTTTACCAGATCATACAGTCAAATTGACTCAAAGTTTTCTCACTAAGTAAACTCAACTCATTGACAGAAGGCAATCCCTCAAACTAAGCATGATTGTAGTGACAGTGGAGAGGAAAAACTCCCTTTAACAGGAAGAAAATTCCAGCAGAACCAGGCTCAGTGTGAGCGGCCATCTGCTGAGGCCCACTGGGGTTCAAGGAGACAGAAGCATAGATACAAAAGGCAGCTGTAAAAGGCGGCCCCGTCCAGGAAACACACAGCCAGGCAGACGAGCTCCGAGCCAGCTCCCATGTCAGAGGATGAAGAGAGCACATCCAGTTGGTCGCAGTCAGAGAAACAAGACTACACTGGAAAACAGGCCGATATCTAACATCCATTAACCCCTAGAACCCTACGGACCCACCGGTGGGTCC
>NW_015150506.1:680324-683270 GCF_000732505.1 Cyprinodon variegatus
CCTTCCTGCACATTCTTTTCAAACTAAACTTTGCTTTAAACTGTTGTGTGCTTGGAAAAATATAAATTGTGATGTTAAAAATCTAAAAAAAAAATTGACAGGTTAAAAACTTAAGATAAATCACAAGACAGAAGTCAATGTCACACATTAATAACTTTTATTTTAGAGTCACGGTATGTTTATAGAAGATAATACTATTAATATAATGCAACTTTTCTAGAGAATCATTACACATAGTTATTTCATTCAGGGTTTCCACAGTCTGACATCATTTCAGAATTCCCTGACTTTTAACTGACTCAGGATTAGTTTTTCCCGCCAAAATAAATGCAGCCGTTTGTCGTTTTGGTAACAACATGAAAATTACCGCTAGGTGGACAAAAATCACGCCATCTGGCGGAAAATCACCTGGCTTTTTCGAATCACGCGAGAATGTGTACAAAACAACAAAAATGGCGCCGGCAGCGCTTCTGGGTCGTTTTCATCGAACGTCGGTGATTTTAAAGTAATTTTGAGCGATAAATAATTTATGCCCGGCGGTAAAATGCAATGAAATTTGTATTCTCCCAACAATAAAAACTACTTGCCCCAGGAGATGGTTAACATCAAGCCCTGACTGTTAATTAACCAATTAATTATTATGTTTTTGGACTGTAGGAGGAAGCTGGAGTACCTGGAGAGAACCCATGCATGCTCAGGGAGAAACTCCATTACTGAAAGACCCTGTGCTGGGAATCGAACCCGGAACTTCTTGCTGCAAGGAAGCAGTGCTACCCATTCCTCCACTGAGCAGCCCACCTTTGATTGTTCGTTTATTATTTTTTATCTATGTTATTACCTGTTTGATCTTTATTCCAATAAATGAGAATAATTAGAAAATAAACCTGCCTGTTAGATAATTATCTTTATCTTCTTATTTTTTTTTATTTATTGGAATACAGGTTAAAGACGTCTAACCAGGACATCTAGGAATCAAACAGAAGGCTGCTGACCTGCAAAGATGCAGCTTGAACCAATTTTATTTATTTTTTCTTATGTGTTTCTGCAGTAGGAGATGTGAGATGGAGGAAGGATGGATGTGGGGGGTTAAAGGTCAAGTGTCACAGAAGCCATACAGGATCCTGCTGGGTGAGGTTCCTTCAGACTTTCCCATTAAACCAGGAGGCTGTGGCCAGGTTTCATAGGTCTGCCCCGCAGCCGCCCTGGGGCCTGAATACATCTGGGTGTTCACAGCAGGGCGCTGTACCGCTGACCGCTTCCCCAGTCTGTTCAGCTGATGGGAACTGATCCATTTCAACCATCATGCATATCCAGGGAGTTAAGCTGAAGATGGGATGGTCCTGTTTCTTTGTATCACAGCTGTTGTCTCAAGATCCTCAGTTCTTAATGGAAACAGACTCTCTAAGGCAGGAGTGGGACATTTTAGTTCCTGAGGGCCGGTACCCTGCAACTCTCAGATGTGGCTTTGGTTCAACACACCTCAATCTAATAATTAGGTGATTAAGAGAACTCTGGAGGAACTGGCTGCATACTGAGGAGGTAACTCAGCCATTTGATTCAGGTGTGTTCGACCAAGAATGGATCTAAAAGTTGCAGGATACTGTAAGGCATGCATCCCCAACCTCGGTCCTCGAGGCCCGCTCTCCTGCAGGTTTTAGAGGTTTCCCTGCTTTAGCGCAGCCCCAGCTAACCCATCACCCTCTGTGACTCCACCATTGACACTGTGGAGTCTTTCCGCTTCCTGGGAACTATCATCTCCCGGGAACATCGACTCCCTCACCAAAAAAGCCCAGCAGAGGATGTACTTCCTGCGGCTGCTGAAGAAATTCAACCTGCCCCGGACAATGATGGTGCAGTTCTACTCCTCCATCATTGAGTCCATCCTCGCTTCCTCCATCACCATCTGGTACGCTGGTGCCACCGCTAAGGACAAGAGCAGACTGCAGCGTGTCAGCCGGTCTGCAGAGAAGGTGATTGGCTGCAGGACTGATGGCTGATCCCTCGCACCCCAGTCACAGATTATTTCAGTCACTTCCCTCTGGCAGGAGGCTGCGGTCCATCAGGACCAGAACCTCCCGTCACAAAAACAGTTTTTTCCCATCTGCTACCGGCCTTATCAACAAGGCCAAGAGCCGCCTGTGCAACCTATTCTCATTTTGAGTGCGTGTGAAATCGCACGAAAAATGCACCGTAATTTCGTACGCTTTGGACGTGTTTTTTCATTGGATGCGCATCTGACGCACCATTCACGAATATAGAATATAAATTACAATTAGCCCTAAGCCTGACCCTAACCCTAAGATATAAAACAGCAAGCAACGTATTTAGAGACATGAATAAGTGATGATTGCACTGTTTTTCCCAGTTTATCGTCCATCCGCGGATCTGGCTGCCAGCGCATGCGCACTGATGTGGTTTTTTAAGGAAAAACGTCCAAAAACGTACGAAATAGTGTGCATAACTTTTCGTACGATTTCACACACACTCATAATGAGAATATGTTGGCCTGTGACACTGCACAATGTTTCTCGCCCCATTCAGGATTTCTGCGTTACATTAACGCACAGTCTACTGTGTGTATATTTAGCATATATATATATATATATTCTATCTTATTTTGTTTTTTGTCTGCACCAACAACACCAAGTCCAATTCCTTGTAAGTGCAAACCTGCTTGGCAATAAACTGGATTCTGATTATAATGATTGCAGTAGACCAAAAGCCTGTTAATCAGCTCTCAATTAAAATCAGCTGTGCTAAAGCAGGGAAACCTCTAAAACCTGCAGGACAGCGCGCCTCCAGGACCGAGGTTGGGTATGCCTGCTAGTTTAAGGGATGTGTTTTAGGCCCCGTCCACACGAAGCCGAACCCTGGCCTAAACGCACAAATTTTTCACCAAACCAGCCTCTCATCCATACGAAGCCGGCGTTTCGGGGGTCTGTAAAC